>NC_091957.1:27248791-27548791 GCF_031021105.1 Erythrolamprus reginae
GATAAACACAGCCATGGAAGTTTTTCAAAGCGTGAAGAATCTGGGACTAAAAAGGAGACGACCTCAGCCACGATTAGTGCAAGGGAGGGAGGGAAGGATAGAGGGAGGGAGGGAGGATCTGATAACTCATATGTACCAATTCCCCCCTGACCTTAGCCAGGATTAGAGTGAATGAGAAAAGAAGGAAGGAAGGAAGGAAGGAAAGAAGGAAGGAAGGATGAAGGAGGGAAAGAAGAAAGATAGGAAGGAAGGAGGGAGGGAAAGAAGGAAGGAAGGATGAAGGAGGGAAAGAAGGAAGGAAGGATGAAGGAGGGAAAGAAGGAAGGAAGGAAGGAAGGATGAAGGAGGGAAAGAAGGAAGGAAGGAAAGAAGGAGGGAGGGAGGGAAAGAAGGAAGGAAGGAGGGAAAGAAGGAAGGAAGGAATGAAGGAGAGAAAGAAAGAAGGAAGGAAAGAAGGAGGGAAGGAAGGAAAGAGGGAAAGAAGGAAGGAAAGGAGGAAGGCAACAAAAAAGACAAGAAGGAAGGAAGGAAGGAAAGAAAGAGGAAGGGAGGAAGGGAGGGGAAAAGAAGAAAAGGGAGGAAGAAAGAAGGAAAGAAGGAAGGGAAAAAGAGGAGGGACGGCTGGAAGAGGAGAGGGATGATCTGATAGCTCAGATGCACCAATTCCCCCTGGGGAAGGAGAATCAGGGATCTAAACAGGGCAGTTTGGTGTCTAGCTGAGCTCCGACCCTCCAATGACACTTTTCCAAAGGAGAGGGTGGTTTGCCAGGGGAAAAGGCTCCCTGCAATCCGAAAGGCAGCTCAGGAAGAATAAAAGGCATTCCAATGAAACACTAAAAGATGAAAACAAAGCAAAGGCTCAGAGAGAAGACAGGAAAGAGACATCAGCCAAACATTTGGAAAAACAGATGTACCTGCTGCACTCTCAGAGGCGCCCTGACACCAGCAAAGAAGCCCAAATTAAGCCTTCAGATGTGGGGAGGCGCAGGAGACAGGAAGCATATGGACATAATGCATGGGGCGAGTCTGGGGTTCATCCCCCAAGGGCCCCCAGCATTGCCACATCCATCTAAATTTCAGTTGATTTCTTAGATTTATTCGGGGGGGGGGGTCACTGCTGCATCTTTGAGATGTAAGAGAAAGGACTGCATAATGTCCCCATCAGGGGTAAAAAAACGCAATATATGGATATTATGCTTGTGCCTACACACATACACACATTTTTGATAGAAAAAAACACATGTATGTATGTATATATGTATGTATGTATGTATGTATGTATGTATGTATGTATGTATGTATGTATGTAACATACTGTATTTTTGCTGATAATGAAAAGGAAGGGAGACTTGTATAGATCTATTTCAAGCTATTTTGCCCTCATCAGCTAGCCATACCCTTATTGGGATTCGACAGGAAAATATATGTATGTATGTATGTATGTATGTATGTATGTATGTATGTATGTGTGTATATATATATATATATATATATATATATATATATATATATATATGTATGTATGTATATGTTTTCGTAGATTTTCATGGGTATATGTATGTAGATTGTTCTGAGTTTGGGTTTTGCCCTGTGTAATATTTTGAGTGTCTATGCGACGTTTCGGTGAAATCACATTCACCATCATCAGGCTGATTTCACCGAATGTGATTTCACCGAAACGTCGCATAGACACTCAAAATATTACACAGGGCAAAACACAAACTCAGAACAATCTACATATATGTATATATGACATGTTTTTGCTGAATTTGGAAATTAATATACATATATATATATATACAGTGATCCCCCGGTTATTGCGTTCCCGACCATTGCGAACAGGCTAATTTGCGATTTTTGAACCCGGAAGTCAAAACACCATCTGCGCATGCGTGCCCTTTTTTTCTATGGGCACACATGCGTAGATGGCGCCGGGCAGATCAGCTGCTGGGCGGCTTCCCTAGGTCTTCCACCTCTTGGCGGGCATCAGCGAGGAGTTTCCCCACCGCCCACGCAAACTCCTCGCTGCTGCCGCTTCGCTCGGGCCGCTTCCCAGCTGAGTACTCAGCTGGGAAGCGGCCCGAGCGAACGGCTTGTCCGCAGCCTGCCTGCCCGCGCGCCCGCGGCTCACCCGCCCTTCTCCCGCCCACGCCGTTCATTCTCGCCGCTTCCCACCTGAGTCCTGAAGCGAATTCGCTTCAGGACTCAGCTGGAAAGCGGCGAGAGCGAGCGCGAGCGAACGGCTTGTCCGCCGCCCGCTCGCGCATCGCCCGCCCACACCGTTCATTCTCGCCGCTTCCCACCTGAGTCCTGAAGCGAATTCGCTTCAGGACTCAGCTGGAAAGCGGCGAGAGCGAGCGGAGCAAACAGCTTGTCCGCCACCCGCTCGCGCATCGCCTGCCCACGCCGTTCATTCTCGCCGCTTCCCACCTGAGTCCTGAAGCGACTCATTGGGAAGCCGCGCGGCTGTTTTAAAACGTCGCCGCCGGCATGGGGGGCTTGCCAGCACCCCCCGGACCCCCAACCCGGGTTTGGGGGACTGCTAGGAAGCCCCCCATGCCGGCGGCGACGTTTTTAAAACAGCCGCGCGGCTTCCCAATGAGTCCCGAAGACAAACGCGGAAGTTCGCCTTTGATGTTTGTCTTCGGGGCTCAGTTGGGAAGCCGCGCGGCTGTTTTAAAACGTCGCCGCTGGCATGGGGGGCTTCCTAGCAGCCCCCCAAACCCGGGTTGGGGGTCCAGGGGGTGCTGGCAAGCCCCCCATGCCGGCGGCGACGTTTTAAAACAGCCGCGCCGCCCCCAATCTTCGGCTCCTCGCTAGGGCTGCGGAAGTAAAAACACCATCTGCGCATGCGCAGATGGTGTTTTTACTTCCGCAGCGCTACTTCACGAAAACCCGCTCGTTGCGGGGGGTCCTGGAACGGAACCCCCGCAATGATCGGGGGATCACTGTATATATGCACATACATAGATATACATACACACACACATATATATTTCAAGTCCCAGTGGGTATGGCTAGCTGATGAGGCCAAAATAGATCTATCCTAGTCTCCCTTAATTTTCAAATTCAGCAAAAAAACATGTGACATATATATATATATGATTCGACACAAAAATATGTAACCCTTCCCTGGTGCAGAGCTGAAGGGATTGGATACTGAAGCCTAGATCATAATTCTCTGCCTTACAAGGCAAAGGTTGCAGGTTCAAGACCCAGTGGGTATGGCTAGCTGATGAGGCCAAAATAAGGCCGAAATAGATGTATCCTAGTCTCCCTTAATTTTCAAATTTGCAAAAAAACTAGTAACACACACACACACACACACACATATATATATTTGTTTTCGTATACACACACACACACACACACATACATAAATACATACATACATGAGGGTCGCCCAGAAAGTAATGCACCATTTTTTTTCTCTCAGCCTACAGTAATGGTACGAATGCGAAACTTTAGATATACATTATTTGAATTGTCAGGCATGTGTGTGTAAATTTAGCATTACTGTAATTCAGACAGAGAGCGTAGCTGCAGCAGTGTTTCAAAATGGCATCTGTAAGGGATGTACGTTACAAGCAGTGTGTCGTCGTTGAATTTCTCACTGCGGAGAAAGAAACTGTTGGGAACATTCACAAACATTTGTCAGAAGTACAAACGTTTGACAGAAGTATGGTTAGTCATGGAAGACATTTTGAGGATGATGAAGAGGTGTTTCGCACAGTGCGGAAATGGCTTTGTGACCAGAACAAGGAGTGGTACCGACAGGGCATACACACCCTTGTGTCTCACTGGAGGAAGGCCATAGAACGGGATGGAGACTACATGGAAAAATAGGGAGTGTAGAAGAAACATCATTCTTTCTTGTGTGTAAGTTTCATTGTATTAAATAAATGTTGAAGAAAAAAATGTGGTGCATTACTTTCTGGGCGACCCTCGTATATATACACATACATAGATATACATACATATATATACATACAAACATACACACACACACACACACATGTATACATACATATACATATAAGTATGTGTGTGTGTGTCATATGTATACAGTATATATTGCAATATACACTGCTCAAAAAAAATAAAGGGAACACTCAAAGAGCACATCCTAGATCTGAATGAATGAAATATTCTCATTGAATACTGTACTTTGTTCTGTACAAAGTTGAATGTGCTGACAACATGGGAAATTGATTGTCAATCAATGCTGCTTCCTAAGTGGACAGTTTGATTTCACAGAAGTTTGATTTACTTGGAGTTATATTGTGTTGTTTAAGTGTTCCCTTTATTTTTTTCTTTGAGCAGTACATTTAATTTATATATGCAAAATATTTCTATATCTATCTATCTCTATTGTACCTACCTACCTACCTACCTACCCCACCTACCTGCTTGCCTACCTATCATATCTATCTATCTATCCAACAGTGATCAAGAGGCAAAAGCCCAATCCTTATCTGGCTGAGGCTTAAAGAAATCTGACTTGTTTTTATTTCTAGTAGGAAATTAAACAAGACACCCAGCGACTCCAAGGAAGGAGTGCAGTGCCTTTTATCTTTTGCATATAGGTAGATACACCCAAGGGCATTATGTGTTTTTCCTGTTTACCCCCCATTTGCTGGGTGCTATTGTGAAGGGAAGAGACAAAGCAAAACCAGGCACCCTCAGGTGGCAAAAATCACTGGTGGGAATTGTCTGGTGTGGATCAAAATATCGTGGGCCCTATCCAGGTGAGGAGATTTGGCCCTAAAGCCAAAGAGGGCTTGATCAAGCAGAGCAAAATAAATTATAATTCGCCTCCTGATGTAAACACTGATGCAGCGGTTTTTCCTGGGCACCAGCAACTGTATTTTGGACCCCTTCTTGTTATCTCAGCTCCGAAACTTGTATTTTGAGACTTTGAGCCATGCAAAACCTCTGGAACGTACACACACACACACACATACACACTCCTTCACATGTGTGAAGGCCATTTTCTTGGCTTAAAATCTCCACCCCCCGCTTTTCGAGGGTTGATTGCAACCATGAAAAATCTCTCTTTTGCTTCTTTTGGCACTCTGGATTTTTCTTTCTATTTCTTTTTTTTTTTTAAAGAGCACTGTTAAAAATATATATATAATGCCATGTGAACCAGCTTAAAGGCTCTTGGACAATTGCAAATAATTTATCTCGAGAGGCACTGCTAACCCCCCAGAGAGAGAGAGAGAGAGAGAGAGAAGGGGGGATATAGGAGGGTAGAATGGCGCCAACTCATTTCACCTGTTCTTCCCCTTCAAATTTTCCTGGCTCCAGATTTGGAGTGTTTAGACAAGGTCTCCTTGGAGTATTATGAGAATTGAGGGGGCAGGATCTCCTCTGCCCCCACCTCTCGATTCCGTCAGCCCCCCCACCCCCCCCAGCCAGGCTTGGAGACATTCGGAGAAATCTCAGATTGAACTTGGGCGGTGGGGGGCTGAGGGTGAAGATGCCCCCCCTCCAACCCATAAAACCACCTGCCTCCTGTTTTCATTTATTTTAATGTTGGAGAATACAGTTGATCCCATCCTGAACTTGACAGGAAGTGGGCGATTATGAGCAAATTTGGGTGAAAAAAAACCTCCCCCTCTTTGGCACCCTCAGTCAATTATCTCCCAATAATTTCTTTGTTTTGCAACAGCTAACACAATCCCCCCCCCTCTCTCCCTTAGAGAAATTTGGTAAAATGCACTCCCTAAAGACAGCACTGCACACAAATCCATCCCTTGTCAAAACATTTGCACCCTTGGTTTTCCTTTTTTTTCCTGCTTCCCCACACAAGGAGATTTTACATACCCGCTTCTACGAAATTGTCTGTCAGGCAAAATATTTTATTCCACATAGTTGGATCTGTTTTGTTCACCCGAATGGCTGGCGGAAAAATTATTTCTGGATAACATCTGCTAATCTATCTCACAAGAAACGTGTTTGCAGGCAGGAGATGCTTCTATAGTCCAATGGCTTTCCTTTAAATGCTTCTGTATTTAAATCCTATCAGTAAAGGCTTAAATATAATTCTGGCAAACAAGAACAAGGAGAGAGAGAGAGAAATACCTGAAAAAGTGTCTTGATAAAGTATTGTTGCAATTGTCCAAAACATTCCAGCTGCTGTTCTGTTTTTTTTCCCAGGGATCCTGCGATTAAGAAGACAAACAGAACAACTGCCTTAAGAGCAAATTCTTTACCTTGTTTAGATATGATAAAATTAAGTCGGTTTTGGATCCCCTTCTCAGCCACAAATATTGCTCAGAAATAATTTGGTAAGTAAAGCACAGTACTGTACATCAAAAGGAAATGTAATTTACTTCCTCAACTTCTGGTTTTTCTACCTGCAAGGATTTGAAGAGAGAAAAGAAAGGAAGGGCAGGGAAGGAAGGAAGGATGGGAGAGAGGGAGGGAGGAAGAAAGGAAGGAAGGAAGGAGGGAAAGTCAGGGAGGAAGGGCAGAAGGAAGGGTGATATGGAGATATGATGGATGGAGGGAGGGAGGGAGGAAGGGAGGGAGGGAGGGAGGAGGAAGGAAGGAAGGAGGAAGGAAGGAAGGATATGAGTGTTGGATGGACAGAAGTAAGGGGGGAAGAGGAAGATAGGGAGAAAGGGAGGGAGAACAGAGAGAAGAGAGAGGAAGGAAGGAAGGAAACCCCCAATTGTTTTTTGTTAACAAGATATAGAAAAGACTCATCTGCCAAACATGGCAACTGGGTGCTAAAATTACTGTTGTTTCCAAAGACAGCAAACTAGGATTTGTTAATGTTGGAGGTAAGGAAAAGGAGAATGTAATGGCCCGAAGCACAGCTTAAAGGCCCTCTGGTGCCACCTAACAGGGTTATTGTAATGGCCGCGTGGTTTTTAGCGAGCCAATCTATACCAATCCTAAAGAATTTGGTATATATTTAATAATTCATATATTAGTAGCAGCAAGAATTGTATTTATTGATTATTTAGATTTGTATGCCGCCCCTCTCCGCGGACTCAGGGCGGCACAAAAATGGAAAGAAAAAGGAAATTCCAAAAGACGAAGAGGTCTTTAGGAAGATTATGGAATGTGCAGAATTGGATATGATGACGAGACGGTTAAATAACCAAGTGGAAACAGAATTTTATAAAACTTGGGAAAAATTTCATAATTGGTGGAATGTAAAAAAGGATTATTAACAATATTAAAATAAAGCATGGAATAGTTAAATTTACTAGGTTGAATATATTATATAGTGATACTTGATAAAGTTTATTTTTACTAATTGATCTTAATTATTTTAACTATAACTATATAATGATTAGAAAGTATTCGAAAGTTTAGATGTTTATGTTATTATTGTATAGAAAGATATTTCATTGACAAGTTCACTTTTCTGTATTGATCTAAACTAGAATTAGTCTTTTTTTTCTGTATTAAGAAGACTTCTATACTTAGTGGAGCAATAGTAGCTCCTTTAAATGTTGTCTGTTTTGTTTTGTCTTATATTTTAAAAAATCTATAAAAATATTTTTTTTAAAAGAATTGGGTAATGTTTTCCACTAAATAAACCTGTTTGTATCGGAATTATTGCAGGCTGAGTGAAACACCGCCATCTGCTGGTCATTTCTGGTAATGGCCTATTGTAAACTCAACCAGCTGAGGTTCCTCAAATTAAGATTTATTTGCAAAATATTGGGGGGGGGGGCAACAGAAACCCTCAAAGAGAAGGTTAAAGGCCTATTCTGGGGTGGGGGGGGAGCATTTACTGCGAGAAAGCCATGCATTGAGGGGGGTGGGGGGTGGGATTCTTAAAGAAGGGAAAACACACAAAATCACATAAAGTGGGCCGAAAAACTACAGAACATCAAGCCTGCCAGGTTGTCCACCCCAGCCAGAGACCCTTCCCAACCACAGGCAGAATTCCCATGTTGTTAAGTAAAATGGCCGAACAAAGAAAATAAAATAAAATCAGATCATGTGAGAAGGTTTAAGGTAGACTACTCCTGAACATGGAGGTTCTACTGACTGCTCCGCTTAGCTTCTGAGAAACCCTCCAGGAAGCACCAAAGTATTTCTGGGCTGGCATTCCTGTTTTCCAGAGTGCAATTAAAGATGGTCAGTAAGGAAAACCCACCTTCACAGAACAGAATAGAATGGAATGGAATAAAATATTGTAAAATAGAATGGAATAATGAATGGAATGAAATTAGAATGGAATGGAATCGAATGGAATCGAATAGGATAGAATAGAATAATGAAGAATAGAATAGAATAATGAAGAATAAAATAATAAAAAATAAAATAGAATAATGAAGAATAGACTAGACTAGACCAAACTAGACTTCTCTATTGACCATGTGTGATTGGACACACAAGAGATTTGTCATTGGTGCATATGCTCAGGATCTTAAATGATAGACTGCTCCTAAATAAAGAGGCTCTGCTGATCCTCAGTGGCCAAGCTCCATTCTAAACTGTGAAGGAACCCCTAGATTAAAGAAAGGTGTCTAAACCTGGGCAGCTTTAAAAAGGTGGGGACTACAACTCCCAGAATTCCCCAGTCGGAAAATAATGGAGACCACTGGGGAAATTGTAGTCCCTCCGGATGGGACTGAACTACATTTCCCAGCATTCCATTGGGCAGAATTAGCCACAGCTGTGTGGCACGCGCATTTCTCCTTTTAAAACTATTTTTTAAATTATTATTATACTGAGGAAAAAACAACACAAAAAGGTTAAAGGCCAAATTATGTGTGTAATAAAGCTCAGGTTTTCAGGATAATATTTAAACTTTGCACATACAGTATTACTCTCTTTTCTTTTGGAAAACAAGTAATCCAAATCCTCCACATGGTCCCAAATTACGCACTTTAAAAGAGCACATAATCCCCATTCAAACCAAATAAAATCATAGCAATTCACACATCAATATACAGCAACCATTCCCTCTGCTTTATTTTTGCACACAAAAAAAAGTTTTTAAAAACTGGATCACATTTTGAGCAGATAAGGAGAGGGGAAAAGGTTCAGGGGTCTGAAAGGCTTGAAAGAAAATAATTTTGTCTAAACATTTTCACACACACCGAGCAAAAAAAAAAAAAGTATGAAAATATTCAAAGCCTGCCAACAATTTTAAAATTTTTTAATGGGCTTTTAACTGTTTTTATATTTGTTTTTAGTTGTTGTACACAGCCCAGAGTCCGGAAAGAGTTTATTGGCCTATAAATATAATTAAATAAAAAAATTAGATAAGTTAGAGCCAGGGTGGCGCAACAGGTACAGTGCTGTACTGCAGGCCACTGAAGCTGACGGTAGATCTGTAGATCAACGGTTCAAATCTCATCACCGGCTCAAGGTTGACTCAGCCTTCCATCCTTCCAAGGTGGGTAAAATGAGGACCCGGATTGTGGGGGCATAAATGAATGAATGAATGAATGAACAAATGGACAAACAGGCTGCCATTTTTTTATCAAATGACTGGCATCCATTTTTTTTAAAAAGCAAACGCTATCATTTATGCATTTATTGTTTCCAGCACTGTTGTATGCAGAGTCACCTGTGGATATGAATGCATTAAAATTATTAAAAACCAAATTTGGTTTTATTCCATGAAAAGAGGGGGAACCCCCAACTTCTTTTATTCCTGAATTACAATTTAGGAGCTTTGAAGAGGGGATATTTCTACTTACCATTCCTTGCAGACAAATCTCTGCTGTATGTTTGCATTTCCTGCAATTAAAATCTATCAATCTATCAATCAATATAAATTGTTGCCCCCCCAGCCCCACAGCCCCCCCTCAAAACTCCCAATATGGGGGGAAACCTACTAGACTCAACCCCCCCCACAGCAAAAGGCAGGCCCCAAGAACAGCTGAAGGGCCATACTGCTTCCCCCACCTTACCAAAGGTTTAGGACTACCTTCCCCATCCTCCCCAGCAGCCTTGCCCAATGTGCCCCCTCCCCAGGGTCTTTGAAGGGGCTCACCTGGCCCAGGGGGCTCCTCAGCTGAAGCTCAGTCCTGGGAGGGCCCAAGGCCACAAGACTTGGGAGTCTCTAGGCCTAATTGGGGCCCCCAATTTCTCCTCAGGTTCCTGGGAAGGCCTTAATGCCAGGTCTTCCCTCAGCAGGTTCCTCCAGGGCCCAGGTGGGGGCAATTAAGGGATTAGAGCCTTAAAGGGGACAGGCATTGTTTTAATTTTTAAAAACATATTATTTGGGCATTTGGATAGAATAGAATAGAATAAGAAAGTAAAGAATGGAATGGAATAGAATAGAAATAGAATAGAATAGAGCAGAGCAGTATAGAATAGAATAAGAAAATAAGAAAGTAAAGAACGGAACAGAAGAGAAGAAAATTCTTTATTGGCCAAGTGTGGTGCAGATGCTCTCAGTGTATATAAAAGAAAAGATACATTTGTCAAGAATCATGAGGTACAACACTTAATGATAATCCAGGTAGAAATAAGCAATCAAATCATAATTGGGAGTCAATATAAATCGTAAGGATACAAGCAACAAGATACAGTCATGCTGTCATAAGTGGGAGGTAGATGGGTGATAGGAACGATGAGAAGACTAATAGTAATATTCTTTGGAGAGGGGGGGCATACAAATCTAACAAATAAATAAATAAATAAATAAATAAATAAATGCAGACTTAGGAGATAGAACAGTGTTGAGGGAATTATTTGTTTAGCAGAGTGATGGCGTTTGGAGAAAACCTGTTCTTGTGTCTAGTTGTCTTGGTGTGCAATGCTGTGTTCTGTAGCGACATTTTGAGGGTAGGAGTTGAAACAGTTTATATCCAGGATGCAAGGGGTCAGTATATATTTTTACAGCCCTCTTTTTGACTTGTTCAAATACAGGGCATATAAAAGGATAAAGCAACACAATGCAAGATTTAAGGAGGCAGGGGGAAAGTATGCCACCACCTAAAAGAAAGAAAGAAAGAAAGAAAGAAAGAAAGAAAGAAGGAAGGAAGGAAGGAAGGAAGGAAGGAAGGAAGGAAGGAAGGAAGGAAGGAAGGAATGCAAATAAAAGTAAACAAACAAACAAACAAATAAGAAATAAAACCACCACCAGTTCTGGGTTTTTAAAAGTCGGGAGAAAGACAGCATTTTAAACTCGAGATTGGCATCTGCCATTATCTGTGCGGCAACCCACAATATAAGTTAAAAGTCAAAAAACTAGTCAAATTAGAGTGAGCAGAAAAATTACATGGAGAAGAACCCACAAGCAAGTACAGTGGAAGTAAAAAAAATGATGTGAAAGTTGACATACTAGGGGGGAGATATAAATTACAGTGGGGGGGGGGATAACAATAAAACAGCTTTTTATTACATCCATAATACAAATTTGAAGAAAATCCAAAACAAGCATCAACGACGGTGTTAGTGGTGGTCCTCGAATTTCAACAGTTCCCTTCAGTGACCATTCAAACTTACAGTGGGTCTGAAAACATTGACTTATGACTCCTTTTCACACTTACGACTGTTGCAGCATCCTCGTGGTCTTGTGATCAAAATTCAGACGCTTGGCAACCGACTCATATTTATGACGGTTGCAGCATCCACTTTTACGGCCTTCTGACAAAAACGTCAATGGGGAAACCAAGTTCACTTAACTGTGTTAACAACCGCAGCGACTCACTTAAAAAATGTGGCAAGAAAAGTCAGAAAATGGGGCGAAACTCGGAGAGGGGCGGCATACAAATCTAATAAATTATTATTATTATTATTATTATTATTATTATTATTATTATTATTATTAACTGTCCCGCTCAAGTCACAGAAATGGCTAGGCTCAATTGTGGTTGTAGGCCGAGGCCTACCTGTGACAGGAGCCACATGTGTCTGGAGGAGAAGCCTAATAGAAACACTGATGTGAATTACAAATCAGGGGTCTGCTCTGTGACTGGCTAACCAAGATAGATCTTGTTAGGACTCTGTCAAACAGTTGGATTGGCAATATATAAACCAATAATGTATGTATGAAGGTTTAACTGTGTTAATACATGTAGCTTTAACCGAGTTGTGTGTGATTGCCATAAGAGGGAGCTAGAGTGTTTGATCTCTCTGATATACAGTGGTACCTCTCCCTAAGAACACCTCTACATAAGAACTTCAATATTTTTTTGCCTCTTCATCAAGAACCATTTTCCACTTACAAACCCGAGCCTCTGAAACTGTAACTGGAAAAGGCAGGGAGAAGCCTCCGTGGGGCCTCTCTAGGAATCTCCTGGGAAGAAACAGGGCCAGAAAAGGCGGGGAGAAGCCTCCGTGAGGCCTCTCTAGGAATCTCCTGGGAGGAAATAGGGCCGGAAAAGGCGGGGAGAAGCCTCTGTGGGGCTTCTCTAGGAATCTCCTGAAACAGAGCTGGAAAAGGTGGGGAGAAGCCTCCATGGAGCCTCTCTAGGAATCCCCTGGGAGGAAACAGGTTTCAAACAGGGTCTCCACCCTCCCTGTGGTTTCCCTAATCGCACACATTATTTGCATTTACATTGATTCCTATGGGAAAAATTGCTTCTTCTTACAAACTTTTCTACTTAAGAACCTGGTCACGGAATGAATTAAGTTCGTAAGAAGAGGTACCAATGTATTCTCTCTCTCTGATCTGCATTCTCTGATCTGCATTCTCTCTGATATTCTGTTCTCTGTTGTAGCTAAACTGTGTTTAAGCTTGGTATCTTTATTTACTGTTCATAGACAAAGACAACTAGTAAGAAGAGGTAGTCAGGAAAAGCTCAGCCGGGTTGCCGATTAGGGCAGCCTTGACGGGCTCTGGGTATCGGTAATGGAGGTGGAGTATGACGATGGCTGTCATGACAGCGGAAATGGCGGCGATGAAGACCCACTGCCCTTTGGACATGGACCAGGCAGTGAAGGTGATGGGCAGCCAGGCCACCATCTTGAAAGCGCAGAGGATCTGGAAGGAACAGACGGTAGCACAGGCGAGGCAGACGGTGTAACAGAGGCTGTACCCTGCCAGACGGAAGAGACATCTCAGCTTGGTGGGGATGCTGACGTAGGAGAAGACACAGCAGAAGCCCAAGATGAGGGAAGACAACATGAGGAAACAGACTCCCACCGGCCAATCGCACCACCAGGGTGTTGGCGTGATGGGCAAAGGTGGCAAGGATGCCCAAGTTGACTGAGAGGCCAAGGGCGGAGAAGAGGAGCAGCGCGATGTAGATGGGATGATCCCACTCTAGGTACACCACAAGCTTTGGGAAGCATGCTTCTTGGCCAGGATGGGAACAGGTATCTGATGGGCATTTCTGGCAAGTAAACCTGTCTAACGAAAAGAGAAACACAGAGATGGGTCTTTCGATTCTGTTGGGAGGCCGAAATATCTGGGATTTTTTTGGGGGGGGAAACTCAAAGGAAGAGAAAATCTAGGGTTTCAATTTGCCTCTCTCTGGGTCAAGGTTCCAGGTAGCATCCGAACTAAATCAGAGTCCAAGTCAAAGTTCCAATTCCTTGCCGGAGCCATCCTGGCATCTATACTGGGAAACCTGGATCTGAGTTTCCCACTCAGTTGAAAGTTTTTTGTTTTTTTTAAATATATTTTTATTGATTTTGTAGATATGGTTACATAAAACAGTGCATGTGCCCATCACCGGACTGACAATAACCATCACCACCACCACCAATTGCGGAGGGTTCAAATATTTACTAGTTTATATATATATATTTCCTTTGCATTTGTTATTATTGAAAGAGTGATTGGAGTTTATTTTTCACATTTGCGTCACAGATTCTACTCAGCATATAACCTTTCACCACTCAGTTGAAAGTTCACATCCTTTGTCCCCCACCCACAAACTTGTCACGTTGCCAACAAAAATTGTGCCAGCATGGCAAGTCTTCCTTCCACTTCCACCCAGGTTGTTGGGCGTAGGATGGCCTTGAACCACTTGAAAGAATGCTTTGCGGGTGCATCTGTTCCCTCATGAAAACCACTTCTCCCAAGTTCCCATAAACATCAGGCCTTCTATAGATAGTGTGGCAAGCCATTAATTTATCACCAACTTCTGCTCTGGCGTGACACTCTGGACAATTTGGCCAGGAGACTGCTGTCATTTTCAGTCTCTTCAAAAATGGGTTCAAAGAATGAAAACGGCATTTGTGGGGCGTCGAGGGTTTGGTCCCTGGTCCTTTATTAACATTTCTGCAGGCTTCAAATGAAGTGGAGCTTTCCACCCTCTGTGGGGCTGGTGGGCGGTGGGTTTTGTGGTGAGGGAAACGCCAGCAGGCTATTGTGGCCTGTCGTCCAGCATCTGAATCA
The DNA here is from genome assembly GCF_031021105.1 of Erythrolamprus reginae. Taxonomy (NCBI): domain Eukaryota; kingdom Metazoa; phylum Chordata; class Lepidosauria; order Squamata; family Dipsadidae; genus Erythrolamprus; species Erythrolamprus reginae. Next base: position 27,263,070 of record NC_091957.1, read on the forward strand.
GAGGAGGTGGTGTGGGAGTCAGGGTCAGCATCAGGGCAACCTGGGAGCTCCGAGGGGGAAGAGGGAATGGAGCTATCAGAGAGAGAGAGAAAGAGAGAAAGAGAGAGGGGGGCATAGGGGAGAGAGAGGCAGAACCTGGGCCATTTGTCAGCCCCCAGATGGAGAGTCAACAGCCTCCAGGTCTGGAGGTGGCTGATGAGGAAGAGGAAGAACAGCTGGGTCCTGTGCCTGATGCACAGATGCACAGAAGGCAGAGGAGAGGAGTGGAAATCTATGGGCCAGTCCTTGGGACGGAAGAGTCACCGCTGCTAGCGAGGCCCCACCCTAGCTCTGGGGATAAAAGGCAGGGGGAGGAGATGAATAGGTGTGGCACACAACTATTCCTCTTCTCTGCTAGATGGGCTAGCTAGTCTGAGCCTGCTGGTGCTCCTCATAAAGGAATCAATTGCTTCAACTGCAGAAGGTCTATTGTGTTTGGGGAGCTGGGTCAGAACACAGGCTTTAAAGGAAGAAACTCACCACTGACGTTGAGGAACGTGCCTGATTCGCACGTGACACATTCAAAGCAACAGGAAATGGATCCAATCGTGTGGTTTTTTCTGTCCTGGACTGCACTGCTCAGAGCAGACAGACCTAGGGGGGCCCTGGAAAAGGAAAAACAGACCAGGTGAAATCACAAACTCTTTCTGAGCTCTAGTAGAACTGCAGCGATTTCACATCACAAAAACAAGGAGCAAGAAAAGCCATAAAATGGGACAAAACCCACTGAACGGCGACATCAATTTTAGGCTCCATTGTGACCGTAAGTTGGAGTGGGTGCAGTGGCCTAGAGGTTGCGAGTTTGTTCCTAGGTAGAGGCAGATATTTCTCTCTCTGGGCACCATGAGAATATATCTGCCCAACAAAACTCCTCATTGGCAACAGGGAAGGGCAGTGGACCAATTTAAAACACTCTGCTGGCTCCATTCAGTTGCCCAGATTCCACCCCGCAAGCGATCATGGGGTCGTTAAACCATGATGATTATTGTGGTTGTAAGTTGAGAACCCCCTGTATTTCAGGAGACCAAAGACAAACTGAACGGAGTCAAGCAAGGGATATATTTTGGTAACTGGCTATTTAGATGGTCTGGTTTTCTCCATGCCAGTGGCTGAGGACGAGGGGAGCTGAGTTCAGGAAACTTGAAGAGAATGCTAGGGGGGACGCCAATGACTCCCCCCAGCCCTAACCCCCTCCTGTGGACCCACCAAGCTTTCTCCAGCCACAGCCGTTGACCCAGAGGACTTCAGGAGGTCCTTACAAGCCCAACCCACTGTGCCGTTGGGTGTCTGCCAGGTGATGCTTCCTGCAAGAATGCTGAGTTTGTCTTCCAGCGAGTCATACGTCACCACTCTCTGGAACGGCTTCCCAGGAAGGTCCCACTGCCACTGGACCACCTCAAATCCATTGGGTGGGGGGGTGTCTCCTTTCTTGTCAAAGTTAACGGTGGTGTTGAGCAGAGTGAAATTCACCCGGCCGATCTCATTTAGAAGCTGAGAGAGAGAAAAGAGGCCAAAGGAATAGTTCCTTATTATTTGAACCATTTATTTATTTATTTATTCATTCATTCATTCATTCATTCATTCATTCGATTTTGTGGATGGACAGGTCAGTGGCCCAGGCTTCGGCGGCGATTCACAGCTGACCAATGAGATTCTGACATAGGGCTTCTTCGAAGAAGGCCCAGAGAGGAAGTTCTAGGCTGAGGACTACCACCACTTGGGCCGTGCTTCTGTGGATCCTGGCCACCGTACCCTTGATCCTCTCCTCGATGGTGCCATTCTAAGAAGGGGGAGCCCTTCGCTGAAATGGGAGGGTCTCCTGGGGGGCGACACAGGCTCGGGGGGGGCAGCTGGAGGTTCCGGTAGCCGTACTCATCAACACTAGCCAGGACGATGAACCAGTTCCACCCGAAGTGACACAACAGCCGGAGCACAACCGCGATCTGTTGCTCAGCGCTCGGGATGGTACGGAAAACGACGAGGAATACCCGGGGGTTGCTGAGCTTCCGTGGTCGCGCTGTAGGCGATGTGAAGTGGAGGAGAGGAAGTTGGAATTCCAGGTTGAGGAGGAAATCGTTTATGAATTGCTGATGGGTCTATTCAAAGGTTGCTATCAGGCAAAAACACAGGTGGGAAACTATTCCTCTCTCCCTTCTTTCCTTGCATCCATCCCTTATCCTTCCCATTCCTTCCTTCCATTTATCCCTCTCTCCCCCTCCTGATGTAATATATTAAATAAATTACCTTCCTTTCGTTTTTCCTTCCTTCCTTCCCCTTCTCTCACCTGCTTCCTTCCTTCCTTCCCCTTTCCTCCTATCCTTCCCTACTTCTTCTTTCACCTTTTTCTTCCTTCCCTTTTCCTTCCTTCCTTTCCCTTCCTTCACCTGCTTCTTCTTCCTTCTTTTCCTTTCTTTCCTCCCCTCTCCTCACCTGCTTTGCTTTCCTTCCTTCCCCTTTCCTTCTTTCCAGTCCTCCTGATGTAAATGTTGATAACTAATATTCCTTCCTTCCCCTCTTCCCCCACTTCTCCTTCCTTCCTCTTTCCCTTTCCTCCCCACCTCCCCTGCTTCTTCCTTCCTTCCTATTTCCTCCCCTTTTCTTCCTCTCCTTCCTTCCTTCCTATTTCCTCCCCTGCTTTTTCCTTCCTTCCCTTTTCTCCCCTGCTTCTTCTTCCCTCCTTCCCCTTTCTTCCTTTCCTTGCCTCATCTTCCCTGCTTCTCCTCCCTTTCCCTTCTCTCCTCTGTTCCTTCCTTCCTTTCCTTCCCTGTCCAGCTTTTATGTTATTAGCCTGTTAGCTTAAGCCACTTAATTTGTGCCATATTGTGCTTCCAATTTTCATTTGGGGATTAATATGACACAGTGATTATTTTATCCTGTTAAAAAACACCTGGCAGGCCTCTCTCCTGCTTTTCCCGGAGAGAACCATGCGCTCACCTGCGGGATAAGAAAGTGACTCAGAATATAAGCCACCGTGATAGCCGCCGGGGATGAATCAGGACCGATGGTGGTGATGACTCTGGGCAGTACGAAGTGTAATTCCTGCTGATTTGGATCGTCGAGCGGTTGTCAGTGAGGAAATGCAGGATGGGGTGGACGGTGTTGGTGAGATAGCAGATGTCCATCATTTCGTAGCCCAGCAGAACCCCAGGCAAGAGGCTGGTGGAGTTATTTATCTCCTCCACCACAAACCTCATAGCTTGGAAGTAGCTGTAGCTGGCCATCCTCAGCGGGTATCTGTAAAAGGTGGGAGAGACAGAAAAAAAGGAAGGTGGAAGGTCACCTCAAAGTTTCTGGCCTCGGCCTCGGCCACTCTAAAATCAGCCTTGGAACGTAGAATATTGCAAATATTGTAAATAGTCTATATCAGTGATGGCGAACCTACAGCACAGGTGCCACAGGTGGCACGCGGAGCCATATCTGCTGGCACGCGAGCCGTTGCCCTAGCTCAGGGCAGCGTGCATGTGTATACCAGCTAGCTGATTTTTAGCTCGCACAGGGCTCTGGGAGGGCGTTTTTGGCTTCCAGAGAGCCTCCAGGATGGGAAAGGGCGTTTTACCCTCTCCTGGCTGCAGTGAAGCCTTTGGAGCCTGAGCCTACTGGACCCACTAGAAGTTAGGAAACAGTCTGTTTCCAGCCTCCAGAGGGCCTCCGGGAGGTGGGGGAAGCTGTTTTTGCCCTCTCCAGCCAATCAATTATGGGTGTGGGCACTCGCACATGAGAAAAAAAGGTTCGCCATCACTATATTTTATTAATATGAAATCAATGTACATAAGAAGATGTAGAATTACTTAAAGAATTACTGTATTGTGATTTTTAAAGTTTGAAAAATCAATGAAGAAATTAAAAATAAAATAAAAATAAAATCAGCCTTGGGAGAGTATAATAAAGGGAATACATATTCAATTATACATGTCTTAACGGCAGCAAGAATTGCATTTGCACAGCAATGGAAAATGAAGAGATCCCTGTAGATTAAATTGTTATTTTAAAAAAATAGAACGTGCTGAGATGGATAGATTAACACTTAAAATAAAAGAAAATGAAGTAGCGGAATTAAACACGATTATTTTACTAGTGGCTAACTAACATAAACAGAGGCTAGAAACTGAAAAGATTAAAAGGATAAGTAATTATATACAGATGGAAAACCTAATTGTACTATTACTCTGTGATCATTATGGATATGTATATTATGATTATGATTATTGTTGTATTCTTACTCAAAACTAATTATACCCACACAACACATTGTTCTTAGATATGGAATACATGTACATACATACATACATACATACATACATACATACATACATACATACATACATACATTAAATCTACATTAAATTATCTATCATCAACCATCCAGCTCTTATTTATCATCCATCTATCATCACCATCAATCTCTCTTATTTATCATCCATCTATCTATCTATCTATCTATCTATCTATCTATCTATCTATCTATCTCTATCATCTATCTATCCATCTAATCTATCCGTCTGTCTGTCTATCTGTCTATTTGTCTGTCTGTCTATCTGTCTTTCTATCAATATCTATCTATCTATCTATCTATCTCTCTCTCTCTCTCTCTCTCTCTCTCTCTCCATCCATTCATCCATCCATCTTCAACGTTTCTTCCCTCTGCTACTTACTGTTTACAGACGGGCACCCGGGGGTACCGTGGGGAAGAGATGCCCTCCACTTCTGCGTGTAGGGAGAAAAGACCCCCCAGGATATAATCTCCTGCCAGACGGAAAGGAGAGGTGCTGGCCAGGGCGACCGAAAAGAGGAAAACAGTGCCTGTTGCAAGCAACATGGTCTTCCCCAGGTAACCAATGGCTATGAAAACGTTCTCCTGCGCTTCACTTGAGGCCTCTTTCGCCTGCTCCTTTGCATAAGCGGGCAAAACCGTCTCTTTTGCATACATTTCCATGTCTCTTTTAGTTGCTCCAGAGCCCTCGAGGGCCAAACAGCCACTGGGCTCTGCGGAATTTCTGAGGCCTACAAACTCTGCATCTTTAAAAATGGTTGTTCAGAATGCAAAGCGGGTTGGAAATAACATTGAGCTTAGGATATACAGTGGTCCCTCGATTTTCGCGGGTTCAAACTTCGCGAAACGGCTATACCACGGTTTTTCAAAAATATTAATTAAAAAATACTTTGCGTTTTTTCCCCCTATACCACGATTTTTCCCACCCGATGGTGTCATACGTCATCACCAAACTTTCGTCCGCCGTTAATAAATATTTTTTTTAATAAACTTTAATAAATAAACATTGTGAGTAATAATCTAAATGGTTGCTAAGGGAATGAGAAATTGCAGTTTAGGGGTTTAAAGTGTTAAGGGAAGTCTTGTGATACTGTTCATAGGCAAAAATAGTGTATTTACTTCCGCATCTCTACTTCGCGGAAATTCAACTTTCGCGGGTGGTCTCAGAACGCATCCCCTGTGAAAATCGAGGGAACACTGTATCACATTGTCCTAAATTTGCCAGCCTGCTGCCCAAGACACCAGGGATCCGCTGTAATCCAGTGGGCAAAAAACAAAGGTGGGCTTGTTGTAGGAATGTGGTTTTGTTGGCAATAACACAGGTACAGGGTGTCCAGGGAAAGCATTTGAAATTCCCTGACATTTCCCTGTAACTTGCTGTCTAAAGGCGCGGTCGTAGGTGATGACATACCAAATGGCGAAGCCGTGCAGAAATATCGGCAACTGAGGAAGCAAGGTGTTACATAGAAACATAGAAGTCTGACGGCAGAAAAAGACCTCATGGTCCATCTAGTTTGCCCTTATACTATTTTCTGTATTTTATCTTAGGATGGATATATGTTTATCCCAGGCATGTTAAAATTCAGTTACCACGTCTGCTGGAAGTTTGTTCCAAGGATCTACTACTCTTTCAGTAAAATAATATTTTCTCATGTTACTTTTGATCTTTCCCCCAACTAACTTCAGATTGTGTCCCCTTGTTCTTGTGGTCTTGTGTCCCCTTGTTCTTGTGTTGTTGCCATAGTTATGCTCATTTTTGCTGGACTCTGTCAGGCAGCGTGGTCCGGGTTTTTTTTTAAATATGATTTTCTCTGATTTTTAAATATTTTAATGCAGTTTGGTTTCCCCCCCCTGATTTAGTCCATTTTTTTCACGAATTCCCTGACAATTCCCAAACCGCCGATTTCTCTGATAATTCCAATTTCCTTGTTTTTCAGGTTTGCTGGACACCCTGCGGGAAGAATTGGCACTGGACTCCTGGGGTTTCCTTAAAGTCCCCCCAAATTAGCTGAGCTTAGAAACGGGTCAATTGTCAACATGGCCGTCCCCACTCTCAGTACCGCTGCTGTACTAAGGCTAGCGTCAGGCCGAAGCCATCATTTGAGTTGGAGACTTTGGACTGCTGCATAACAGAATGTAGAATTTTATTTAATTTATCAAACTTCTAAGACGTCCAACTCCTTGCGGACTCTGGGCAACGTACAGCAATAAAAATAATACAGTGGTACTCTGCTTACGAACTTAATTTGTTCCGTGACCAGGTTCTTAAGTAGAAAAGTTGGTAAGAAGAAGCAATTTTTCCCATAGGAATCAACATAAAAGCAATTAATGCATGCGATCCGGGAAACCACAGGGAGGGTGGAGGCCCTGTTTCCTCCCAGGAGATTCCTAGAGGCCCCACAGAGGCTTCTCTCCGCCCTTTCCGGCCCTGTTTCCTCTCAGGAGATTCCTAGAGAGGCCCCACGGAGGCTTCTCCTTGCCTTTTCCGGCCCCGTTTCCTCCCAGGAGATTCCTAGAGGCCCCACAGAGGCTTCTCCCTGCCTTTTCCGGTGACAGTTTTGGAGGTTCAGGTTTGTAAGTGGAAAATGGTTCTTGAGAAGAGGCAAAAAAATCTTGAACACCCAGTTCTTATCTAGAAATTTTTGTAAGTTAAGGCGTTTGTAGGTTGAAGTACCACTGTATTGTGCAATATTATTATTGCACATAATAGAATGTTAGGACTGTGGGAATTTGGGGGGAGGGCGATTGTATGAGGGGGTAGAATAGTAGCCATAACAAATTCTTTCTAGATACTCAAGGTCACTCTTTGTTCAGCACCTGCCCAGAAGTCGATGGGAAGATCGGACATGTTGGCAAAACCAGAGTAGACCACGTAATGAACTTGTGGATGTGAAAACTGAGAATGAACATGGCTCTGTTAATAAATTGGAACTTCTCAGGAAGACCATGCCTTGGACTCTGATTTAATTATCGGATACTATTTGGAACCTTGACAGCTGTTCTTTAAAAAAAAAATTAACCTGAACCCTGCAAATGGGGACCATGCCATCTCAACCAATTAAAATAAATAAATAAAACCGCCGGGCCAAAATAACAACTCAATGAAACCACAAGGATTTCATCTCCCAGTTCTGATTTGTTTTTCTATGGAAAGCACTGGGTTTTTTCTCCCCCAGCCAAATGATGGTTTAGCCTCAAGTTTCCATCTTTTGAATCTGCTTTGCATCCAGCTGGGTATGTCCTCCACTGAGCTGCTGTCTCAGGTACACGAGACAAGTTTGGGACTGGTGTGCCCCCCCAAAAAAAGCCATTTAGACTGTCCGTGCTGTCTTTGGCAGACTGCCAGCTTGAAAGCTTCCATGCTGTTAGTGATGGGTAATTTTTTGTTTTTGACTTCCTAAATATCGGAGGGTTATTTTTCCCTAATCCCAAATTAAACGTTCACCAGTCTGAGATGCTATGACCTGAATGCACCTGGTTGCTTAAAAAGACCCAGAATGTCTCTGATCCATTTCCAATAAATAACATTTCATTCCTGTCCACTTTACTCTTTCCAAGAAAATCCAGCCACCTCCTTAACTGGAAAAAATGCACTCCAGACTGCGGGATTTTTTTAATTTTGGGCAGAAACTTTATTAATAAGTCTTCACCTGACGCATTATCAATCAACCCAGTTGGCTTGTTTAAATTCTGACGACCATGCAGATACTGGTTCTCCGTGCATCACCAAGCCAGGAATTGTGAGGCTGATTGTAACTGGCCTGCTCCTATTGTTCAAGCTCCTTAGTTTTCAAAATTGTTCTGTATTAAAATATGAACCCTATTCCAAAATTTGGAACTTTTGACACTTTGTAGGTCGATGGCAGCAAGACTTACTGCATGCCCCCTGAAAATGGAAGGCTACTTTGATTCCTACCATGGACGAATAGTTGCAGAAGTTGATAAAAGAGTTGGCTGAAATGGCTGAATATTTTAATAAAAGAATATATTGTAGGCACTTTTGTTTCCACACTGAGACCCCTTCTGAGCTTTGTGCTTGAAGTGGAAAAGAATGAAATTTTGATTTGGGGTTTTACCGATAGATAGATCCTTGTAGAAATGGGTAGTTTTTATGATTATGAAAAAAAAACCCAAAAGGTTATTATTTGGTGTTAAAATGCCTTATTTTCCTGCAACAGAAAGAGTTAGGAAGTCAATGCTTTGTTTTTTCCTAATCCTTACTCACTTATCTTCCTGCTCTTCGTCTCTACTGCTTTCCTATTTACTGTCGTATTTTGTATCTTATTTTACCTTAAAACTCAATAAACTCTTATCAATTAGCCATACCCTTCTGGGATTTGAATTTGGGCTACCTGCCTTATTAGGCAGTGCTTTTACCCTCTAAGCCACAGGTTTTCCTCCCTCATCAGCTGACCTCAGACTTGGTAGTTTCCTATGTTGGAGGGTTTTTTCCCTGTGGAAAAGATGGGTAGCCATCATGAAATTGGGAGGTATTTATTTAGCTACCAAGCTGGGCATTTTTCTTTGTTTTGGAAGCACATCCAGTGTTGAGAACCTTTCTCAAGCGGTAACTGTCATCAGCTGTTGAAGTTCTTGGTGTGTTAATCGCACTTTAGTAAAAACAAAGCAAGGAAGGAAAGCAAGGGTCGTTGGGGTTTTTTTGTGCAAGAAAAATTAAGAGCAGATTTTGGAGCATTTGAGCCTGTAATGGTACAATTTGCTTTGAGCAATGGAAATGTGATGTGCGCAAGCCAAGAAAACCAGAAATGTAAATTCAGCTTGGCACGAAAATTATGACAACATGAGTCTAAATATCTGGACCAGGAATCAAAACAATTATCTAGGAACAAAAAACGATGAGTAAGATTGGAGTTAAGAATTAATGGAGTAGAACCAAGCTGGCTTACATCTGCTTACGTGATTTGTTATATAAATCAATTTTCCAAAGCTACAAGGGCTGAAAGTGTTATTCAGCAAAGTAGGAATAAGCAAATCATGTAGCCTTTTGATGTACACAGTTGTGGAGATTTTAAAAAAAAATAAGTTTTATGCCCTTTAAGGTACTGCAAATTAGCTGTCAGTCTTTCCGCAATCAATCAAGTTTCATACATTCAATTTTTATTCCACTCTCCCTCAATTTAAGAGCATGTGCAGAGAATTAGCCTGGCTTCATCGGCAAGCTACCAAAATGTTTTGTCCCTGATTTGAGTGTTCAAAATTTTACAAAAATAGATCTTTTTTTAAAAAAAAAGAACCAGCGTCTCATCTAGAGGGTGACTGTCAATACACAAGCAAAACTTTTCAGCCACAAATCTCAGCCCACGTTCCCTAGGTTGCACAAGAAGGAAATTCACAGGAGTTTAATTTAGCTTTTCCTATGTACATGCCGATCGATGCTCGCAATTTCTCCGGATGTGCTTTCTTCCTGTGTTTCTTTAACGAAAGAGATTCACTGGGCTGCTTTTAGCACAAGTCACTTCTCCTCTCCTCCAGTGGAGGCGGCAAAAATTTATCAGAAACAGACACAAAAGTTGAAGAATGCGGATTTAAGAGGGTTCAGCAGCAAAGCCTCTCTGGAGAAATTAACAAATGCGGCAGTGCTGGAGGGATAAATTTTGATTTTCAGTAGGATATTATCATTATTTTGTTAATTCTTCAAAGATGTCCAAAGTGATAGAGAAGGAAATCAATTCACTCCTTGTTAATTTGTGCCTTAGGGGAGATTGTCAAGGAAGGCCGCTGAAGAGAAACACAGCCGATCGCCGTCCAAGTCTGCAAAGGCCCCACAAGCCACGTCACTGCATGTAAGGGTACTTCCAGTCCCCCAAGGGCTCGTGGGTCTCCTTGATTGCCTGGGGGGACGTCCACCGCAGGATGTAATGAGCACTGCCCGGCTTGTCATTGGTTCCTACGTCCAAAAGAAGAAAGGAATGCATTGGCATCCTCTGCGAATGCAAACATGCCAAGCGGCTAGACCTCACTGTCCCATGAAAAACCACATGCTCGCTTCCCATATCTTTTCGGGTTGGTTATGCGGTTGTGAGAACCTGATTGCTGGGCTTGTTTTTGCAACTTGCAAGATTTAGACGACAGGCAAAAGGAGGTTGTGGCTCCTTTGTTTGTGTCAACAAACCGCAATTGTGTTTAGCGGTTAATAAATGTTTGTTTTGTCTTGGGAGCCATTGGCAGGAATGGGGAGACGCACAATAGTGACAGGGATGATAATGGTGGTAACAACAGCGCCAACCACAATTGATCCGAAAGTGATGCAAAGAATTCTCAGGCCAGGCCAGGCGAGAAACACTCCCGTCTCCCCCAAAATCCGATCCCCATGTACCTGAGGCACGAGAGCCCCCAAACGGCTGTTGGGCCACCACTGCACCGGTGGACTTGTCGTTGATGTAGAAATTCCCGGCCGCGTTCCTTAGGAGTTTGGTGGCTTCATCGATGACGGCCCTGAGCCAAGATATCAAGAGGGGGAAAGAGTTCAGAACTTGCAGCAAGAGAGCATAAGGGTTTTAGCCCCTTCCCCAGAGTCCCAAGATAGACTGCTCCTGATGAAAAGGGTTTCATTAAGGCTGGGATATTGTGGCAATGGCAAAATTTGAGGATCCATCTATCTATCTATCTATCTATCTATCTATCTATCTATCTATCTATCTATCTATCCATCCATCCATCCATCCATCCATCCATCCATCCATCTGACTTATATGCTGCCCCTCTCCGAAGACTCAGGCCGGCTTACAACATATAAAAACAATAAAAGCATCCTAAGTCCAAATTTAATTTAACTAATCTAAAAAAACCCAAATCCTTAAAACTCAAAAGTAACATTAAAACCCAATCACTCCCACTTAAAAAGTCAGACGTATATTCCATTCATCGGCCGAGGGTGAATACCTTAATGGCCCCAAGCCTGTCGGCAGAGATGAGTCTTTAGGCTCTGGGGGCAGTGCAAATCTCTGGGGGGAGCTGGTTCCAGAGGACCGGGGCCCCCACAGAGAAGGCTCTTCCCATAGACCCCACCAGGCGACACTATCTAACTGACGAGACCTGGAGAAGGACGACTGAAGGCAGTCCCTTAGAATTAGGGAGGACTGTCTTCTGGCCCGCTGCAATTGAGCTGGGAGATTATTTGGGTCTAGGCCTACCTCCTTCTTAAACCTGACCATTATTTCCCAATTCCCCTGAATTGTAACATTCAATCTAAGTAGAGGGTTAACACCCCTCGCCCCCCCCCCCCCACCAGGACATCCAGCAAAGACACCCTGGTTCTTACTTATCCCGGGCAAACACCGCCCCTGTGAGGCCGTACGGAGAAGTGCTGTCAATCAGGTGGAGAATATCTTTGTACTGTTTCTCTGGATAGACGTACACCGACAGAACTGGCCCAAATATTTCCTGCTCGTGTAGGAAGGAGAAAAAAAATGAGAAAACAAACTGAAATTAAAGACTGGTGCATCCGAGGAAAATCATTGTCTACATTTCTGTAAAACTTAGTGGGAATACTTCCACTAGGAAAATTAACTTGTCTGAAATCAGGGGCAAAGTATCGCTGTGGAGATGCCTAAACTATACTTCCCAATGTATGTTCAAAGTCCTAGAGTGTGTCTGCCAAGTTCTTAAGGAATGCATTGTTTTTGCAACAATGCAGAGATATTTTAAACTCTTGCAAAAAGGTGCATGAAGGGAACAAAGAAAGACCGTGGGAGGAAGGATCGCCTCTTGGTGCCCGCACCCCATCACAAAGACTCGCCTCTTGCATAATGGGATCCTTGGGGTCTTTTGTCTCAACAATGCATGGCTGGATGAAATAGCCCACCGCATCATCGCAGCCGCCTCCAGCCAGGATGTTCAGGTTGGGTGAGGTTTTGGCATGCTTGAGCCATTTCTGGATGCGGGCGAACGCCTGAAAGACATAGCGGCAGAAACAATACAGTTACATCATCCAGTGGTGGGATTCAAACGGTTTGCACTGGTTTAGTCAAACCGGTTGCTAACTTTGTGTGCAATTTGGTGAATTGGCTGAATCACCAGGTCTGCCCCTCCCAGCTGCTCCTTGCCCCACCCGGCCAGTCCTGAGGCTATTTTGGCATCTTGCTCTAGAACTGAGTTCTTTGTCACATGGATGTAACCAGAGTTGCCGGTAACCGCCCCCCAGTCCCCTCCAAGCAAGTAACAACTGAACAGGGAAAATCCGAAGGCAACTCTGGTTACATCCGTGTGACAAAGAACTAAGTTCTAGGTGTGCCTAGCACAATAAGCAGGCAAGAAACTCAGAACACGAACACATAAAGCAAACATCTCAGGACATCTTCCTCTTGACTACTAAACCTTGAAAGGAGTTTGTGAAATGAGGAGGAAGCATGTTACCTCAATATTGAAACTATTGTTTAAGAGTGTAAATTACATGTTTCAGGATCAGGGCCATACCTGACGTAATATTCCAAACTCCAGAGAGAAGAACTGTAATCAATGTAATGACTTTAACAATGTAAAACTGCTTAGTCATGGTGAATCTACAGATTATAATGTAATCTGATTGGTTGACAAATGTATGTATCATGATGCAACTTTGCATAGGTGTGGCTTTTGAATTAGAGTGGTTTATGATGTACGGTTTATGGCTTGTGGTGTCTGATTATTGTGGAAGAATATCGTGGCTGAAGACTTGTAGATGAGTATTTTAACTGAGAATAGTAGATAGATTCATGAGTATTTTGTATAGTATCTTCTAGAGAGAGATAGCTACAGTGTAAATCGGTTTGCTACAAAGGAAGTAAATATTTTCTTAAGAAACTCTGCAGTACAGTGGTACCTCTACTTATGAACTTAATTCATTTCGTGACCAGGTTCTTAAGTAGAAAAGTTTGTAAGGAGTTTGTAAGGAGAAGCAATTTTTCCCATAGGAATCAATGTAAAAGCAAATAATGTGTGCGATTGGGGAAACCACAGGAAGGGTGGAGGCCCTGTTTCCTCTCAGGAGATTCCTAGAGAGCCCCCACGAAGGCTTCTCCCTGCCTTTTCCGGCCGTTTCTTCCCAGGAGATTCCTAGAGAGCCCCTATGGAGGCTTCTTCCTGCCTTTTCCAGTTACAGTTTTGGAGGCTCGGGTTTGTAAGTGGAAAATGGTTCTTGAGAAGAGGCAAAAAAATCTTGAACACCAGGTTCTTATCTAGAAAAGTTCATAAGTAGAGGCGTTCTTAGGTAGAGGTACCACTGTTCTTGTCTTCAATTATCTTCAAGACTATAGTTCCTGATATCCTGGTCTAGCTATCTGGGTAGGCTAGCTTCTGCAAAACACTACTTCAGCATTATACACACACAAGCCTATTATAGGTGCTTGTTTGCATGTGCAAATGTCAAAGCATAAACATTCTGCCTGTGGAAATAATGAAAGCTGGTTAAAAAAATAATGCAATCTGACCTTGTTATCAATCACGGCAGAGAAGAATGTTCCAAAATCTTCAGTTGGCTGCAGAAAAAGCCCGACAAAAAAAAAAGTAATTTGAGAGAAACTTGAACATGACTCCAGCGAACTGCCTATTATATAGAGAAATGAATCCCTTCCAGTGTGCACGAGGTTCCCCATTGGTTCTGCAGATGGAAAGATCTCCGATTTTCATCCTGTAAAACTCTCCATTAACTAACGATGAACAACTAGCATTCCTCAAAATTTCAAATGGTCTCCCCGGTGGTTGTTAGAAAAAGGACCCCTGAGCTTGCTTTTTTTCTCCTCCCTCCATCTCCCTCCTTCCTTTCACGTTGTACCTTTATCATTTAGACTAGGGGTGTCAAACTGAAGGCCTGCAGGCCAAGATCCAGCCCACACGGTGCTTAGATCTGGCCAGTGCGGCCACCCTGGAAACAGGGAAGAACTAGCCTGCAGTGCCGCTGCCAACGGAGTCCGGGAGGGCCATGAAAAAGGGTTGCAGGAGACCGTTGCAGCCAAAAATGGAGCTCGGGAGCCTGTTTTTGCTGGCAGAGCGCTCAGGCCACCCCAGGCACCCCCGACAAGAGTGACGTCAAGCTGGCCACACCCACCCTGGCCACGACCCCTGAGGTCAAACACAACCCTGATGCAACCCTCAGTGAAATCGAATTCGACACCCCTGCCTTAGACTAAACACATACAAAAGACTGTCCTTCTATAGCCATGCCTTGAAAATTACCATATTTTTCAGAGTATAAGACACACTTTAGTTTTGGGGGAGGAAAATAGGGGAAAAAATAATTCTTCTACCAGGTATTCATCTGGCTAGTCCTTAGTCTGGTCAGCTTCAACACATTAGTTGCTGGTTTTGAGCTCGCTTTCTTCCTTTTTATCCCTTGGTTGGGGATAAAAAACAGTTTCCAAAACACTTCAGTTGTCTCTCTCTTTCAGAAAGAGAAACAATGAGAAAAGCAGGCAAAGGGAAGATCATTCTGGTAGCAAAGCACAAGAAGATCGCTTCAGCGCTTGGTTAGGGCTAAAAAAAAAGGCGGAAGATTGCTTGCTAGCAATGCACTTCAGTGTTAGGACCTTGTTAGAGCTGAAAAAAGGCTCAGCTGATTGTTGGAGGGAGCAGCAATGAAAAAAAGCAGGCAAAGGGAAGAGATCTTAGCTAGCAAAGCAGGGAAGATTGCGTTAGCACAGTGTTTCTCAAATAGTGAGGCAGGGCCTCCTGGGGGGGCGGGGAGCGATGCCAGGGGGGCGCATGACTCTGGGAAATGTGCTTTTTTAACCGCAGGGAGGGGGGGGGTTGCACCAAATAATAGCACACAGCACAGAGTAGGAGATATGAACTTCATATAATAAACCCTTAAGAGAAATATTGAACAGAGATGAAAAGAAAGGAGGAGAGAGACGGAGATCATGAGACAAACATAACTCTCCCGAAAGCTAAGATGAGGAAATATGACGAAGCATATGTAGCGCTTGGCTTCACTGTGACTATGGTGGGAGACGAGGAAAGACCAATATGTTTACTGTTGGCAGTAATGTTGGCAGTGGACAGCATGAAGCCAAATAAATTAAGGCGTCACTTAAATACATTACACCCCAATCACGCTGATAAACCGTGCTGAATATTGCAAACAATCATCCTGGTGGAGAGTTTGCCCTCCCCCGAAATGTTTACTTCTTCCTGGGGGGGGCATAACAGAAAACAATAGAGAAACACTGTGACAGCACCTTGTTAGGGCTGGAAAAAAAGCTTAGTAAAAGCTACATTCAGAGTATAAGGCACACCCAAATTTTCAGCCTCTTTTAGGGGGGGAAAGATGTGTCTTATACTCCAAAAAAATACAGTAATTCTTAAGTCGCCCCAACACAAGACCTCCAGTTGAAATTAAATAAGGGCCTTAAGGGAGAGGAAGCACCCAACCAATGAGGGATCCCAACTGCCAAGTCACAACTCACATCTCCCACTTTGATCTTCTGATGCTCCTCCAACAGCCCGGTTTTGACGTGAGGCCACAGAGAATCCGGCACATAGAGGCGGGAACAGGCCGAGCACTTCTGGCCGCCGTACTCAAAGGCCGAGCGGACCGTCCCACTCACCACACTGGCCACATCAGCCGAGGCGTGGACAAAGTGGAAATTCTTCCCTCCACATTCTGAGAAAGGGAGACACTTGACAGGTGTGACAGAGGAAGGATCCAATTCTAGGCATCTGCCCCCTTGGGGAGGGCTTGACCCCTTTCACAATTGAAAAACTTCCTTCACTTTTAAGTCTGTTTCAAAAATTATCGAGGAAACCCCTGCCTGTGTGGAATTACCCAAAGTACCTTGCAAAATATTTGGGGAGAGGGAAGGGGGAGAGAGGGAAAAGTTCTTCCTCCATTAATAGGCTGGAAACTTGGGAAGAAATTCAAGAGGCTGGGTGCGTGGCTTGTTCCTGTGAGATTGGCACTGGGGAAAATCCTTCCCCACCATGCTGGCAGATGCCCGTGCTTTTTACAGAGATCATTGAGGTCTTTCTGCTTATCAGCAACGTGGCATCTCGGATGCCACTGGCAGTTTGGTTTTAAAAGAGTTTGCCGACAATATATGCAAGTGACCGTCAACAACGCAAGGGATTAGAAAGCTACCCAAAAGGTTCCTTGGATTCACAATCAAGAGGACCTTTTCTCAAGGGTCTAGGACTTTTCGCTTCCTCCTGTTGGCCATGCCTGTTGGGTCTCCTGGCTTGTAGAGCTTATAGGCATTGCTACTGCAAACACTCAGAGAGTAATTGATGCAAACAGAGAGAGAGAGAAGAGGAATGGAACTCCGTTCAAACTTGATATGGGGAGGGGAATGGAAGGGAAGGCATTGCTTGTTCCGCTGATTGGCTGGCGGCAAAGTATCCCGTGCGCCCAAAAGTCCGGGGTAAATGGGGTTTTGTGCCCGTTCAGAGAAAGGCCGGTGACTAATTGGCTGCGACACGAAGGGCTGTGACAGAAGGACTAGGTTGAACAGGTGGGGCCCTTTCAGCAAAGGAGAAAAGGCAGCGCCCAATAGTCAGAGGCTAAAGCCTGGAGACCAAACAGGTATAGCCAACAGGAGGAGGTAAAAAGTCCCATTCCGCTTCACACTACCAGGGTTGTTCGTTTGGTTGTTTCTTTGGGGTGGGAGTGGGAGTGGGGGGAAGAAAATGAATAAAACCAAACCAAATGCATGCCCAGTTCTTACCCCCAGCCAGCCGAGGGAAGGTGCGATATCGGTCGAGGTTTTCAGACACCTGTTTCCAGAGACGCTTAAAAGTCCTTAAAAGAAAAAGAGAGAGAAAAGATCTAATTGTTCACTTTTTCTCCTCTCTTCTCCTGGCCCTCAGCCAAGGACAAGGTCTGGAGGCACCCAAAGGCAAGGACCCATCTTTTCAAACTCACATCCTCCCACTCAGCCGCCCCCTCCCTCCACAGACACTCCAAGGCCGACTGGGGTTAGCGGGAAGCACCTCTTGTTCTCCTAGCCCTTCCTATACTCCTATGACACAACCACTGAACCTCGAAACTTAAAAAAAACAACACAAAACTTTAAAAAAACCAAAACAGGAGAAAAAAACCTTTGCAAGAAGAGGGCCAGCTATTTAGCATTCCTCAACCCACCCACCCACCCACCCATCCCTGTGTCAAACGATCTTGGAGTGGGAGAGCGAGAACCCCCAAACCCCCCTCCGATGTTTGTAATCTCTGTCTCTCTAAAAGACTGTGGGTATGACTATTAAAAGCGCCCGGGCACTATGCGAAGAAGAGAAAGAAGCCATGCTTGGCTGCTCCCTGCTCCTTAAGCGAATGAGGGGGAAGGCTCATAAATTAAAAGGCAAGAGTGTGGAACTCCTGGGGTGAAGCTATTAGCATTTTTATTGTTTTGAAAAGCAAGGCTTGGTCACACTTGAAATCAAGAAAGGGAAGGGGGGGGGGAGAAGAACAGCTAAGAAAGCTGAACTATTTTCTTTCAGGATTGCAATCCCCAGGACCTGACAGGTTTCTGAAACAGAGTACGGGCAGTGAAAGCATAATAACAAGCTTTCTCAAAATATTTGTTTTGTTCTGACTGATCTCAATTGGATCTTCTTTTGGGGGGGGGGGGCAAAAAGGATTGAGAAGTGATGGAGTTGAAGTCAACAGTGACTGGACTTCTTCCTTTTTAACTCTAGGCTGGATTTTTTTTTAAAAAAGTTTTTCCTCCACATTAACACCACATATACCTTCAATATGCATCAATAAATATGCATTGTCTCATAAATACAATAACCTAATTTACATTCAAGTCTTACTTTCTATTATTCAGTCTGTCTCAATCTTTTCTATTTCCACTCCCTTCTATTATCTACTTTCTTATACCTTCTCTCCCCTTCATCAAAAGAGCACACCAAAGAATGTTCTTTCTATGCCAACTCAGGAAGCTCAAACTGCCCAAGGAGCTGCTGATACAGTTCTACAGAAGAATCATTGAGTCTATCATCTGCACCTCTATAACTGTCTGGTTTGGTTCTGCAACCCAACAAGACTGACACAGATTTCAGAGGAGAATCAGAACTGCAGAAAAAAAAATTGCTGCCAACCTGCCTTTCATTGAGGACCTGTATACTGCACGAGTCAAAAAGAGGGCAGGGAAAATATTTGCTGACCCCTCGCATCCTGGACCCAAACTGTTTCAGCTCCTACCCTCAAAATGTCGCTACAGAGCACTGCACACCAAGACAACTAGACAAAAGAAGTCTTTTTCCCCAAATGCTATCTCCTAAACAAATAATTCCCTCAACACTGTCAAAATATTTACTAAGTCTGCACTACTATTACTACTAGTTTTTCCTCATCATCCCTATCATCCATTTCCTCCCAGTTATGACTGTATGGGTGTAACTTGTTGCTTGTATCCTTTTTATTAATATTGTTTCCTCATTGTTTATTTGACCCCTATGATTCTTGACAAATGTATTTTTTCTTTTATGTATATTAAGAGCATCTGCACCAAAGACAAATTCTTTGTGTGTCCAATCCCACTTGGCCAATGAAGAACTCCTATTCTATTCTATTCTGTTCTGTTCTTTCCTACTTCTATCTTTTAGCTGTTTTGAGTGATAAGGGTGGAGTTTGGGAGCCCAGGATCCAAGCCACGTTGTGAGGCCTCAAGTGGCATTGTTGATATAGATGACAGGCAATCCAGCTTTCTATCCCACTGGGGAGGGGGGTGTTGTAGATTAGGAATGCTGCAAGAGATTATGATGTTTTCAAAAGGCCCAGTATTTGTAAGAGGGGAGGGAAGCAAAGTTAGAGAGGATACACAGGGCTTGGACTGAGGGGTTGAACTGAGGAGGGGGCCTCAGAGACATCCTTCCCACCCTACTCCTGGGCAAACCGGGCCTGCTTACGGGACGCTGCCGGTGAAGTTGATGCCGGCCAAGTGCTCTGAGCCGGTCACGGTGTCCCCGAATGTGGTGCCCTCTGCTGGGACAAACTGGATGACACCGGGAGGCAGGCCGGCTTCCAGGAGGATCTGGTAGACGCTGTAACTGGACAGCATGGCTGAGTCGCTGGGTTTCCAAAGGACCACGTTGCCCTGGCAGGGGGAGGAAGAAAAAAAATTCTTCAGCTTCTTTGGGATACAGCCCCAAGAAGGATCTAGTCCTCAAGGGGATGAAGGAATTTCTGGATTCTCAAAAACACATCAGCTGTGTGAGGAAGAAGCAGAGAATATTCCGTCTCTACGGGCCAGAAGCAGGAAAAAGACGGAGGGAAGATGCTTTCAAAGGCTGCAACTAATGGCGCAGAACAGATCCAGCAGAACTCACCATCAGTGCTGGAGCTCCCGCCAGGTTCCCTCCAATGGCGGTGAAGTTGAAGGGGGAGATCGCCGCCACGAAGCCCTGCGGAAAGAGGGGAGGGAACGGGCAGGATAAGAGATGCGCTTGGGGAGCCCTCAGCCTCTGACCAACTGCAGCTAGGGCAGTGATGGCAAACCTTTTTTCCCCATTGGTGCCGAAAGTGCTATCACGCATGCACAACTGCCCACACTAACAATTCAATGCCTGGGGAGGTGAAATTGGTCTCCCCATACCCCTGGAGGCCCTCTGGAGGCCAGAAATGGCCCATTTCCCAACTTCTGGGGGGCCTGGTAGGCCCGTTTTTTTGCCCTCCCCAGGCTCCAGAGGTTTCCTTGGAGCATGGAGAAGGCAAAAATGCCCTCCCCGATTCCCCCAGAGGCTCTCTATAAGCCAAAAATGCCCTTCCATAGCCTCCTTGTGAGCCGAAAATCAGCTGGCCAGCACACACATGCACGTTGGAGCTGAGTTAGGGCAGTGGCTCATGTGCCAGCAGATATGGCTCCACGTGACACCTGTGGCTTCCGTGCCATAGGTTTGCCATCACTGAGCTAGGGTCTAAGAGACCCTAAGCATGACCTTTTAAGCCTGGCTTCCTCCATTTCAAGATTCTAATCCTTGTGCTGCAAAAGGTGGGTGGAAAAGGAAAAAATTAGGAAGGGTGGGGATGGTGGGAAATAGACCATTTCTATTTTGCTGTCTGTTAAGGAGCAGGGGTGGGGGACCGGCGGTTGGGGACCTCTGGCTTAGATTATATCTGTTTTATTTATTTGTTTATTTGTTTGATTGATTGATTTTTTTATGCCGCCCTTCTCCTTAGACTCAGGGCAGCTTACAACATGTTAGCAATAGCACTTTTTAACAGAGCCAGCCTATTGCCCCCACAATCTGGGTCCTCATTTGACCCACCTCGGAAGGATGGAAGGCTGAGTCAACCTTGAGCCGGTGATGACATTTGAACCACTGACCTGCAGATCTAGCAGTCAACTTTAGTGGCCTGCAGTACTGCACTCTACCCAATGCGCCACCTCATCTCATATTGCTTACAATCATTATTGAAGTTTTCATTATTTATACATATTGTTCATATTTACATAGTTCCTGTATTTATAGGTACTTTTACATTATATCACAGTTTAATTATTTTTCCCCCTATTCAATTATACCATCTTTGCCAGGTGTCATAATAGGCAGACGTTGTCTCTCCCTGCTCATTGGAAAGCCCTCTGCTTGGGGAAAGGGAAGGGACAGCCCTCAGCAGCTCAGCCAAGAAGGACAGACAGACAGACAGAACTAATTCTCTGGAGCTGCCTTCACAGCCCCCCCCCCTCCCCAAAACCAGACGGAGCTGGGTTAGGCCCAAATGCCACAAAAACCAGGACTGAATGTTGACCCTACCTCCAGCCCCCGATACACCAGGCTGTTGGTGCTGGGCGGGGCACTGATGGGCTGCTCCCCTTCCAACTCCAGGGCGTATTTAGCGTTGAAACGGAAAAAGTCCGCCAGCTCTGCGGCCGCATCGATTTCTGCTTGGATGACCGTTTTAGCCTGGAGATAAAAAGAGGGAGGGGGAAAGAAGAAGCGAATCAGGGCAAGGCTGCAGAAGTTTTTTTCGGGCTGGGGTGCCAGAGATGACTTTGGACAAAGCTAGCGACACCCCAGGGTTAACAATAGACAGCTGCTAAATCCAATCCCACCTAAAGAAGCTTCTAATGCAGTGGTTCTCAACCTTTCTAATGCCGCGGCCCTTTAATACAGTTCCTCGTGTTGTGGTAACCCCAGCCATAAGTCTAGCCCCAATTCTCCCAAAAGAGCTTTAAACTGATTGACAGGAAGGTCAGAGGGACACTCCCACTGCAAACACCTGATTGGTCAGATTGTGAAAATATGTCCCAAGGCGCCAGAATAGAAGCTTTAGTTCCTAATACCATGGGAAATTTGTCTTTTCCCCATGATCTTAGGCAACCCCTATTGAATGGTCATTCGATCCCCAAAGGGGTCTTTGCAGACCCCCAGCTTGGGAACCACTCTTCTAATGCTATCGCCGTGCACTTCTTAATTTCATCTGGCCCCCTTTCTCCATGTACTGGTTTCCATCCCTCAGCAGGGCTGGGACCCCAGATGTGATCCGAGCCAGCCACGCACCTACTTACCTGTCCGACCATGGTCTTAGCTAAGATCTCAGCCCTTTTGGGCCCACTCAGGATGTCGGCAGCTTTGAAGAAGACTTCCGCGCGGTCCTGGATGGGTCGGAGATCCCATTCTTTCCGGGCACCCAAAGCAGAGATAATGGCCTTATTCAACAAGTCCTAGATGGGCACCAAGAGAATATAGTTTCTTTAACAATATACACTGCTCAAAAAAATAAAGAGAACACTTAAATAACACAATATAACTCCAAGTCAATCAAACTTCTGTGAAATCAAACTGTCCACTTAGGAAGCAACACCGATTGACAATCAATTTCACATGCTGTTGTGCACATTCAACTTTGTACAGAACAAAGTATTCAGTGAGAATATTTCATTCATTCAGATCTAGGATGTGTTCTTTGAGGGTTCCCTTTATTTTTTTGAGCAGTATATTAACAGTCTGTTAAAAATAAAATTTAAATGGAATTGAAGTCATTCAGAGGAAGGATAAGAGGATGAGAGAGGAAGGAGGTTTTGAGAAAGTAGAGGTGGGGTGGTGAGAAGAAAGAAGGTAGCAGGGAGAGAGGGGACAGAAAGTAGGTGGGAGAGATGGAGAGAGTGGGGTGGGGAGTGAGAAATAGAAACATGAATACAGACCAAAAACATATTAACAAGACAGGGGTGTTGATCTGAATCTAAAAGAGATTCAAGCAAACAGAATAGAGCTGTGATGGCGAACCTTTTTTTCCTCGGATGCCAAAGGAGCATGCACGCGCGCTATCGCACATGCATGAGTGCCCACACCCATAATTCAATGCCTGGGGAGGACAAAAACAGCTTCCCCTGCCACCCGGAGGCCTTCTGGAGGCCGGAAACCGACTGTTTTCCAACTTTTTATGGGCCCAGTAGCCATGTTTCATCTTCCCCCGGCTCTAAATGCTTCCCTGGAGCCAGGAGAGGGTAAAATCGCCCTCTCCCCCCCTTCTCCCCCCGGAGGCTCTCTGGAAGCTAAAAATGCCCTCCCAGAGCCTCTGTGCGAGCCAAAAATCAGCTGGCCAGCACACACATACACGTTGAAGATGAGCTAGGACAACAGCTCATATGCCAGCAGATATGGTTCCGCGTGCCACCTGTGGCACCCATGCCATAGGTTTGCCATCACTGGAATAGAGTCTGTTAAGCCAAGAAACTTCCTGACCGTCAGCCGATTGAGGCTGCAGCCAAGTGGTAGAACTGAAAGTGAAACCTATGCTTCAAGGAGGCAAATTGTTGGGAGATAGAGGCAGAATTTTCTTTTCTTTTGCTAATTAGACTACAGAAACTGGATGCAAGGAGTTTAAGTCAATAATAATAATAATAATAATAATAATCACCATCATCATCATCTATTAGATTTGTATGCCGCCCCTCTCTGAGGACTTGGGGCGGCTCACAACAAGACAATACACAATATACAAATCTAATAGTTAAAAACTATTTAAAAAACCCTTATAAAACAGTCATACAGTCAATTGTATAGCAGTATCGGCTGACAACGAGTCAGTCGAGGTGACTGGGGCTAAACGTCTTTGTCCATCTGTCTGGGAGGAGTTGGTGATACCTGATGAAGTGGACAAGGCCATTGGAGCTGTGAGTTCTGCCACCTGTTTACTGGATCCGTGTCCCTCTTGGTTGATTTCGGCCAGCCGAGAGGTGACACGGAGCTGGGTCCAGGAGATTGTCAACGCCTCCTTGGGGAGGGGGTCCTTTCCGGCTCCTTATAAGGAGGCACTTATGCGCCCCCTCCTCAAGAAACTCTCCCTGGACCCAGCCATGCTTAATAACTACCATCCAGTCTCCAAACTTCCCTTTATGGGGAAGGTTGTTGAGAAGGGGGTGGCGCTCCAACTCCAGCGGTTCTTGGAAGAAGCCGATTATCTAGGCCCTCAGCAGTCTGGATTCAGGCCCGGCTACAGCACGGAAACTGGTTTGGTCGCATTGATGGATGATCTCTGGCAGGCCCGGGATAGGGGTTTGTCCTCTGTCCTGGTGCTTCTTGACCTCTCAGTGGCTTTCGATACCATCGACCATGGTATCCTTCTGCGCCGGCTGGAGGGGTTGGGAGTGGGAGGCACTGTTCTTCAGTGGTTCTCCTCCTACCTCTCCGGTCGGTCACAGTCGGTGTTAGCGGGGGGTCAGAGGTCAACCTCTAGGTTGCTCCCTTGTGGGGTGCCTCAGGGGTTGGTCCTCTCCCCCCTGCCATTTAATATCTACATGAAACCACTGGGTGAGATCATCCAAGAGCATGGGGTGAGGTATCATCAATATGCCGATGATATCCAGTTATACATCTCCACCCCATGTCCAGTCAATGAAGCAATGGATGTGCCGGTGCCTGGAGGCTGGGGGGGTCTGGATCGGTGTCAATAAGCTCAAACTCAACCCAGACAAGACAGAGTGGCTGTGGGTTTTGCCTCTCAAGGACAATTCCATCTGTCCATCCATTACCCTGGGGGGGGGGGGGAATTATTGACACCCTCAGAGAGTGTTTGCAACTTGGGCGTCCTCCTCGATTCACAGCCAACATTGGAACACCATCTTTCGGCTGTGGCGAGGAGGGCGTTCGCCTGGTGCACCCTACCTGGACAGGGAGTCATTGCTCACAGTCACTCATGCCCTCATCACCTCGAGGTTCGATTACTACTACTCTCTACATGGGGCTACCTTTGAAAAGTGTTCGGAAACTTCAGATCGTGCAGAATGCGGCCGCGAGAGCCATCGTGGGGCTCCCTAGATTCGCCCACATTTCTGCAATACTCCGTGGCCTGCATTGGCTGTCGATCAGTTTCCGGTCACAATTCAAAGTGTTAGTAATGACTTTTAAAGCCCTACATGGCATTGGACCAGAATACCTCCGGAACCGCCTTCTACCGCATGAATCCCAGCGGCCGATAAGGTCCCACAGAGTTGGCCTTCTCCGGGTCCTGTCGACCAAACAATGTCGTTTGGCGGGCCCCAGGGGTAGAGCCTTCTCTGTGGTGGCCCCGGCCCTCTGGAATCAACTCCCCCCAGAGATTAGAACGGCCCTCAACCTCCTTGTCTTTCGCAAATTACCCAAGATCCATCTTTATCGCCAGGCATGGGGGAACTGAGACATCCTTCCCCCAGGCTTTTATATTTTATGTTTGGTATGTATGTGTTGTATGGTTTTAATTGCTGGGGTTTTATATATGTTTTATTTTTAATATTAGATTTGTTTCACTGTTATATTGTTTCTATTATTGTTGTGAGCCGCCCCGAGTCTTCGGAGAGGGGCGGCATACAAATCTAATAAATAATAATAATAATAATAATAGTAATAATAATAATAATAATAATAATAATAATAATGAGCCGGGGTGGCGCAACAGGTAGAGTGCTGTACTGCAGGCCACTGAAGCTGACTGTAGATCTGAAGGTCAGTGGTTCAAATCTCATCACCGGCTCAAGGTTGACTCAGCCTTCCATCCTTCCGAGGTGGGTAAAATGAGGACCCAGATTGTGGGGTCAATATGCTGGCTCTGTTAAAAAGTGCTATTGCTAGCATGTTGTAAGCCGCCCTGAGTCTAAGGAGAAGGGCGGCATAAAAATAGAATGAATAAATAAATAAATAAATAAATAAATAAATACAGCTCAAACAGACCATAAATAAATTATAATAGCTAAGGGGCATATTAATTTTCCCATGCCTGGCGACATAGATGAGTTTTCAGAAGTTTACGAAAGGCAGTCCTAATCTCTGGGGGGAGTTGGTTCCAGAGGGCCGGGGCCACCACAAAGAAGGCTCTTCCCCTGGGCCCCGCAGACGACATTGTTTAGGGCTTTATAGGTTCTAACCAACACTTTGAATTGAGACCAGAAACTGATCGGCAGCCAGTGCAGGCTGCGGAGTGTTGACGAGACATGAGCATATCTAGGAAAGCCCATGATTGCTCTTGCAGCTGCATTCTTACGATCTGAAGTTTTTGAACACTTTTCAAAGGTAGCCCCATGTAGAGTGTGTTGCAGTAGTCAAACCTCTAACTATAAATGTCTGTAGAATATTCAAATTATTAGACTTATTTTTTAAGGACTGCTTTATTATTGTTCTAGACAACTCAATGAAATGAAGAATCTCTTTAAATGTTTGATCTGAAGAGGCCCAGTGCTTTCATATCTACTTTTAAATAGCAGAGAATAATGTCCTATTTAGTATTAGGATAAGGGCAGCTGA
Organism: Erythrolamprus reginae; assembly: GCF_031021105.1. Lineage (NCBI taxonomy): Eukaryota > Metazoa > Chordata > Lepidosauria > Squamata > Dipsadidae > Erythrolamprus > Erythrolamprus reginae. The sequence continues at coordinate 27,289,033 of NC_091957.1, forward strand.
GTTAAACCCTAACTTAGTCATGTTTGATCAATTTAAATAATTGGGAGGAGTGAGTGTGACTATATTTAAGAAAACTTTCTGCCATTAATATACTGCCACAATGTACATTTCTCCAAATCTTTGCTACTATTTCTATAGGTCAGGCACACATACACAGAAATACACAGCAAACAGTGCATATCATCAGTACTGTTTGCTGGGAGGCAGAGGCAGAATTTTTTTCCCCTTGTTTTTCTCCCCTCAAAACTAAGGTGCGTCTTATACTATGAAAAATATGGTAATCCTTAATGACTCCATCGAGGGCTAAACATTTCCTGTCTTATTTCAAATAATCCAATTATTCACAAAGGAGCAGAGGTGACTAAAACTTCTGCTAATCAGGTTTGAGTTTGTTAGTTTTTGTATAACCCTGCCTTCACCGGCACACCTTTATCTAGAGCAGTGTTTCTCAACCTTGGCTGCTTTAAGTCATGTGGACTTCAACTCCCAGAATTCCTTAATGAGCATGGCTGGCTGTGGAATTCTGGGAGTTGAAGTCCACACGTCTTAAAGAAGCCAAGGTAGAGAAAAACTGATCTAGAGGCTGTGTTGTGGGCACAGCTCCTAATTGGGGGTGTGGAAGAATAATTTGGTCAGGAAACTTCCCAAAAGAAGGTTAAATTCTGCTGCCTCAGGTAGACATTCATCTCAAAAGCAGAAACAGAGTGCGGCTCAATGCTTGGATTCAGGGACAGAACATTGACTCTCTCAGACAAACAACAGATACCCTCCTTTGTGGACGGCTCTTAGGAACTTACAAGATTATCAAAAAATATGCTTTAAATTGAGCACAGCCTCAATTGGAAATGATTTCTACCTGTGAAAATCCCCCCCCCCCAAAAGTCATACTGCAGGATGCTTTGCTCACCTTATCAGCGTAACAGTACTTGGCCACTCGGTGTAAATGCTTAAAGGGCTGGGGAAAAAGAAGAGGAAGAAAAACTTTGAGTGCTTTTGACCCACAATCTTCCAAGTTAGACTCAAAAATCGCCTGTGCTTGTTTTAAACAGAAATGCATCCGATTATTTAAAAGTACAACTGTGATAAGATTCCCCAAAAGAAATACAGTGAGTAAAATTACTTACGGCCGGGACTGAGTGTTATCATCAAAAAGAGACTTTCAGGCCTTGGGTCAAACATTGATGAATCGTGCTTCTTTTTTACAAGTTAAAACTAGAGCCTGCTGTTTTGGGAAAGACGGGGGAATTGTTCAGAACAAGATGACAGCTTGTTCTGACCCGGCTCCCAAACACGACAAGCCCTTTGTGGTTAACAAAATGTTCCTTTTATTAGGAGTCCCAGCCGCTGCTCTCTCACAGCAGGCTAGGAAGTCTCTAAGTCCTGTGGAAAGTGACCCTTGCACCCTTTTCCCCCCTGAACTAGCCTAACACACCCAGAGTCTTCACACACTTGCAAAAGAAGGTGCGCTCGCTTTTTCCCCACAGGGTGCACATACACACACACAGGCTCAGAAGGTGTGATATTTTGAATTCTGATAATTTTCAGACATAATTGAGAAGTGCAGGCTATGGCAGACCGACAGGGAGATGAATAGTTGTCTGACACACCCATTCATCTCCACCTCCTGCCTTTTATCCCCAGAGCTAGGGTGGGGCTTTGCTAGCAGCGGTGGCTCTTCTCTCTCAAGGACCGGCCCATAGATTTCACCTGCTCTCCTCTGCCTTCTGTACATCAGGCACAGGACCCAGCTGTTCCTCTTCTTCCTCATCAGCCACCTCCAGACCTGGGGGCTGTGGACTCTCCATCTGAGGGCTGACGGACGGCCCAGCTCTCTCCCTTCCTCCACCCCGTCTCTCTGTGCCAGCTCCATTCCCTCTTCCCCCTCGGAGCTCTCAGGTTGCCCTGATGCTGACTCTGCCTCCCATGCCTCCTCCCCCTCCCATAATTTGGCTGCTGGAAGGGCCAGTGACCAAGAGGCCACAACACAGCTGTTATTTATTTATTTATTTATTTATTTATTCGATTTTTATGCCGCCCTTCTCCTTAGACTCAGGGCGGCTTACAACATGTTAGCAATAGCACTTTTTTAACAGAGCTAGGCTATTGCCCCCACAATCCAGGTCCTCATTTTACCCACCTCGGAAGGATGGAAGGCTGAGTCAACCTTGAGCCGCTGATGAGATTTGAACCGCTGACCTTCAGATCTACAAGTCAGCTTCAGTGGCCTGCAGTACAGCACTCTACCTGCTGCACCACCCCGGCTCATTTTATGTTATGTCAGAGTACCAAATGAAGCAGGCCCTTGCTGGTGGAACTCACCGACACTTGATATCTCACATCAGCTGTCCATACTTTCTCGCCCCCAACGACACATGGAATATCTTCAGTCTTGCCTCTCAAGTCATTTAAAGCCTGTGAAAGGAAGTAAAGACTTTGTAAACAGGTTAGCTGTTGTCTCATTTATTCTGCTCCCCAGATCACAACAAATTATTTCTCTGATCCTTGCACTGCTCACACCATGTCTATTCTGGTGAGCTCCTTGTGCCCCCTTCTCTTCAGTCCCAAAATGGGATACAGTTAGTCCTCAATTTACAACAGTTCATTTAGTGATCGTTCAAAGCTCTTCACTGGAGAAGAGCCTAATGCTGAAAAAGACTGAGGACAGAAGAGGAAGGGGACGACAGGGAATCAGGTGGCTGGATGGAGTCACTGAAGCCGTCGGCGTGAGCTTACATGGACTTCAGAGGATGGTAGAGGACAGGAAGGCCTGGAGGAACGTTGTCCATGCAGTCACAATGGTCAGATATGATTTCGCAACCAACAACAACAAAGCTACAACAGCAATGAAAAATGTGACGTATGCCCATTTCCCAAAATTACAATTGCAGCATCCCCAGGGTCTTGCGATCAAAATGCAGACGCTGAGCCACTCTGATTCACATTTACAAGAGTCACAGTGTCCCAGGGTGATCCCCACAACCAAAAGCTTGCTGTCCTTCCAACCTTCCCGGCAATCCTTTGCACCTTGAAAAGAGCACATCTTCCTCCCTCACTTCAAATCTCACCCCCAAATCTTATTTTCTCCAAAACCCTCAATCTTGGAATTTTTATCTGCCCATTACTGGCAAGGCAGGGCCACTAAACTGCAGCCACACTTGCTCCTGTACCCCTGAGCAAGCAGGTCCTGTAATTAAAAGGTGGCAACAAGAGCTTGGAAATCAAGCAGACTCGTGTTCCATGCATGTTTGCTGCACTTGACTGGATGCTCTAGCTCAGGGGTGTCAAACTCAAGGATCACACAGCCCGCATGATTCTTAGGTCGGCTACGGTGCTTTCGCCAGGGTGAGCTCCATTTTTGCTGCAGAAGATTGCTGTCAAGCCAGTGCAGACGTTGGTGATAAATTAATGGCTTGCCACACAATCTATAGAAGGCCTGATGTAGATGGGAACTTGGAAGGGGGGGTTTTCACGAGGGAACAGATGTAGCCACAAAGCATTATTTTGAATGGTTCAAGGCCATCCTATGCCCACCCACCTGGGCGGAAGCGGAAGGACTTGCCAAGCTGGCACAATCTGAGTGGGCAATGTGACAAGTTTGTGGGTGGGGGGACAGGGGATGTGAACTTTGTCAACTGGGTGGGAAACTCAGATTCAGGTTTCTCTGTGTAGGTGCCAGCATGGCTCCGGCAATAAATTGGAACTTTGAGGAGCACTTTGACTTGGACTCTGATTTAGTTTTGATGCTACCTGGAACCTTGACAGTTGCAGGAGGCCGTCGCAGCCAGAAACGGAGCCTGTTTTCATTGGCAGAGCACTTGGCCACCACAGGTACCTCATCATGAGTGACATCAATCTGCCCACACATGCCCTGCCCCAACTCCACCCCCCAATGTCAAACACAGCCCTGATGTGGCACTCAATGAAATCAGGTTTGACACCCCTCCTCTAGCTCCTGTCCCACAATGAGGACAGGAGCTCTTTCTTACCTGCTGGAGAGCGGCTCGCTCAGGGCTCCCAGGTTTGAAGGCCAAAACATGTTCATTGACCACCTTGACTGAAGCACGGTGCTGCCACCGCAGGCTGGGGAATGGGGAAAGCAAAAAGACAACAACAGCAGGTTATTTCGCTTTATGTGAGAATCACAAGGGATCCCTGAGAAATCTGCAGACCTGATGTACTAACACTTTGTTTCTTCAGTTCCAAAGAGGACTGCGCTGTTAAAAGAGGAAGGCGAATGAACGGGAAAAGCCACGTATACTGCTTTGAAATTCTAGGACAATGATGGAGAACCTTTTCCCCCTCAAGTGCCAAAAGAGCATGCGTGCGTGCTATCGTGCATGTGCGAGTGCCCACACCCATAATTCAATGCCTGGGGAGGGCGAAAACAGTTTCCCCCATCCCTCAGAGGCCCTCTGGAGTCCAGAAATGGCCTGTTTCCCAACTTCTGGTGAGCCCAGTACACCTTCCCCTGGCTCCAAAGGCTTCCCTGGAACCAAGGGAGGATAAAAACGCCCTCCCCCATCCTCCCAGAGGCTCTCTGGAAGCCAAAACCCCTCTTCCAGGGCCTCTGTGTGAGCCAAAAATCATCTGGCCAGCACACACATGTACGTTGGAGTTGAGCTAGGGCAACAGCTTGCTTGTCAACAGATATGGCTCCGTGTGCCACCTGTGGCACCCGTGCTATAGGTTCGCCATCACTGTTCTAGGAGAAAGAGGGAAGAAAGAAATGCAGATGAACAAGTACCGTACATTAATAACCACCCAAGTAAGCATTAAATCAGGACTAAAAAAGGAGAGGGAAGTTTAAAACTTGAACCTTGCGTTATTTGTTTTAGGGAGTACAAAATGGTGCTGTTTTCTGTTACATATTTTGCAACACAGGTCTTTTAACAAAAGAGGCATAGGAATAAAATAAAGATTCCCTCATAGGCATTGATACAGCTTTGCAGGTACGTAGAAGTATATGTTTGCTCCTCTTATCTTTTGGGAGGCTTCATTGCCTTCCTAAGCTATAAATAACCACACCGACTATCTATTTCTTGCTCCAATGACGGCTCAATTCCTCTTCCCTCCCCATTTCCTTTTCCTTGCGTGTCATACTTTTTACACTGTCAGTCCAAAGACAGAGGTGTGCTATTGGTATTTACAGGCTTGCCAGCAACTAATTTTCTATCTGAAATGGAGTTTAAATGTTGTAAATAAAATAAGGTTAAACGAAGTTTTAATATGTGGTTTCTCCTCTGGGACTCAAGATTGCGCAAAACAGTCATTTACTGAAAATCCCTTTGTAAGTTTGAGGTGAACTAGTCAGCTTCCCCAATCCGAGTCTAAAGCTCACATGAAGTGAGTGTGTATTTTATATAGCAGAGAGACACTATGAAGCATGGAAAATGTTTTACCCTGAAACCCAGGTGACAAAATTAGATATGGAGGAGGCAGCATTAGAACAGTAGTATATACCTAGAATAAATAAGTTATATGTATAGTTATGATATAGAAAGCATACGAATCCAAAAGGCACACCAGGAATTAAAAGATGTAGAAGTATATGCTATCAGTCTGTTAAATATAAGGTGAATTGTGATTAGAATCACTCAGGGAAAGAGAGGGAGAAAGAGGAAGTAGAAAGGGAAAGGAGGAGAGAAAGAAATGAGAGAAGTAGGAAAGGGGAGAGAAGGAGAAAGAAGGTAGGAGGAGAGAGAGATAGGAGGGGAGTATAAAGAAATGAGGAAAAAACACACTGATAACAATATAATGGGGGGAAAATAGGATATTGATTTATGACAGATTGGATAGAAATGTATAATTATGAATATATAGATGTGACTTATGGTATATGCAGGGATTTATATATGGAAATTGTGGAGGAAAATAATAATAATAAACTTTTATTTTATTTTTTAAAAAGAATGGAGAATGTTTAGCCTGAAAGACAACTTTCTGAGAAAGGTCTCTTCTTTTAAAACCTTTCCTCTCCCAGTCTTTCTTGCTTTCCACATTCCAAGCAGGAATTTTGTGATCAGCAGAATGCATGCTTGAGGAGCTGGAGTTTTGTACCTCAGGGCAAAGTTTGATCTTCTCTGCCTCAGCAGGGAATAACCTTGATTTTGAAGGCCTGGAGCCCAAGTTAAAAGTAAAAGGTCCGGGTGGAAAAAAAGGACAGCTGTTAAATTCTCTTGCTTCCGAGCTTGGCTTTATCTCAAGCGATGCTGATAAGGCCAAAGCCCTACTAATTCTGATAAAGACCTGAAAGGAAAGTGCCTGCAGATAAAGAGAGTGACATTCAGAGGTAAAACCTGAAATGTGGGAGGAGACTGAAACTTCTAGGCCCCAAATTTAACGCTTCCAATTTGATTGGGCCTTCCTTTACCAAATTGCTTAGGAATTTACAGGTAGGTCTCAATCTACGCCGACAGTTGGGATCAGAATTTCCATCACTAAGCAAGGGGGTGGCGAAGGGAGCCATGCCTGATTTTACTCTTTTTTTGGCCAAGGTTGTTAAGGGAACCACTGCAGTTCTTAAGTGAGTCATGCAGTCGTTAAAAGAAAGTGACTTCCCATCTTGCTTGAAACTGATTGGGAAGGTTTACAAACGGTGATCACATTATCCCAGCACAGGACAACTGTCAACAAATACGTGTCAGTTGACAAGGGCCCTTCAATTGCAGGACCATATGGTCGTTTTAGCAGCTTTGTGAGTAGAATTCTTTTCTTGACCAAGTGTGATTGGACACACACGGAATTTGTCTTTGGTGCATAAGCTCTGTGTACATTAAAAAAAATACATTCATCATAAGATGCAACACTTAGTGATAGTCATAGGACACTAAATGAGCAATCAAAATCATACTAGGAAACTAAATAAAACAATATAAACGTAGTTATAGTCATAAGTGGGTGGAGGCAGTAATAGGAAGATTGAGAAGAATAGTAACAGAGTAAATAGCTTGAAAGTGTTGTGGGAATTAGTTATTTAGCAGAATGATGGCATCATGCAGGGAAAAATGTCCTTGTGTCTAATTGTTCTGGTGTGCAGTGCTCTATAGCGGTGTTTTGAGGGTAGGAGTTGAAATAATTTATGTCCATATTTATGTCGATATTTTCACAGCCCTCTTTTTGACTCGTGCTGTATACAGGTCCTCAATGGAAGGCAGGTTGGTAGCAATTGTTTGGGTTTTTTAATTTGGCTTTCTATTTTTTATACATTTTTTTATTTTTATAGTTTTATTTGGCTCCTGCATTTTATTGCATTCTGGAGGTCTTTTTAAGTCGGAATTCTTCCTGCATTGCAAGTAGCCCTAAAAAAGGCCAATACTGACAGCAAAGGCCATTGTTTTTAAATTGGAAAGTTTGATCTTCCAGACCTGTCAGACCTATTTCTACTCACCAAGCAAAAAGAGAGAGAGAGATAGAAAAAAATTCCACTACCCTTCGGACAGAGCAAGAATTATTTCAACACCATGACTAACCTGTCCCTCTTTTTAAAGCCCCAGGCTAGAAGCAATTTTAAAAAAAGAAAAGAAAAAGGGTTAGTGTTTTTTTCCCTCCAAAGGAGCTGAACTTGACACTGGGGGAAAGGGATATTGAAGGCTTTCTGGGCAACCCAAGTGAAAGAGTTTTATCCCCCTCCCCAATGTCTATGCATAGGTAGTTCTCAAGGTAGTCCATTCAGGGACCATTTGAAGTGAACAACGGCACTGATACAAAGTAACACAGGATCCCTTTTCACACTTACAGCTGTTGCAGCTTCCCCATGATCAAAATTCAGACGCTTGGCAACCATCTCTTATTTACGATGGGTTGCAACATCCCAAGGGACACTTTTGTGATCCTCTTTTATGACCGCCTGGCAAGCAAAGTCAACGGGGGAAGCCGGATTCCCTTCGCCACTGAACAACTGCAGGTATTCACTTAACAAAGGTTGTAAAATGGGACAAAAACTCGCTTAACTGCCTCGCTTACAAAGGGGAATGCGGAACTCAGTGTATAGTGTGTGTGTGTGTGTGTATGGACATACATATTTGTGTTTATTTACTGGTATATTTTATTTATAGGGCAGTTGTAATGGCTGAAACCCTAAGGTTTGCTAATAACTGATGCATAAGGCACACCTGACAGATTTCCTTAGGCTTAGGAGGAAGATAAGGCAAACTGCAAATAAAGAAAAGGTGAAAGGTAGAAAATGCAAATCATCATTACTATCTGCAATTGTATCAAAGTGGGCAGTTGTTTCATGGCATTTGGGATTAATTACTAGTCGAGCCCCACCCAAGGGCCTAGGAAGTAATAGATTTTCAAAGTATATGTGTGGAACTGAGCGGTGATTTTGTCAATTTTGAGCTGTTTTAAATGTAATTCCAGGGCTTTTGGGACAGCACCCAGTGTTCCAATCACCACTGGAATTACCACTGCAGGTCTGTGCCATAATTGCTGAATTTAGGTTTTTAAGTCCTGGTATTTTGCCATTTTTTCATGTTCCTTTTCATCGACCTTGCTATCCCCTAATATTGCAATGTCGATGATAACCACCTTGTTTTTTTCACAGCACGACATCTAGGTGTATTATTACTCCAGTACCTTATCCATTTGAATGCGGAAATCCCACAAGATCTTGACCAACTGATTTTCAGCAACTTTTTCCAGCTTGTTTGTAGCTTATTTGTAGCTTCTTTTTTGTAGATTCTTCATTGCTTATTTGACCCCTATGACAATCATTAAGTGTTGTACCACATGTTTCTTGACAAATCTATATTTTCTTTTATGTACACTGAGAGCATCTGCACCAAGACAAATTCTTGTGTGTCCAATCACACTTGGCCAATAAATAATTCTATTCTATTCTCATTCTATTCTAGCCGTATGGATGTTGTTATAGTTTTTGCATAAATTCCAATGGATCCATTGTGCAACAGAGTTGTGCCGTAATTTGTAATTAGTCTGGGCGGTTTTCTTGTAGCAGCCAAGCACATGGTTGAGCACATCATCATCATTATTCATTGTTGTTACTATTATTATTCTTGATTGTTATTATTATCAATTGTATTTATTACGATGACTATTACTGTATTACTATTATAATAATAGTATCTGCTGCTTGGGTAACAGTCTCTCCTCCATATTAAGCTACCCAGGCTTCATGCTCTGGGAAATCCAGAGCATGATACCATGTTTTTCAAGATTAAAGGATGCCAATGTATTACTATTACTATTTTTATTTATTCATTATTATTATTAGTTATTACTATTATTCTTCATTTTTTTAAAAAATTAATAAATTTTATTTACATATATAAACAAATACAAAGAATACTATTATTCTTCATTATTCTCAATTGTCTTTATTAGTATGACTATTATTACTATTATTACTAAATTGATATTACTGTTATTATTGATTATTATTATCAATTGTCTTTATTATCATGAGTATGTATTTTATTACTTTATGACTATTGTTATTTTTATTATTGCTATTATTTCTGTTATTATTAAATAATATTAATACAGCAACGACAGTGAACATGGCACGACCATAATCATTAGAATAATCATAATAGCAAACAGCATAAAATGCTGGCATGTGGAGACTTCCAAAGGGGGGGGGGATTATTTCCTATACTTAATATGAATTATTTTCCAAAAATAGGGGGGAGAATTGGGGGGAGTCCCTCCACTGAGGCGCCCCTTATTTGGGGGGGGTACTCTCCCCTCTCCCCAAGAGGACCAATGACGTCATTGCCCCTGCAGGAGGGATCCCCCCCTCCGCTTCCAAGAAGCACCTGACACCCCAATCTCCCTCCCCGAAGCGCCCCAGGAGGTCCGGCTGGGGAGGATGGGAGTGGGAGTCCCCGGTGAAGGGACGCCCCTCCCACCCCGAGAGTGGGGAAGAGACTCACCTCAGCCCGCGCAGGGAGCCCGGTCGGCGAAGGAGAGGCAGCCGCAGCGCCATCCTATCCCAGCGCGATCCTGAAGGAAGAGGTGGAAGGCGGCGATGCCGGGCGAAGAGTGCCTCAGGCCGGGCCGAACCATTCCTCGGGCGAGGAAAGGGGGGGCGGGTTTTTTGGTTTTTGTTTCGGCTTTATCCAGAACGCGACTTCCGCGGGAAAGGACATGATTTATATATACATATATAGATATTTGTAAACTGTCGAAAGATTTCAGGGACAGGGCAGGCAACGAACAACTGCCACCCCCTCTCGGGTGCCGCGAATGGACGAATCCCTCGCGTTCCAGGGAAAGGGGCGGGAAAGCAAGGCAGCCAATCCGAAGGCGCTCTCGGGAGCGCCAATCAGAAGCTGCGCTGGCGCTTCTCCTCCCCCCCTCCGAGAGAAAAGTTGCGCAATTTGAACGGGCGGGGGAAGTGGAGGGGAGAAAGAGACAAGAGAAGAGGCCCAGGACTACAACTCCCATCACTCTTAACCAGAGGTCTCCAAAGTTGGCCATTTTTAAGACTTGGGGTCCCAAAATTGAAGGGAGTTGAAGTCCACAAGTCTTAAAAGTTGCCAAGTTTGGAGAGCGATGGGAGTTGTAGTCCTGGGCCTCTCAGGTGGCTCTTTGGTAACCTTGCCCTGTGGACATTGCCCCCAAGGAGGTGCCCGAGCACAACTTGAAGGGGGAGGCGACTGATGCCCATTTGTGCCAGCCTACCTCACAGGAAGCGGCTGCAGGAAGACTCTTTCAGCTGGTAGCCATGAGTACCATCTGCCCCCAAGGCCCTGATGCTGGGCACTGTAAAAGCCCGATAGGCTGGCACAAAAACCCAGGTGGTGCCCAGGTTTCTGCCTGCTTTGGCACAGGGTGTCCTACCCTACAAGGAAGTTGTGCGCTGATTTGCAATGGGGGAGGGAAATGTGAAGACAACTCTTAGCATTTAGACTTATGTAAGAACATAACAGCATTCTGTGTCATACAGTGGCCCAATTGTACATGGGAATCTTGAGCAGAAAGAGAAGGCAAAACCCTCCCTTTCCCTTGGCACCCAACAAATGGCACCCAAGAGAATCCTGCCTGCCTCAACCAGCATAGAGGTGACACTTGGACATGTTTCAATAACCACCGATACTCTTGGAATCCATGAATCTGTCTAATCCTGCCTTGAATCTATCCAGGCTGACAGCTGTCACCTCTTCTGGAAGGGAATTCCATAAACCAACGACCCTCTGGGTGAAGAAATATTTCCCTTGATTTGTCCTTTCTTACCTATGAGCTTTGGGGCGTGCCCTAGTATTGTGTGATGGAGAAAAGAATTTTTCTCTATCCACCTTTTCTCTCCCATGCATGATTTTATACACTTTGATCAAGTCACCTCTCAAACGCCGTCTCTCAAGGCTGAAGAGACCAAGGCGTTGCAACCTGGATTCATAAGGGAGGGGCTCCATTTCCTTGATCATTCTATATATACTTGCTCAAAAAAAAATAAAGGGAGCACTCAAAGAACACATCCTAGATCTGAATGAATATTCTCTTTTTTTTTTAAATATTTTTTATTATTTTCAAAGTAAAACGAACAAAGACATACAACATTGAACATTTAAGGAGCTACTGTTGCTCCGCTTATCATAGAAGTCTAACTAATACAAAATATAAAAAGCTCTAACTGTTACAAGATCTAAGCAGAAAAGCCACACTTGAAGATTACATTATCATTAAATTTAATTATAGATTTTTTTTAAAATTAAGATTATTGATTGAGTTTCTTTATATATATATATATATTTGAACAAATAATAATAATAATATACGGTACTTATATGTATATATATATCAAAAAGCAATAAACAAATTATTAGTAATACAAAAAGGAAATAATATAAACACTTCTGGGTTAGTTATAATATGAACTATATAAACTATATAATTCTATGTTATAATTTTTAAGTAATCATTTATTCTTATATGTTTAATTTTTAATACTATTTTTAACATTCCACCAATCATATACTTTATCCCAAATTTTATAAAATTCTGTTTCAGTTTGATTGTTCAACCTTTTAGTCATCATATCTAGTTCTGCACACTCTTATGATTTTTTTAAACACCTCAGAGTCTTTCGGTATCGTCTTTTCTTTCCATTTCTGCGCGAATGTTATTCGTGCCGCGGTCAATATATGTATTATTAAATAGTAAATTTCTTTTTTATACTTTATATTTGAAATACCCAATAGAAAAAATTCAGGAGATTTTTTAATCTTCTCCTTTGTTATTTCATTTATCCAATTCTCTACTTTATTCCAAAATATTTTTGTCTCCGGACAGGTCCACCATGCATGGTAATATGTACCAACTTCTTTTTTGCATTTCCAACAAATGGGCGATACCGAAGGAAACATTTTAGAAATTCTATATGGTGGAAGGTGCCATCTATAAAACATCTTAATTTGATTTTCTTTGAAAGAGATTGATTTTGTTATTTTCCAATTATAGGTCCATATCTTTTCCCAAGTATCTAAATCAATCTCTTTGCCAAAATTTTTGCACCAACTGATCATATTATCTTTCAATATCCAACCTATCGTTCTATGATTTAGTAAATATTTATAAACATTTCCAATTGTCTTTGTTTGATTTTGGAATAATAATTTGCCCAATACATTTTCTTTTTTTAAAATGTAAGTCTTTACGTCTTTTTGATATCTAGAACTAATCTGCATATAATGCCACCAATCTAAATCTATACCTAGCTCGTATAACTCTTGTTTTGTTCTTAATTTTAATTGATTATTTAACAGATCACTATATTTCCAAATCTTACCTTTTCCTTTAAGATTTGGGTGTACTATGGCTTCGAGGGGTGAAACCCATTCTGGCATTACTAAAAAATGATTTTTCTTTATTTCATTCCACACTTCTATCAATGCCTTTCTAATAACATTATTTTTAAAATATGAGTGGGTTCTTAACTTATCATACCATACAAATGCATGCCACCCAACCATCAAGTCGTGGCCTTCTAGGTTAAGCAATCTTTGATTTTCTAGTGTAAGCCATTCTTTTATCCATGTCAGAGCCGTGGCATGATAGTATAGTTTCCAATTTGGGAGCCCCAGGCCCCCTCTCTCCTTACGGTCTTCTAATGAATTTTGTTTTATTCTTGATTTTTTACCTTGCCAAATAAATTTTCTTATTATCTTATTCAATTCGGCAAAGAATTTTGCTCCTGGATTTATTGGAATCACTTGAAAAAGGAATAATATTTTTGGAAGGATATTCATTTTAACTGTGGAGATTCTTCCTACGAATGATAATTGTAAATTACTCCATATTTCTAAATCTTTTTTAATCTGACTTAATAATTTTAAATAATTGTCGTTTTTTAAAGATAGGGCTTTGGAGGTCATCCATATCCCTAAGTATTTCACTTTTTTCGTGATCTTCATGTTTGATAAGTCTCCTAAGTGTTTTCTCTGTATTTCAGTCATGTTTTTTGTTAGTATCTGTGTCTTTTCCTTATTTATTTTCAATCCTGCAACTTTCCCATATTCTTCAATCACATTTAGGATAGATTCTGTTGGGTCATCTAAAATAAAGACTACGTCATCTGCGAATGCTTGTGTTTTATAAACTTCTTTTCTGATTTTCAATCCTTTTATTTTCTGATCTGCTCTTATTTTTATCAGCAATACTTCTAAAGTCAAAATAGACAACAATGGTGATATTGGGCAACCTTGTCTTACTCCTCTTTGTATAACTACTTTTTCTGTTTGTTCACTATTTATTATAATTTTAGCAGTTTGTTCAGAATATATAGCGTCTATTATGTTAAAAAACTTTGTTCCTACTTCCATCTTATTTAATTGTATTTTCATAAAATTCCAGTCCACGTTGTCAAATGCTTTTTGAGCATCTAGAAATACAAGTGCCATTTGCTTTTCAGGGTGCTGTTCGTAGTATTCCAAAGTATTAACAATTATTCTTAAATTATTTTTAATTTGTCTTCCTGGTAAAAATCCATTTTGGTCACTATGTATCATGTTGTTTATAATACTTTTAAGTCTATTGGCAAATATTGATATAAAAATTTTATAGTCTACGTTCAACAATGAGATAGGTCTATAATTTTCAATTTTTTTTTTCTTGGTATCCGCCTTATGTATTAAGGTTATTAAAGTTTCTGACCAGGTTTTTGGTAATTTCCCTGTTGTCAATATTTGATTATATATCTCAAGCATGTTGGAAAAGAATATTTCTAAGTCTAGTTTGTAAAATTCAGCTGGTATTGCGTCTGGACCGGTCGCTTTATTATTCTTTTGATTCTTTATAGATTGTTTTAATTCTATATCTGTAACGGGTCTATTTAATCTTTGCTGTTGGGCTTCCGTTAAAACTGGAAGTTTTATTTGTTTCAAATATTTAAAAATTAAATCCTCGCTTATCTCTTCTTTCTTATATAATTGTTTATAGAATTCCGAAGCTATTTCCTTTTTGTCTTCTATTCTATGTTTTATAGTACCTTTTGAATCCATCAAATTTTTTATAATTTTATTTTCTCTCTCTTTTCTAAGTTTGTATGCCAGCCATCTTCCAGGTTTATTTGCATATTCAAAATAATCTTGTTTTGCCCTTTTTATCTTTTCTGCAATTGATTCTTGTTCTATTAATCTCAATTTATGTCTTATTAATTCTCTCTGATTTTTTAATTTGTCGTCCTTATCCTCTTTTTGCATTAAAATTTCTAATTTTCTTAATTCTTCTACTAATGTTTCTTGGTGTTCTTTCTTTTCTTTATTCTTCTTTGCTATGAATGCTATTGTTAATCCGCGTATATATGCTTTGGTTGTATCCCATAAGTTTTGAGGGGTAGTATCTGCATTTTTATTTATTTTTAAGAAAATCTTTAACTCCTTCTCTATCCATTTCTTATATTCAGGATCTTTTATTATAGTTCTATTCATTGACCAATTCTTTATTATCCTTTTACCTTTCCAATATATGGATAGAGGGTTATGATCAGCCCAAGTATTTGTTTCTATTTCTATTTCACTTATTTGTTCCATTATGTGAGTAGGAGCCCATGCCATATCAATTCTAGACCAAGTCTTATGTGGATTGGAATAAAAAGTATACTGTTTATCTTTTAAATGCTGTTCTTGCCATACGTCTTTTAATGCCAATTCTGTTCTCATTTTCCAAAATGATGCCGGTAATATTACCTTTTTTTTTCTTTTCTTTTCTTTTCTTTTCCCATTATAATCCATTTGGTCATCTGATATTGCATTAAAGTCTCCTATTATTATCATATTTTCAATTGATAACTCATTGATTTTTTCATGTAGGTCTTTATAGAATTGTTTTTGATTATCATTTGGTGCATAAATTGAGACAATTGTTAAGGGTTTTATTTCTAAATCTAATTGTACTATCAAGATCCTTCCATCACCATCATTATATATTTCTTTAGATTCAATTAAATCATCAATATACATTGCTACACCTCTTTTCTTTTGATTTGCCAAACTTGTGTATAATTTTCCCAATTTTGAGTTCTTAAGGAGACTTCTTTTTGATTTTTTAATATGAACTTCTTGTAGGATGTTTATCTGGGCTTTTTGCTTCATAAGTTTAGTTAATACTTGGTTTCTCTTCCTTGGATTATTTAATCCATTTACATTAACTGAAAATATTTTCAGATCATGTATCATCTTTATTTATAGTACCTTTTGGGTTCTTTTGGTTCTCGAAGTCGGGTATCTAAAATTAGATCTTGTGAGATCTGTAGTTGTTTCTGCCTTACCACCAGCGCTTCTTCCCCTCCACCACCTGTGGCCCCCATCACTTCGTCGCCAGGCTTTGGTTGAATCTGAATTTGCGCGGTACTGTCCAGTCCACTGCGTGCAAGGAAAGATCGTGCTTGTTCTACACTTTCTATTTTCACTCTCGTTGATTGCCATGTTAGGGTCAAACCTTCTGGTATCAGCCATCTGAAAGGGATGCTCTTTCTGATTAAAATACTTGTAAGAAAATAATATTGTCTTCTAGCCTCTCGGACTCTCCTCGGAACTTGTTTCAGAATCGCAATTTCTTTTCCATTACGTTGGAAAGACTCGTTTTTTGTGTATCTCAGTATCGTATCTTTGACAATTCTTCTTGTGAACTTGATGTGGACTTCTCTAGGTAAATTGTGGCGCCTAACGTATCCAGTCTGAACTCGGTAGACTTTGTCGATCTCTTTTACCAGGTCTGTTGGGTCTAACTGCAAAATAGCTCCCATAACTTCTGCCATTTTTGCGGGAAGATCTTCGTCTTTTTCTTCTTTGATATTTTGAAACCTCAGGCCATGTTGTGCAGAGTGAAGTTCTAAATTGGTTATTGCTATGTCAAAGTCTCTGCGGGCGGCGTAGTTACGATCTTCGTATTCTTCTACTCTCTGTCCCACATCTTGGATTTTCCCTTCTGTCACTTGTATTCTGTTTTCGCTGTCTTGTAATTTTTGTTGAATAACTTTTATATTTCCGTCCATTTCCGCAACATTCCCTTTTACTTCAGTTAATTCAGTTCGAAGTTCTGCAATTTCTTTTTTAATTTCATCTTTCATCTCCTTCATCTCTTGCCTCAGTTCTTGTAAGTAGGTTTTCATTTCTTCTTTGTCTGTGTTACTTTGGGTTTTTGCCTGGGTTTGTGATGCCTTGATGTCTGCTAATGCTTCTTGAATAGCCTGAAAACCAGGGTCCATCGTAGGCTTGTCTTTTTCTTTCTCTTTAGCTAGCATTGTGGGTATAGTCCTTTGTTGTAGCGGTGATGAAGTTGGGGAGGTCCTGGGTATAGAGGTTGGGGCAGGAATAGTTGGTTGTTTTCGCGTTGTTATTGTAGTCACTGAAGTCACACTCTGTGCCCTGTGGGAACCTTTCATAATCCAAAATTTACTATTATTTATTTAATGTTAAAAAAGAAAAATATTTTAATCAGGATCTTATGTAACTTTATATAAAAATGGGGCAGCAAAAGGTGAAGAAAGAGATTGGATATATTGATTTAATTCAATTAATACTGTGATTAATTGTTGAGTTTAATTAAAAGGAAAGTAGAAAGGAAAGAGAGTAATGGGGTAAAAGTAGAGAAAGAAAAAGTATTTTGGTGAGCTCCTAAGTTCCTTAAATGGGGATCAGGTAGGGGAAAGGAAGAAACCAATATTCTAGCACATAACTATTTAGTAATAAGGGAAGAGGGAAAGAAAAAGGAAGAAAAGTAAAAAGAAAGAAAGATACAGAGAGGTTTCTTCAAAGAAGGGCAAATGTAAAGAAAAAACAATAACTAAAGAAAATTTCTTTTAAGAGGACAGAAAAGAGAGCAGAGAAAAGAATCTTTTATATATTAAAAAATTACAAAAAAATATATTTGAAATTATTTCTAATATTCAAAAAATATACTTGTATGTGTAGGAATGGAAAAATAAAATAAGATGAAAAAATTAAAATTAATCCAAAAGTAATTGAAATGAACAAACTTTTTGTTAAAAAAAGAAAGATATATCAAAAGCTCTTAAAGAAAAAGGGGTCCAGAAATTTCTACTGAGTCCAAAAACAGTGGGCCTAACTTATGCTCTAATAAAATTATCTAAAAAAGAAGGGGGAAAAAAGAAAGATAGGTCCAAAATCAATGTCCAAAGTAATTCCTGAATTCAAATACTAATAAAATAGTCCAGATTTCTATATTGTATATTTTTAAAAAAAGAAAGAACAAGGAGGAGTAAAAGAGTAAAAACACAAAAAATATCCTTACGCCTCTAAAATCACACAAAAAATAGTCCCAGCAAGTCCAAGAAAGGGATTAATAATGGTATAAAAATAATATCAAAAATTTTAAAAATGGAGAAATAAGATGAATAGTCCAAAATTCATTTCAAATATTTATAACTTCAGTAAAATTCCATTGAAAAAAACGTAAATTGGATTAGTTCAGTTCATTGGTTCTACAGTGCTCAATTAATTAATATATTTTGCTTCATTTACTCCATAATTTCCAAATCAAACTTTAGTTTTAAAAGAGAAAAATTTATATATCAAAATTGCAACAAGAAAAAATATATGAAGAAAAGGGAAAGTAGACACACCACACTGTAATCTTAAAGTAGTAAAAAAGAGCAAAAAAAGTGAAAGTTATACTGTACTCAATTGTAACAAAGGCAAGTAGTTCCGGCTGATCTTCTCCTCTGCGGATGGATATCACTTACAGTTTTCTTCTTTTGTTATATTCGCCTTAGAGTTAAATATCTTCTTTTTCCCAAACTTGTGGAGATACCAAAGGAATTCCGTGTGGTGCTGTGAGTCTCCTCTTTCTGCTGATCAATTTTTTGTAGACTTCTTCTATTTTTTTTGACCTTCCGCTTTCGGCGACCGCTACGGCTGTGTCCAGGCAGCCGCCTGGGCACAGCTCTCCATGCTTGCAGCTGCGGGGCTGTCCCTAGCCCCCGGGACCATGGCGATCCGTCCCAGGGTGTGCGGGAGACCCCCTGTCCTGTGCCGATCCCTCCGGGGTCGGCACCTCGCGAAACCGCATCCTACAAGCTGGAAAGGAGGACAGCGGTGCCGGAGCTCAGCCTCCGCTCCTCCGGCGCGATCGGGCTCCACCCGGAAGTCCCTGAATGAATATTCTCATTGAATGAATATTCTCATTGAATACTTTGTTCTGTACAAGGTTGAATGTGCTGACATGTGAAATGTATTGTCAATCAGTGTTGCTTCTTAAGTGGACAGTTTGAGTTCACAGATATTTGATTTACTTGGAATTATATTGTGTTGTTTAAGTGTTCCCTTTATTTTTTTGAGCAGTATATATCATTACATACTGCTTCACAGTGCTTTTACAGCCCCTCTCTAAACAGTTTACAGAATCAGCATATATTGCCTCCAACAATATGGGTCTTCATTGACCCACCTCGGAAGGATGGAAGGCTGAGTCGACCTTGAGCCGGTGGCGAGATTTGAACTGCTGAACTACAGCTAGCACTCAGCTGAAGCAGCTGATGAGCCTTTGGCTCTTGGGAGGCCATGGGGACAAAGGGGCAGGGGTTGGGTCAATGGGCGAGTCCGGCACATCTGGCCAGTGGCACTGACTGGACCTCAGGAATAGAGATCTGATCACCAGGAGGGTGTGAGTGAAAGAAAAAAAGACCCACACGAAACTTTAGTAACCAGAAATTTTGGCATTTATTGTCAGGGGTTTCTTCCTCTGAAACTGAAAAAAAAACAAAAACCCAACAAGAATCGTAGCCCGTTTTCCCAACCCCACCGAGAAGCTTCTGACAACATCCCTGATTCACATAGAAACCCGTTTGGTGACATTGTCCATATGAAACGGAGGAGAACCCCGGGTGGGGGGGAGGGACTGGAGAGAAACCCACCACCCTTCTTAACGGAGAATTGGGGGGAAAGTTAACGAAGGATCCAACCACAGGAGCCCCCCCCAATGTGGAACAGGGAGTGAGGGTGTCACACACATTGTTGGGGAGCAAAAGAGGACAGGTTGGCTCAATGTATAAGGATGGTTTGGCACGGATGGGTGGGTGGGCCCGTGGAAACCACCTTCTAACGCAGAGGTCTCCAACCTTGTCCACTTTAAACACTTGTGAACTTCAATTCCCAGAATTCCCCAGGGCTGAGGAATTCTGGGAGTTGAAGTCCACAAGTCGCCAAGGTTGGAGACCCCCTAACCTAGAAGAATTTCTCAAATTTTAAGGTGGGAATGGAACAAAGGGGAAATAACACCCACCCACACCCCACTTTTGGAGCAAAGCTTAGCAAATGGTTCTCCTGGGCAAGTGCACAAATACATGACCTCTGGCTACCCCCTCCCCGAAAGCCCCCTTTGAAAACAGTCCGATATACAGAATAGAAAGCACAATATGTACAACACATTTTTCCATTAACAGTTGACTTTTTTTTAATAATATCAAAGATTTGGGCAACCTCGAGAAAAGTGAAATAAGGTTTGGGGTGGCAAAAACTATTGCTCTTTTGAATCGTCCTTCTTCCCCCCCATACCAACCCCTCCCCTTCATCCCTTCACACGCACCCAAAAAAACGTGGACCGCTACACGGCACTTTGCGCGAGGACGTGTCAGTCAGAAGAAAATCCTGACCACCTGGGGTTTTTTTTAAAAAAAAGATGAACACCGGAGGTTTTTTGGTCTTAAGCAGCTCTGCAAAAACTTTGACTTATTCTGGCCTTCCACTTACACAACTTTTCTAAGGGGTAACAATGGCTAAATTGGCTTTTTGAGTTAATTTCCCCCCTGGACCACTGGACCTTTTGGGACGTCCTGGATCCAGGAGGGAAGGACGGAGTCTCTGCTTCCCAAATCATTTCCCTTGCGTGCGCTGTGCAATGACAAAGGTGTGTACGTGATACTGATTTTTACGGGAAAAGGTGGTCTGAGCTCAGTTGAAATGTCCACAGGGAGGATTCGGGAGGCTTAAAAAATTTCAGAAAAAACAAGACCTGCGTCCCGATCATGGCTTGAAAAAATTATACAATCCTTCGGAACCTGATATGGTTTCTTTGGACATTTTATTCTTATTATCCCCCCCCCCTTCCTTTTTAAACAACATGCATTCGACGAAGCAGGCAAAAAAGGCTTCTCACCCAAATTTTTGTACAAACCCAGTTTGCTTAGGAATCAGGACGGACCGCCAGCACCCACCCACCCCTGCTAAAAAGCTAAGGAAAATTGTTAGCTTCCACCCTCTCTCCCCCCCACACCCTCCCCTTCTCCCTACCTGCCTTTTAAAAACCCATGGAGGTTGGCTAAAGTCTTTTTAAAAAGTGTTCCTTGGACACGGCCTTATGAATGCAGAAAGGAAGTATTTACAGCTTTACGAAAAAGGGGAGAGGAGGAAGGAAGGGATTGAAAGCACGCTTTGCTGCCCCCCACCAATATTATTTCTGACTTTTCCTCCTGCCTGCCCCACTGAGTCAGCACCGTCAATGCTAACGCCCCCCGAGGGGGAAGCCACGATGGACTACCATTAAAACTGACCACGATTACGTCTTATCACTTGATGTGGGGGGAGGCATCCTCCTCAGTTTCCAAGCAGTGAGAACAAAAATAAACAATAAAAAACCCCATTAATTACGCTTTGCATACAATATTGGTGATCGCTGCCTTTTACCATTAGCATCCCGTATCGTCCTAAACTTTATTCTTAGGCAATTTGCCCCCCCCCCCTATTTTTCTTTGACATCTATAAACAAGAAAGAACCCCAATTTATTTCTCTGTGATGGGTGCCCAGGAGTTCCAAAAAGATGGAGGCTGGACTCCATGCGTGTAAAAGATGGAGGTGGTGATTGGATTGTGCAGCCGTCAGTCTTAACTTAACACCCTCGACTGCGGATAGTGGATGCAGGGTCCACCTTGTTTCACCTAGCTCAGGGGTAAGCAAAGTTGGCTCTTCTGTGACATGTGGACTTCAACTCCCAGAATCCCTGAGACAATCATGCTAGCTCAGGAATTCTGGGAGTTGAAGTCTGCATAGTCATAGAAGAGCCCACTTTGGCTATCCCTGCCCAACGCCAAGGGACAGCGACGTCCCTTCCTAGGTAGCCCTCCCACCTGGCCAGAGAGGTCCGTGCCCACCTCCGCTGACCCCTTTATTATTAATCCGTTAAAAGCTTACACATCAAACCAGGCTTGTGCGTTCAGAAGTAAAACAATAACAGAGGCACAATGGAGCAGCAAAAGGAAATAGGGGATTCGCAAACGGTCAGATTTTTTTTCTTGCCGCGACCGCAGAGCAAAATTGTCTAGTTAAACAACTGTGAAATCCGACCGATGTTCTAGGGCAAAAGCCCAGGAGGCGTCTGGCTGGGAGAGAGGCAATTTGGGGGGTCTTTCTCTCGCAAAGAAGCCGCCAATTATAAAGCAGCCCAAAAGATGCTGCTCTGCTAAAGCAACTTCGGAGCAGGCTTCGTGTAACGAAAGTGACCAAGGATGGTTACCGACCCTTGAAAAATGAAATAAAATTAAAAATAGGAACAATGGCTCTTAAGGAAAGAAAAGGATGCTACTCTGGGCTAGGGGAGAAAGAAAATACCAAAGGGTTTAAAAAGCACTGAAAGAATAAATCAATGCCTCCCTCCCTCTCTCCCCCCAAAAACATTTCAGAAACTCACTAGAGTGCCCTGGAAGTGCCCTTAAGCAGCCCATCACCGAATGGGTCTCTCTTTCTCTCTCTCTTTTTTCTCTTTCTCTCTCCCTCTCTTTATTTCTTTTTTTCTCTTTCTTTCTCTCTCCCACTTTCTCCCTCCCTTTCTGTCTCCCTCTCTCTTCTTTCTCTCCCTCTTTCTTTCTCCCTTTTTCTTTTTCTCTTTCTTTCTCTCCCCCATTCTGTCTCTCTTTCTTTCTCTCTCTCTCTTTCTCTTCTATCCCTCTCTCTCTCCCTCTTTCACCCTTTCTTTCTCTCTCCCTCTTTCTCTCATTCTCTCTCCCACTTTCTCCCTCCCTTTCTGTCTCCCTCTCTCTTCTATCTCTCCCTCTTTCTTCCTTCCTCTTTCTTTCTCTCTCTCTCGTTCTCTCCTATATCTCTTCTCTCTCTCTCTCTTTCTTCCTTCCTCTCTTTTTCTGTCTCTCTTTCCCTCTCCCACAAGCAGCCATTTCCACAGGAGAGAAATCTTGGAGGGGGTCTCAGGACAGAACAAGAGGAGTGGGCTCAGCTGGAGGATGGCTGCCAGCCGGCTTTGGGTATGGATGCGGGGAGTCTCCCGAGCTGACCTTTGCCCCACCCGCCACCATTCACACCCAAAACCAGCCACCCCCAGAAGCCAAACAATGAATTGGCCAGCCGGTCCAATACCACCCAGTGCCACCCCCAAACATCAGCAAAGGGCAGGGAAAATAAAGGAGGGGGAAGTGGGGGGCATGTTACTTCCCTTTCTGGTTGCAGGCAACCTCTCCCAAACGGCACATGTACGCACCCCCTTCCTTCCCCAGAGAATACTTAGCGTCAATGGAATGGAAACACACAAGGGCATCTCGGGTGCCAAGCGGCTGCCAGACCCCTGATTTAGGGGGGCTCCCCAACCTGCATGCACCCACCCGTGGCTTCCCTCCTCATCTCTTGGAGCCCCCGAGAACCAGGAATGCAGCCCCCTCCCCCGGCACTGGGGTAAGCAGCAGAAAAAACCCCAAAGACACAGCCCTCCAGCCATGGCGAGGTGGCCGAGGGGCCTTCACAAGGCAAGAACCAAACAAGCTCTCAGAGCGGGTCAAAGGGGAGCTGGGGGGAGGGCAAACTGCCGAGCGCTCAGGAACATGAACCCGAGTACCACAGAGGCCACGGAAACGTGCCACGGCAATAAGGCAAGCAAAAGCAATTTGCTTTTTTTTTTTGTTTCGTTTTTTTGCATAGTAAGTTTAAAAAACCTACGACCTTCTCACCCTGTGGTCCTCCTGACTTTGCCCCTTCCGGCCTGACCTTACCCCGGCTCTCTGGGTTGGCCACCCCAGGGCGGCAAAAGAAGGATGTCAGGCCTGGGGGGGACCCCCTCTGAATTTCCCTCCACCCGCACGCTGCCCGAGCTTGCCTTCCCATCCAAAGCCGGCAGACGTAGGACGAGCCTCGGTCGGGCCCAAAGCCTCGGGGCGAAGGCACAGGTAGAACTGCAGTTTGTTTTTGTCACATTTGTTGTCGACAGAAAAGTACGGAAAGTTTTTTTTTGACAGCACCAATCCTGAGATGACTGGGAGGCGGGTCACCACAAACAGCCGGCCAAGGATGCCGCCAAAGTCCTGTGATCGCCCCCCATGCTGCAAAGGTTTCGACTTCTGTTCAGTTTATTTTAACCCCCCTCCAAAAGCGTTTGTTGTTGTTGTTGTTGTTGTTGGTTTTTTTCATTCTCCCCATCCGGCCAAAATCCCTGCGGCCTCCCCACGCTCCGGGGTGGGTGCGTTCATCAGCTGACCATGGGCTCCACGTCGGGTTCTCGGTCGAAGTCATCCGGGATCTCGTCCGTGTTTCCCGAGTCGCTGCTGGCGAGCGAGCTGGGCGATGGGGAATTTCTGGAGGGAGGAAAGACAGAGAAGCCGGATCGGATCGGGACCTCGATTCGCTCCCCCACTGTTCTGGGCAAGGGCCCCAGGAGTGAACCCCAACTCAGAAATCACTTATTTCATGATAAAATCCCACTCTTTATTCAAAATCAAGTATACATGAATGAAAACGCAGGGTTAAAACAGCACAGAAGCAGTTATTTCTCTCTTTAGAGCTAGCTGTAATCTATGGGAAGAGTGCCAGAAACTCAGTCTTATCTGCATTCCTGAGATAAAGCCCATTCATTTACTCAAAACATATGTGTCTGCTCACCAAGCACTAGTATCTAACAAAGATTGTCTTTTTGAAGCAGGAATCATGGTTTTAAAGCTTCATTCAAGCACAGCCCCAATTTCAGGGTGTTGAGTCTCCACGCCCCATTTCCCACAATCCTTTTCCTTTATGCTGCCTGGAAATGACATCACACCTCAAAGAGGCTAAGGCTGTAAGCAAGTACCTTTTACTCTGTAACTCCTCTCGCCTTCGAAGCAATCTTCTATAGTGAGGGTCGATCCAATGACTTTCCACTCTCATGTCTTCCTCACTCTCTGACTGGGACCACTCACCCATTGTCACATCAGTCCCCTCTAGTGGTTCCTTAGGTTAACTCAAGTCACTTTCTGCCTCACTCTCACTCTCTGCATCAGCTGGCAACCACCCTGGCCCAGGGTACCCAGAGGGGCCTGGCTCATCCTCCTCAGAATCTGACATAACCTGAGATGGACAAGGAACACTCACAACACCCATCACCCCCAAAAAACCTTGAGGCCGGCCTCTTCCTGCTGCCTCCAATCCCCACGGGGAGGAGAGGGGCTTCTTGGTGAAAGTGGGGCAGTGCCCTCCCTCCTCCTGCCCCACCTACCTTTCCGCGGAGCCTTTGATCAGCCTCCGGCAAGTCTCCATCTGGACATCCAGGCCCCGCTTCATGCTGCACATCTCCATGTACTCGTGAAGATGGCGGTTCATGTCACTTTTGGCGGTGGCCAGTTCAAGCTGCGGGGAGGGGAAGAAGGAAAAGGGGTTAAAACTGGGACGATCTTCTGCCCTTCTGTCAGGGCCTTTGCTGACAAGTCAATTGGGCCCCTCCAGTAACCCTAGTGGGCTTGGCCTCTGGACACGGAGCAGTCCTTTCGGAAGGCACTTCGCTAGCTCTGTCTCTTTCGCCTGTTTGTGTATCTCTAAGGCAGGGGTCTACAACCTTGGCAACCTTTAAGACCTGTGGTCTTCAACTCGCAGTCTCCATCCATCCCATCTCTCTTTCCTTCTTTCCTTTCTCCCTCTCTAACCATCCAACCTCTCCTTCCTTCCTTCTCTCCTTCCTCTCCATCCATCCCATCTCTCCTTCCTTTCCCCCTCTCCATCCATCTCTCTTTCCTTTCTTTCCTCTCTATACATCCCATCTCTCCTTCCTTCTTTCCACTATCCATCCATCCCATTCCTTCCTTCCTCTCCATCCATCCCACCTCTCCTTCCTTCCTGCCTTCTTTCCTTCCCTCCCTCTCCATCCATCCCATTTCTCCTTCCTTCCTTCTCCATCCATCCCACCTCTCCTTCTTTCCTCCCTCTCCATCCATCCCACCTCTCCTTCCTTCCCTCCCTCCCTCCCATCTCTCCTTCCTTCCTTCTTTCCTTCCTCCTAATCCATCCCTCCCATTTCTCCTTCCTTCCTTCCTTTCCTCCCTCCCCCCCTCTCCATCCCTCTCATCTCTCCATCTGGGAGTTTGAAGATCACAAATCTTAAAGTCGCTGGGGTTGCAGCCCCCCTGCTCTAAGGAGTGTGTGACACCCCATTCCATTTTGAGGACACCCCTTAGTTTCCTTCCCACCCTGCAGCAGAGAAGGCCTGGATGGGTGAGTGAGTGGAGAGCTGCTGCCTTCCTTCCCTGCTGCCCCCCACCACCCAGGGCTGGGCCAGTTCCATCACTTTAACCTTTACCTCGATCTGTCCTATCGTTTCTTGGTATTCTTTGTCTCGGGTCTTGAAGAAGGATTCTGTCTCATGGATCAGGTTTCCCAGGTTCTCCTCCGGCTGAAAGACACACCAGGGGGCAGCCTTAAGCGAGAGGGCAGGTAGGCAGGGGGCTCTACAGGGGCAGCCCAGGTCTCCAAGGGCGATTTTGGGCAGGCTTCCCCCATCCACTCCCCTCTGCTGCTTTCTTGGGCTCTGAGCCTGCACGAAACCCTTTTGGAAGGGAGGTGCTGGTCTTTCTCCAAGCTCCCCTACCTCTCTCAACATCATGGCCTTCCAAGTCCATCCAATGGGATCCTTTCTTAACTGGCCTCTCAAAATACACAATTAAGGCCATCTGAAAAGTTTGCCGAGCCACGTGAGTTTGGCTTGGATCTGACTTAGGACTCAACAGTTAGGGAAGGGAAGCAATAGCAATAGTATTTAGACTTACATACCACTTCATAGTGCTTTTACAGCCCTCTCTAATCAGTTTACAGAATCAGCCCCTTGCCTCTAACAATCGGGGTCCTCATTTGACCCACCTCGGAAGGATGGAAGGCTGAGTCAACCTTGAGCCAGGGGTGAGATTTGAACTGCTGAACTACAGATAGCAGTTAGCTGAAGTAGCCTGCAATGCTGCACTCTAACCATTGTGCCACCAGACTCTTTTATTGGAGCATAACTCAAATTAAAAGAGTGTGCCGATTACTACTGGGACCACCTGTACTGGTTTATGCCAGAGTTGTTGTAGTTTGATTTTAAGGTCCTGGTATCGGCTAAGTTTTTCTTGTCGTTTCTCATCAATTCGACTGTCACCTGGTATGACGACATCAATGATCCACACTTTTTTTTCTTTTCCACGATCATAAGGTCTGGTGTACTATTGTGGTGGTGGTGATGATGATTTATTTATTTATTGCTTTATTTACTTATTGGATTTATATGCCTCCCCTCTGTAATTATTATTGTTGTTGTTGTTATTATATTCACAAAAGCAGTAAGACACAAATGATTGATATGCTTGATAAAATTATTATTATTAATAATAATTAATCAATCAATCAATTAATTAAACTTTTATGCCGCCCCTCTGCGAGGACTTGGGGCAGCTATTATTATTATTATTTCAAGCTATTTAGCTCTCATTGGCTAGCCATACCCTTTCTGGGATTCAAACCAGGGCTACCTGTGTATTAGGTAGATGTATTAACCTCTAAGCCAAAGGGTCTCCTGCCTTTGTAGTTTATACGAGGGGAAAGATTAAGTGGTTTGGTTTGGTTTAGTTTTGTTTTGAAATCAGAGCAACCTGGTCTGCCCAATTACAGGACGGGGCATATACTGCTTCCGTTTTGTGACCTGATTAAACCACAGTTCTTCTAATTGTATACATTTATTTTGTTAAGTACATATACGCAGCATACAAAGAAATAACACTGCTCAAAAAAATAAAGGGAACATTTAAACCAGCGTTTCCCAACCGGTGTGCCGCGAGACACGGTCAGGTGTGCCACGAAGCTCCTAGGGACGCTCCAGCTGGGCGGGGCGCTGCCAGTGCCGGACCGCCGGTGCCTCCGACCTGGAGCTCCCACTCGCAGCTGTCCCCCGGCTACTGCCCGATGCCGCTGTTTCCGGCGCTCTCCTGCTGGGCCCCAAAGAAGGAAGGCGGGAAAAAGGAGAGCTTCATTCCTCACGCCTCCTTTTTCCCACCTTCCTTCTTTGGGGTCCAGCAGGAGAGCGCTGAAAACAGCGGCATCGGACAGTAGCCGGGGGACAGCTGCGAGTGGGAGCTCCAGGTCGGAGGCACCGGCACTGGCAGCACCCCGCCCAGCTGGAGCTTCCCTGGCGTCGGCAGCAAGTGTCCTTTGGGGCCCGGCGGGAGGGCACTGGCGGTGACAGTGGGAGGGTGCCGGCTGCAGCGGCCCCAGGCAGTCGCAGGGAGATGGCGGCGGCAAGAGGGAGCTCCAGGGTGGAGGCACCGACGGTGGCGGTTGGACGTGCTGCTGGAGACGTACATGCTGGCGCTGCGGGGCTGGCACTGGCTCGCTGGCTGGGCCGGAAGTGCCAGCCCCACGCCTATGCCCAGCGCAGCGCCAGCATGTACGGCGTCCAGCAGCACGTCCAGCTGCCACCATCAGGGCTCCCGCTCGCAGTCAGTCACTCTGCCGCCACCCTTGGCTACTGCCTGATGCCGCTGTTGTCGGCGTGGTAGAAAGAGAGAGACAGAGAGAGAAAGAAAGAGAGACATAGCAAAAGAGAGAGAGAAAGAAAGAAATAGCAAGAGAGAAAGAGAGAGAAAGAAAGAGAAATAGCAAGAGAGAGAGAAAGAAAGAGATAGCAAGAGAGACAGAGAGAGAGAGAGAAAGAGAGATAGCAAGAGAGAGAAAGAGAGAGAAAGAGAGACATAGCAAGAGGCAGAGAGAGAGACATAGCAAGAGAGGCAGAGAGAGAGAGAGAAAGAGACATAGCAAGAGAGACAGAGAAAGAGAGAGAGAGAGAGAGAAAGAGAGAGAAAGAGACATAGCAAGAAGACATAGCAAGAGGCAGAGAGAGAGAGACAGAGAAAGAGAGACAGAGAAAGAGAGAGAAAGAGAGATAGCAAGAGAGAGACAGAGAGAGAGAGAAAGATAGCAAGAGAGAGAGAGAAAGAAAGAGAGAGAATGAAAGAGAGAGCAAGGGAGAGAGAAAGACATAGAGGGAGGGAAGGAGGGAGATAGAAAGAGATCAAAAAAGAGAGGAAGAAGGAAAGAAAGAGGGATGGAGAGAGGGAAAGAAGGGAAGGAAGAGAGAGAAAGAAAGAAAGAGGGAGGGAGAAATAGAGTGAAATGGAGGAAGAGATATTTTTTTTGTCCAAACTTTTCTTTAGCCCCCCCACCCCCCTGTTCATTGTTCCCCAGAATTTTGAAAATATGAATAATGTGCCACGGTTCAAAAAAGGTTGGGAAACACTGATTTAAACAACACAATATAATTCCAAGTAAATCAAACTTCTCTATAATCAAACTGTCCACTTGGGAAGCAACACTGTTTGACAATCAATTTCACATGTTGCCAGCACATTCAACTTTGTACAGAACAAAGTATTCAATGAGAATATTTCATTCATTCAGATCCAGGCTGTGTTCTTTGAGTGCTCTCTGTATTTTTTTGAGCAGTATACATGATATTGGAACCTAATACATGATATAAGGACAGGGACAATAGGCACGCTGGTGCATTTATGCACGTCCCTTACTGACCCTGAGTTCACTTGAGTCCAGTGCTTGGATGGCAGATATTGGGGTTGGGGGACGTGGGATGTGAGCTGGGGCACCCCTCACCTCTCCTTGGAGCTCCAGAGTGGGGTTGCAGTTGGTAAAGTCTTCCCACAGCAGCAAAGTGTCTTCGTTCTCCTCCCAAGCCAAGCTGTCACAGTCGTCATCGAAATCAAAGGTCTCCCGCCTACTTGGAGAGAGGCATCCCTTAAGTTACAACACGGTTTACTTGGGCTTGCAAGCACTAGCAGACATGGGGGCTTCTTGGTCCAAGCACTTTCCGGCCTGCCTCCCTCCTGCCTGCCTGTCTTTTCTTCAGTCGCTCAACAGGCTGGCTCTGCTTCAAGGTTGTAGCCCTCTAGGGGGCGCTCTGGGCTAACCAACAGTCCTGCCTTCTCAGCTCCAGCTGCAGGGTCCGATTCAAAGGGCATCCTGCCTGTCCCTCACCGACAGCCCAAAGGAATTAGTGCTATGTCTGGATTTGCTACTTTAGTCCTTTTTTTTCTCCTTCCTTCTTCCTTCCTTCCTTCCTCCCTCTCCATCTATCCCATCTCTCCTTCCTCCCTCCCTCCCTCTCTAACCATCCCATCTCTCCTTACTTCCTCCCTTTCTCTCTAACCATCCCATCTCTCCTTCCTTCCTTCCTCCCTCTCCATCCATCCCATCTCTCCTTCCATCCTCTTTTCCTTCCTTCCTTCCTCCATCCCCCATCCATTCCATCTCTCCTTCCTTCCTTCCTTCCTTCCTCTCAATCCATCCCATATCTCCTTTTTCCCCCTCCCTCCTCCCCTTTCTCTCATTCCGTCCCCTCTCCTTCCTTCCTTCCGTCCTCCCTCCCTTCCCCGAAGCCTTCCTGAGACAGAGGGCTGAGCTGCCCCTTCCCCACTGTCTCTTGGAAGGATGCCTGTCTTCTGAGCTCACTGTCTTCCCAGCAGCCCAGACAGAAGGCCGGAAGTTGAGGTCAGCTCTAACCTTAGGACCCAGAATGTCAGGTCATGCCTGGGAGAGTTCTCCCAACTGGGCCTGTGTCCGTGTGTGTGTGTGTGTGTGCGCGCGCGCGCGCATGCTCAAAGCTTTTCAAGCTCCGCCCCCTTACAGAAAAGCCAAAGCCCCCACCATCATCCCCCTTGCAAGCCAAGCTGGACTTGAAAATTCAGCACTCTGAATAAGGAAGAAACAGAACACTATAAAGCATGGATGAAATTTGATGATTGGATACACAGTGAATACACATAAAAGTTGAACTAGAAAAATTACAAAAGAAAGGAAAAATAGGGAATGAATTATGGGAGACCCAGAATGACAAAAAATTAGATTTTGAGGAGACAGCACTAGAGTAGCAGCATATACCTAAAACAAAGAACTGCATACACAGAAGTTAATAATAACAACTTTAGAAGAGATATTGGTAATGCAGGGAGGTAAGGTGTCCGTCTGTTAAATAAGAGAGGAATTGAAACAAGAGTCAGTCAGGGACGGATAAAGAAGGAGGAAGAAGAAGTAGAAAGATAGAAGGAGGAGAAGGAGGGGAGCAGGAAGAGGGAAAGAAGGAGGAAGAAGGTATTGTGGCTGGTTCATGTCCAGCTCAGCTGGTCACGGATTTAGAGGACCAGGAGACGGATGCAGATTCTTTTCCCTATTTTCCTCCCCAAAAACTAAGGTGCGTCCAATACTCCAAAAAATACATTAATAATCTTTTGGAGTGTGTGTGGCTTTTTATTCTGATTGTTGACCCGTCCAGACAAAACAGAAAGTATAGGGGAGAGATGGAGTAAGAGGGAGAGGAATTTGAAGAAATGAAGAATAATAGACTGCTGGTTAGAAATAATAAGTACATAATAGGATGCTGAATCTAGAATGATGGAGAAAAAATATATAATTCCGTATGTCATTGATATATACTGCTCAAAAAAAAAGGGGGAACACTCAAATAACACATCCTAGATCTGAATGAAGGAAATATTCTCATTCAATACTTTGTCCTGTACAAAGTTGAATGTGTACAACAGCATGTAAAATTGATTGTCCATCAGTGTTGCTTCCTAAGTGGACAGTGTGACTTGACAGAAGTTTGGTTTAGTTGGAGTTATATTGTGTTGTTTAAGTGTTCCCTTTATTTTTTTGAGCAGTGTATATTTTAAGGTATATGCATTGATACATGCATGAATACGGTGGAGGAAAAAAATTTTTTTAAAGAAAAATGCACAGTCTCACGTTTATCGGGCTGGAGACCCTTTGTTTCTGGAGGCCCCGCCCTTGAAAGCAAAGCGGAAGAGCCTAGGCACAGCCCACCTGCTCAAGGTGGGCTCAGGGACTCACAGGTGGTTGAACATCCTCTTCATTTCGTCGGTGATGTTCAGAGAACAGCTGACGTCCTCCTCCACAAAACGGGCGTTGTCCGTATCCGGCTCAGCCACGTCGTCTTCGGATGTGAGCCGGCGCTCCTTCTTCTTGGAGGCCACCTTTATCAGAGAAAAGGGCCATCACTACCAGGCCAAGCTGGGCTGCTACGTTGCCGCAGCGGTGAGAAGAGCACGGAGGACACAAGACAAGTGGTCTGCAAGGGAACAAGACTCTCTGGCTCCCCCTGGGGCTGGCGCACGCAAGCCGCACAAGAGGTGTTATTAAAGTCGCAGGCCGCAAGGAAATTGGCAGGGGGGGTAAGGAAGAGGAGGCGCGCAGCGGAAGCAAGCCGTGGTCAGCCTCAGCAACTCGGCTGGCCATGCGCGGGGCCAAAGGGAGGGGGACAGACGGATGCTGAAGCAGCAGGAAGTGCTCAGGGCAGGAAGCTACAGAGCAAGAGGATCTGGAAGGAAGGGTCTTCTCGGCCTCGGGGAGAAGCCCACCCTACAGCGGTCATGTCCCATCAACCGGCAGCGCAAAATCGGGCCAGGGAAAGGGGGTACACGGAACAGAAGTCAGAGGAAAGAAACTGGAAACACACACACACCAGTGGTTAGTGGCACACACCAGAGAATGGAAAGGAGACTGCGAACCAAAGAACAAGCGAGAGGCCCCCAAGTGCCATTTTGGGCCTCAGGATGCCCCGCCTGGAAGTCAGAGGCCACCAGGGCTGCTACTGGTGGCACTCAGCCTTGGAGCCAACAAGTGGCTTGGGGCAGCCACTCCTGGCTTGCAGGCTTTCCCGGAAGGCAGCCAAGTGCTTGGCTGCCTTAATCCCACGTCCGCCAGCCAGAGTCTGAGAAAAATGGGTGGGTCCCTCCAAATGGGATCTCCTGACTACTACATGACTCAGGGGTGGGTTCCATTTAACGTTCGCTGCCAGTGCGCATCATGATACTTCGCGCGCAGGCGTGCAGTCCGCCCGCACATGAAACTTCATTTCCGCGCATGCTCCGTAGTGGGATTCAGCCCAAAACACAGGTAAGGAGTTGA
Source organism: Erythrolamprus reginae (assembly GCF_031021105.1). NCBI lineage: Eukaryota > Metazoa > Chordata > Lepidosauria > Squamata > Dipsadidae > Erythrolamprus > Erythrolamprus reginae. Next base: position 27,321,652 of record NC_091957.1, read on the forward strand.
TCAGCTGTGCTTCGGGTTAAGAAATAAAGGCAGGGGTTGAGAAGAAGGGCTCTTTTTGAAGCAGAGACAGAAGGGAAGCCATCCAAAGATGTTAAATTTCCCCTCAAAAAAGATGGCAGAGCCCACAGACCCAGCACCGCCAGAACCGGATCGGTGCCGCCATTTTCATGTCATCAGCAGGTCGGTAGCGGTTCAGGCAATCTGGTCCAAACCGGGAGGATCCCACCCCTGACATGATTCCACCTTGGGCCCTGGGAGGGTTTTCTGAACCCTCAGGAAGGGAGAGTGGGTCCAGGGTGGAGGGTCATTGGGTTGCCTCCCTGGCTCCACTCCTCCTTCTCCTCATCTTCCTCATCCTCCTCCTCTTCCCTAACAACACGCACAGCCGCATCACCTGGAATATCTTGGAAACGTCTTCCGAGTTGCGCTGCTGTGCTACATCGCACAGCTTGGCTGTGATATCAATGCGCCGGCAGATGTCCATGTCCACTTTCATGGCTTTCTCTTGGATCTTTGAGTCCAGGTCAGTCATGGGCTGCAGGAAGGACAGCAGAATGGGGTGGTGGGTGGGTGGGTGGGATTACAAGCCTCAGAAGAGTTTTAAAAGTCACTCGGAAGGCTCGCCCTCCGCAAATCAGGCCGGCCTTCAGGCAAAGGCAGCCTCTCTTTTTCCCAAGCACCGCAGGGAAGGCGCATCACGGATGCGGACCAAACGTTCCCCCTTGAAGGGAGCTCTCTTTCCTGGGGGGTGCACAGGGGGGGTGAGTGGGGAGGCCTCTCCATGGGATACAGGGACTATCTGATACCCAAAGTTTACCCAGGAAGTTCACCAATCTGCGGGGAAAGGAGGAGACCTCTTGTTTCCCCAGGGGCAGGTTCCCATTCCCGCCGCTACTCGTGCGCTGCACCGGCAGCTTTGCTTCTCCTGTACGCACACACATGTACCAGTGTGCTTTTGCTTATGCGCATGCACAGGAAGCAAAATCTCGCAAGGGGACCTGCAGGCGAGAGATGACAGTAATTTTTTGATCCTGCGCATGTGCGGAAGCAAACAAAAATTGCTGAAATCTCATGCATGGGCACACCCCCTCTTGAGAGTTTGCTTCCTGCGCACGCTGGGAAACGTACGCGCACACAGAGGAGAAGCGAAACTGTGCAATTTTCGCTACCAGTGCGCCATTCTCATCCATACTGGTAGCAACCCTATACTGATATACAAAATTCACCCAGGAAGCTCACCAATCTGCTGGGAAAGGAGGAGAGCTCCCCCCGTTACCTACCAATCTCAATCCAAAAAGGTGTTTTTTTCCAAAAAGGCAACAAAAAAAACCTATATGTCCTCAAAAACATTTCACTTTCAACCCAAGAAGCTTCTTCAGTTCTGACTTCAGTTTTCTCAGTTCAGTCAAAACCGAGGAAGGGTTTTTCTTGGGCGAGAAATGTTTTCAAGGACAGAAGAAAACAACAAACCAATAAAAGTTTGGGACAACCATGACCTGGATGGATTTCAGTTTTCTCCCTAGACCAGGGCTAGGCAAAGTTGGCTCTTCTATGACATGTGGACTTCAACTCCCAGAATTCCCAAGCCAATCATGCTAGCTCAGGAATTCTGGGAGTTGAAGTCCACATGTCATAGAAGAGCCAACTTTGCCTAGCCCTGCCCTAGACAAATGTTAGCAACCTGTCCCCCAATGTGGCTCGTCTCCTTCGCTGAGACCAAAGCCAATGAAGGAAAGGGGGAGGCAGGGATGGGCTGCTAGTCGGAATGCCTAAAAGGGCTCACCTCCGCGGCTCTGGAGGTACCATGAGTTCGAGCGGAATTATGCTTCTGTGCCCACGCAGGTAGCAAAATCACACACGGAGATGCAGGTGTGTCCATGTTTTGGCAAGGTTTTTTGCTTCCGCGCATGCGGAACCTCACCGGAACGCAGACGCCCTGCGTCTCAGTGCGCGATTTGGCTACCTGCATGGGCTCAGAAGCATAATTCCACTCAAACTCACGGCATCTCCAGAGCCGCAGAGGTGAGCCCAATTAGGCGTCCGGCTAGCAGCCCACCCTCTGTGGAGAGGGGAATCCATTTCAGCAAGATACCCAAATCTGTGTGCAGCACACAAAGAAGGAAATCCTGACGTGCTACTTCAGATAAGTAAGGGTCACTCCTTTGATATCTGTCCCGTTGTGTATCTGGTTTCCTAAAAACAGACTAAGCAACCAATAGGGTCTTTCAAAAATGGAAACTCAACGCTTGAAACCTGTTCTGATCTAAGCATTCCCAAAACAAAAAACAAAAAAAACCCTTTTTTATTACGTTACTGTGAATTCTTCTCATTCACATCCAGCAAAGTCTTTCAAGGAAGATTTTAGTCACATTCCTTATCTGGCTTGGAAAGCTGCCAGGTTGATATTTTCAAAGTTTGGCAACAGGTCTCTGAGAGTCATGAACCAATTAAGTGAACTAATTGTCTCCTGCAAACTCCCCTCCCCTTTCGCTCCTCTTTTATTCTCTCTAGGAGGGGTCACTAATCGTCCGCCTGTGGCCTTTCTCCCAAGTGGACCCTTGTTCCTCAGCTGTTCCCTTCATCTGGCAACTCTGGGAACAGGCTCCATCTGTTCTTCAGTCTCACTGATGTCTGACTTCAAAGGCAGCTGATAACTGTCAGACGGCTCTGGCCCCGTCTCTGCCTCGGATGCAGAGCTTTACCCAGACTCCAGGACTGGCCCATGTTCCTCCCCAACCTCCTCACTGTCTGAATCTGCTACCAGCTCAACTGGCAGGCCACAACAAAAGCATCCAAGGTGGTTTTCTAATCCTGCATTCTCTCTTTCTCTTCTTTTTAGCACACCGAGCTAAAAATGAGAAGAGTTTCCCAGTCCTCAAAAACATGGCTCCTCCTAAAGTGAAGAGAAAATATACACAACACACCTAAAAGAAACTCCCAACACGCTTGGACCCCTTGGAACATGCGAGAAAAGGGAACGTCGTATCTGTAACCTGGCCTCCCCCACGCACACGATTCGTCCCTACAGGGTGGGCATGAGAAGCAGGCGGTCACCTGAGTGCAGGGGAGGGGAGCACATCAGCCTTGTGAGGGGGCACTCGGAGTGCCATGCGGTGGGAGAGGGGCTCTTTGTGAGGCCAACAAGTGGGCCCAGCACTGCCTGGCCAGCCGCTGGAGGCGGGGTTGAGACATCGGGGTGCTGCGGGAGGGATGGGGGAGCAGCAAGTTAATGCATCGACATCGATCGGAGGGAAAGCAGGACGAGGAGGGCGAGCGGGCCGGTGTGATGCATTGGGTCATACCAGGCGGGCGATCTAACTACCAGCGTCCCTCAGCCAAGGTTGTCCCTTTCTCTTCCTTGAGTGGCGGCAAGGGTGCCACAAGAATGACTGCTCGGCTTTGACCGACACGGCCGTCCGGGGATACTTACATCGCTCATCAGACCCTTGAAGACCACCAATTCGGCTTTGAGCCTCTCGATTTTCTCGTTGAGCTCCTCCTGGAGAGCTTCGGCTTCCTGCGCCTCCTAAAGGGGGGAAAGAGAGATGACCCCCCGTGGAAGATGCAAACGCAGGAATGAGACCCACACGGTTACACTGAAGACTAATCGTGGGCCCACTGAACCCCCAAGGCTTGGTCCCAATTTTGGGGTGTGTCAGGCCCCCATGGATTTCTCCGTTACATTCAGGGGGGCCAAGCCCACCTTCCTGCCTATCGTTGCCAGCAACTGGCAGAAATTATTCTAGGAGCCTGGAGATGTTGAACACGCTGTGGATGCTGTGGAATTTTTCTGGGCGTCGGGAACAGCATAACTCTCATCAGAGAAGCAGCCAGAATGGTTGGAGATCTTGTTGGGACCGCTATAACACCAAGAAGCAGATCTGTCTGCACCTTGGCTCCTTGAACTTAAAGCCAGCTTGTCATTTCTGGCAAGATCATACCAAGGAGAGAGACCAAGTGAGTGAGCCCTTCCACTATTCTCTAACTATTGCTCTCCTTTTGTCCGCGGAACCCCGATTACTGCAGAGACCTTTCTATGTGGACTACCTTGTCTGGATGATGTTGTTTACATTTATTGCAACCAGCACTTTAACTGGTGAGGGAAGATTTCTAGAAGTTTCCATAGACTCTATCACAAGAAGATCTGGGATAGAGAGCCTTACCTATTTCTCATTAGAACTTATTCATATCATCTATGACCCCCCCCCCCCTCTATGGACTCCTATAAGGGTGGACTCTCTCTTCCTTACACCCCCAGAAGAATCTATTATCCCCTTGCATGTGAACTGGCGATCCATTTGTTCTTATGGATATTGCTACTGGGCTGACCCAAATTGAATGGATGCATTTTTAATAATTAATATAAAGTTTAGTTTTATATTAATTAATTTTTTAAATTAAATTACTGTGGGGATTATTAAGGATGGATGAATGGCAAGGGTGGAATGGTGGGAATGATATATATGAATTGAATGAGGGGGGAGGGTCAAGGTTGGAAGATTGGGGTGGGAGGACTGATTTGTATGAAATTAATGAGTGGGGTGGATGGGATGATATGTATATGAATAATGAGAATAGTGTGAATGTTGAACTTAGCCTACGTAGCGATGGAAAGACAGGAGGGAGAGGGGCACCTATCTCTGGGGTGGCGGAGGGCCAGAACATTCTGGTCTTGCTGGGGAGAGGTAGATATGGCGGGAGTCACGGGGCTAGCCGTCCTGGAGGAAGAAGGGATCGCTGCTTAAAAGCGATCCCCTGTTCCGGTCCCGTGAGCTCATCCCGGGGTACTGGTGACGAGTGTAATCCAGGCCCTTGGCTCAAGCTGCTGCTGCTCAATGCCATATCGGTAGTAAACAAAGCTCTCCTCATCCGGGATTTAATCCTGGATGAGGAGGCCGATCTGGCATGTGTGACTGAAACCTGGCTGGGCCCCGAGGGAGGAGTTCCTCTCTCAGAATTATGCCCAGCCGGGTTTCAGATATGGCATCAGCCTCGACCCCAGGGAAAGGGGGGGGGGAGGAGTGGCTATTTTAGCCAGGGAGAACCTTCGCCTGCATAGACTCGTTGCCCCTGAGATTGCGGGTTGTGAGTCACTCCTTGTGAAGTTGGATTCAGGGGTTCAGGTGGGCTTGTTACTCACGTACCTGCCTCCCAGCTGCGTGTCAACAGCCCTCCCTGTGCTGCTCGAGGAGGTGGCCGGGGTGGCGGTGGAGTTCCCCGGGCTTATTGTCCTGGTGGACTTCAATCTGCCATCACTCGGCGGTTCCTCTGGATTGGCACAGGAGTTGATGGCCACCATGACAGCCATGGACCTGACTCAAGTAGTTCAGGGTCCGACTCACGAGGGTGGACACACATCCGATATGATATTCCTCTCGGAGCAATTGAATAATGGTCTGAGACTAAGGGGCTTAGAAGCATTGCCTTTGTCATGGTCAGACCATTTCTACCGCGGCTTGATTTCCTGGCTCCAATCCTCCCCCACAGGGAGGCGGAACCGATTAGGAGGTTCCGCCCCAGACATCTGATGGACCCTGAGGGCTTTGAGAGGGCTCTTGGGGTTTTACCAGATTCACTCGTCCACAATTCGGCAGAGTCTCTTGCTGAGGCCTGGAACAAGGCTGCAGCGGAGGCTCTCGACCGAATTGTGCCTTTGCAACCTCTCTGTGGCACTAGACCCCGTAGAGCTCCATGGTTCAACAAGGAGCTCCGGGAGTTGAAACGCCAGAAGAGACGTCTAGAGAAGCAATGGAGGAAGAGTAAGTCTGAATCGGACCGAACACTTGTAAGAGCTTTTATTAAGACCTACAAAGTGGCGCTCAAGGCGGCAAGATGCGCATACCATGCCGCCTTGATTGCATCAGCGGAATCCCGCCCGGCCGCTCTGTTTAGGGTGACCCGCTCCCTTCTAAATCAGGGGGGAGTTGGGGAGCCCTTACAAGGTAGTGCCGAGGAATTTAACTCGTTTTTTGCTGATAAAGTCGCTCAGATCCGGACTGATCTCGACTCCAATTGCATAGCAGTATCGGCTGACAATGAGTCAGTCGGGGTGACTGGGGCTAAACGTCTTTGTCCATCAGTCTGGGAGGAGTTTGACTTGGTGACACCTGATGAAGTGGACAAGGCCATTGGAGCTGTGAGTTCCGCCACCTGTCTACTGGATCCGTGTCCCTCTTGGTTGGTTTCGGTCAGCCGAGAGGTGACACGGAGCTGGGCCCAGGAGATTGTCAATGCCTCCTTGGGAAGGGGGTCCTTTCCGGCCCTTTATAAGGAGGCACCCAGTTATACATCTCCACCCCATGTCCAGTCAATGAAGCAGTGGAAGTGATCTGCTGGTGCCTGGAGGCTGTTGGGGCCTGGATGGGTGTCAACAAACTCAAACTCAACCCAGATAAGACAGAGTGGCTGTGGGTCTTGCCTCCCAAGGACAATTCCATCTGTCCATCCATTACCCTGGGGGGGGGGGGGACTATTGACTACCTCAGATAGGGTTCGCAACTTGGGCATCCTCCTCGATCCACAGCTGACATTGGAACATCATCTTTCGGCTGTGGCGAGGAGGGCGCTTGCCCAGGTTTGCCTGGTGCACCAGTTGCGGCCCTATTTGGACAGGGAGTCATTGCTCACAGCCGCTCATGCCCTCATCACCTCGAGGTTCGATTACTGCAACGCTCTCTACATGGGGCTACCTTTGAAAAGTGTTCGGAAACTTCAGATTGTGCCAAATGTGGCCGCAAGAGCCATCGTGGGGCTCCCTAGATTCGCCCACGTTTCTGCAACACTCCGTGGCCTGCACTGGCTGCCGATCGGTTTCCGGTCACAGTTCAAAGTGTTGGTAATGACCTTTAAAGCCCTACATGGCATTGGCCCAGAATACATCCGGAACCGCCTTCTGCCATACGAATCCCAGTGGCCGATAAGGTCCAACAGAGTTGGCCTTTTCCAGGTCCCATCGACCAAACAATGTCGTTTGGCGGGCCCTAGGGGAAGAGCCTTCTCTGTGGCGGCCCTGGCCCTCTGGAATCAACTCCCCCCAGAGATTAGAACGGCCCCCACCCTCCTTGTCTTTCGCAAATTACTCAAGACCCACCTTTATCGCCAAGCATGGGGGAGTTAAGATATTCTTTCCCCCTAGGCCATTACAAGTTATGCATGGTATGTTTGTGTGTATGTTTGGTTTTACTATAAGGGTTTTAGTTGTTTTATTAATTGGATTGTTACATGCTGTTTTTTATCATTGTTGTTAGCCGCCCTGAGTCTGTGGAGAGGGGCGGCATACAAATCCAATAAATAATAATAATAATAATAATAATAATAATAATAATAATAATAACAACAACAACAACAACAGACCTGCTTTCAGAGCCAGGGTGGTGCAGTGGTTAGAGTGCAGCACTGCAGGTTACTTCAACTAACTGCAAGCTGTAGTTCAGCAGTTCAAATCTCACCACCGGCTCAAGGTTGACTCAGCCTTCCATCCTTCTGAGGTGGGTCAAATGAGGACCCAGATTGTTGGGGAAACTATGCTGATTCTGTAAACCGCTTAGAGAGGGCTGTAAAAACACTGTGAAGCGGTATATAAGTCTAAATGCTATTATTCAATCTGCAATGGGTCAGCCACTGTTTTCCCTACTCCGTCTGGAATTCCTTACTGCAGGACAAGGACAAGACTAGGGCAGCAATGCTCCCACACACACACACCGTTTTTCAACCCAACACTCTTGTCAGCATCCTGGACATATCTCCGGGACTGTCTTCTGCCGCACGAATTCCAGCGACCAGTTAGGCCCCACGGAGCTGGCCTTCTCCGGGTCCCGTCGACTAAACAATGTCGTCTGGCAAGACCCAGGGGAAGAGCCTTCTCTGTGGCGGCCCTGACCCTCTGGAACCAGCTCTCCCCGGAGATTAGGATTGCCCCCACCCTCCTTGCCTTTCGTAAACTCCTTAAAACCCACCTCTGCCGTCAGGCATGGGGGGATTGAGACATCTCCCCTGGCCTATATAGTTTATGCATGGTATGTTTGTGTGTATGTCTTGCTTTTAAATAAGGGGCTTTTTAGATATTTTAATTATTAGATTTGCTATTGTATATTGTTTGTTTTTTTACTATTGCTGTGAGCCGCCCCGAGTCTACGGAGAGGGGCGGCATACAAATCTAATAAATAATAATAAATGATAATAATAATCCTGGGGCTGTTCTCCTTTCAATGACCCAAAAAGAGCCATCCAGAAGTGCAAGGGTGTCTCCTAATTTGGCAACTTTAAGACTTGCAGAGTTCAACTCCTCTCAGCATGGCTGGCTCAGGAATTCTGGGAGTTGAAGTCTACAAAAGCCTTTAAAAGTTGCCATGTTTGGAGACCCCAGAAGAAGAGGAATGGCCGACAGGTCCTGGTCAGAGGGAGGGAGGGTCCTCACAAATGGCTGCAGCCGATTTGCCCCCAATGCCCCAACTGAGGGCCTAACACCCCCACAGGGGGGCTCTGTTGATTTTCTTATTCACAGAGTTGAAGGGGCTTCGGCTCCAGAGATTGGCGCAGGGGGTACCGCTCCTAACGATCAGCTAAACCAATGATGGCACGCAAACCTTTTCTGGTTTGCGTGCCAAAAAGGTATGTGTGAGTGTGCTAGCATGCATGCCCATGCCCACATCCTCTTCCCTCTTCCCCCCCCCCGCCCCTGTGCATGCACACAATCCCCATCATCCCCACGCATGCACACAGGCCTCACTGAAACCTGGGATGGTGAAAAAATGCCCAAACCGGAAGTTCAGAAAATACACTTCCTGTTTGCCCATTGTGCTGTTTTTTGCACTCCGAGGCTTCAAGGAAGCTTCCTTGAACCTGGTGGAATGCAAAGAACAGCACAACGGGCTAACAGGAAGTCCGTTTTCTGAACTTCTGGTTTGTCTATTGGGTGGGTTTTTTGCACTCCAGGGCTGCAGGGAAGCTTCCCTGAAGCGTCCGGAGTACGAAACGGCCTTCCGCAAGGCGGAAAATCAGCCAGCCAATGTGCACATGCGCACTGGATCTGACATAAAGCAACGTCTTGCATGCCCTCCAATATTTATTTATTTATTTATTTATTGGATTTGTATGCCGTCCCTCTCCAGAGACTCGGGGCGGCTAACAGTGACAATAAAACAGTGTACAATAGTAATTTGGTATTGATGATTAAAAATCAATTAATATAAAAACCAAACATACATACATACATACATACATACCATGCATAGAATTGTAAAGGCCTAGGGGGAAAGAGGATCTCAATTCCCCCATGCCTGGCGGCAGAGGTGGGTTTTAAGTTGTTTACGAAAGGCAAGGAGGGTGGGGGCAGTTCTAATCTCTGGGGGGAGTTGGTTCCAGAGGGCTGGGGCCGCCACAGAGAAGGCTCTTCCCCTGGGTCCCGCCAGGCGACATTGCTTAGTTGACGGGACCCGGAGAAGATCCACTCTGTGGGACCTAACTGGTCGCTGGGATTCATGCAGCAGAAGGCGGTCCCTGAAGTAATCTGGTCCGGTGCCATGAAGGGCTTTATAGGTCATAACCAACACTTTGAATTGTGACCGGAAACTGATCGGCAACCAATGCAGACTGCGGAGTGTTGGTGTAACATGGGCATATTTGGGAAAGCCCATGATTGCTCTTGCAGCTGCATTCTGCACGATCTGAAGTTTCCGAACATGTGTGCCATAGGTTCACCATCACCGAGGTAAACCAACGTGTTACCCATCAAAATGCCTTGACGGGGGCAAAGCTGTACCTCTTGCAGCGTGTCCACCATCGACTGCAGCCGCATCCTGTTGGTCACTTCCTCTTCCCATCTGAAAGAGAAGCAATGAGCAAAATGAGGAGACGAGGCCTTTCCACACTTCCTTCAACGGGGCCCAAACCGGGGGTGGGTGGGTGGGTTTCTGGCGCCTACAAATGCCCAAATGCATCAATTGGTTTTTTTAAAAAAGATTTATTGAATTATATACAAGGGTCGCCCAGAAAGTAATGCACCACATTTTTTTTCTTAACCTACAGTAATGACACAAATGCGAAATTTTAGATCTACATTATTTGAATTGTCAGGAGTGTGTGTGTAAATTTTGTGTTTCTTCAGACAGTGTAGCTGCAGCAGTGTTTCAAAATGGCGTCTGTAAGTGATGTACGTTACAAGCAGCGTGTCGTCGTTGAATTTCTCACTGCAGAGAAAGAAACTGTTGGGAACGTTCACAAACATTTGTGTACATTTTATGGAGAATCTGCAGTTGACAGAAGTACAGTTAGTCGCTGGGCACAGAGGGTGAGGCCAGTAGAAGACAGTGCACAGGGCAGAAATGGCTTCATGACCAGAACAAGGAGTGGTACTGACATAGCATACATGCCCTTCTATGGAAGGCCATAGAATGGGATGGAGATTATGTGGAAAAATAAGGAGTGTAGAAGAAACATCATTGTTTCTTGTGTGTAAATTTCATTGTATCAAATAAATAATTGTTGGGGGAAAATGTGGTGCATTACTTTCTGGGCGACCCTCATACATTTAAAAAAAAGACAAACATTAAACAAAGCAAACCATTTACATTTATACACATATACCTCTGGGATATCTTACAGTAAATTCTTGACAATCATTTTTTTCAAACATATGGTTTACTATACGTAATATTTCATCACTAGTAATATTTAAATATGCTTGAGTATATAATCTAAGATCATTAAATAGTTATTAATCCTCAGGGAGTGGATGGCATATAAACTAATTAAATTAAATTGAATCAAATTAAATTTAATTTAATTATCTTTCCTAATAAATATTCTTTTGTAAATATATTTTATGTAACTTTATTTCCATTGCTATAATCCATTGCTTAATATACATAATGATTAAAGTTATTAAGATATTATATACATATAGGTTATTCAGTTAGAGACTAGTCAGTCTCTTTTATTTCTTTCCAGCCAATTGTAAACCAAAATTCCAAATTTCATAATATTCCAAATCTTCTTTCTCATTTAACTCCATTGTGATCTTGTCCAATTCTGCAGAGTCTAAAAGCTTTTTTATTATTATGCTTTCCTGTTTTTGTTAATATTACATTTCCCTGTTTCCAAATGCATCAACTATTATTAGTTTTTTTCTGATTTGGTATCCTTCTTCCTCTCCCCCCCCCCCCACCTCCGCGCATATGCACGGAAGCCTGGGATGGTGAAAAAACAGCCAAACTGGAAGTACAGAAAACAGACTTCCAGTTTGCCCATTGTACTGTTTTTTGCCCTCCTGAGCCTTCAGGAAAGCTTCCTGAAGTCTCCAGAGTGCAAAAAACAGCAAACCAGAAGTCCATTTTCTGAACTTCTGGTTTGCCCGTTAGGCAGTTTTTCGCACTCCGAGCCTTCTGGAAGCTTCCTTGAAGCCTCCTGAGGGCAAAATGGCCAAATGGCTAGTGAGTGTGCATGTGCGATGGAGCTGACATAGGACAACGCCTCATATGTCCTCTGATATGGCTCTACATGCCATCCCGGGCCTAGAGGAAGCTGCCTGCTGCTGTCATTTCCTCGGCCATGTCTTTGCTCAGGGGTTGTCTCGAAGCCTCGACAGGTTTTAGCTGCATTTGGAATCCAGCCAAGGAGAAAGGAAGGACGACGGTGGCGGCTGTGTTGTCTTGCGCGCACACACTCACACACACCAACACACACACACACCCTCCCCAGGTGCCTCCGAATGTGCTAGTGGCACTCACCCTGACTTCCCCCGCTTGCCATTTTTGCGAAGCAAGCCAGCCAACTCCATTTTTACCTTTTCTCTTATATCCTTAATAAGCATCTGCTCACTTGAGCAGAATGTGGTCTAGGAAAAAAAGTATTTCTAGCTTTGCTCTTCACCGCCGGCTGTTTATAGGCCGACTAAAACTACTGGCCTTGCAATTTCTTTTTAGCCCAAGCGATTTGAGACTTCCAAGTCTAGTGACTCGGCGCACATGTGGCCAGACGCTCAGCCATGGTGCTTTTTCTAGTCTCCTCCTGCCCTTCGATCGGGATGAAGCGGCTCAGGGGCGGAATAGACCCAGCCACTGCCCAAGTCCAGCATCCTCAACTGTCAGCTCTTCGAACTGCATCTCAAGAAGAAGCTACCTGGCAAGGATGCTTGGTAAACTGCAGAAAAAAAACAATTGCTGCCAACCTGCCTTCCATTGAGGACCCCTGTATACTGCACGAGTCAAATAGAGGGCTGTGAAAATATTTACTGACCCCTCGCATCCTGGACACAAATTGTTTCAACTCCTATCCTCAAAAAGTCGCTATAGAACATTGCACAGCAAGACACAAGAACAGTTTTTCCCCAAACACCATCACTCTGCTAAACAAATAATTCCCTCAACACTGTCAAACTATTCACTAAGTCTGCATTACTATTAAGCTTCTCATTGTTCCCATCACCCATCTCCTCCCACTTATGACTGTATGGCTGTAACTTGTTGCTTGTATCCTTACGATTTATATTGACTGGTTCCTATTATTGCTTATTTGTACCCGGACGATCATTAAGTGTTGAAGCCTATGATTCTTGACAAACTTATTTTTTCTTCTATTTACACTGAGAGCTTCTGCACCAAGACAAATTCCATTTCCTATTGCCATCCCATCCCATCCCATCCTTATTCCTATTCTATTTCTAATCCTAATCTTATTCCATCCCATTCCATCCTTATTCCTATTCCTATTCCATCTCATCCTATTCTTATTCCTATTGTATTCTAAATAGTATCTTATAAATCAAATAAATCAAATTAAATTATTCTCATCTCTTCTCTTTTGACAAGGTTTAGCCATACTGGGTCCAGCCAGAATTAACTCACTGGCCACGATCCTCCCAGTCCCTCTCTCCTCCTCTCTTCCCCCCCCCCTCCACACACGCACACAGGTGATCAATGCCGTCTTATTTATAGCTCTCCAACAGAACCCAGCTGGCTTTGAACAAGAGCCAAACGCTGCATTTTGCTAATGGGAAATCAGTTTATTAAAAAGGAAAAGAAAAGGGAAAAAAGGAAAAGGAAATGTATCTCTTAAGTTTGACTGCTTCTCCCTTGGCTATGAATCCCTAATGGGCGGTGAATTTTCCTCAATGCGCTTTCACCAAGGTAGCCCTTCCTCAGCCTCTCCTTCCACACCATCTCAAAGCCTTGGGATCTGATATCAAGGAGGGGGGGGGAGAACAGGAACGCTGGGGCTCCCAGCTCCCCACATTTCTCTCAAAGGCCCCCTTGACCGCAGCACATTCCAGCAGCCCGTAAGGGATGCTGGATGAACTTGGCGGCAATCCCGCCCGGCGCAGCTCTCAAGATGCCCAAGAGATGCTGACACAGCAGCAGCAGCGGCGGCCGCCTCCCTCCTCCCAGACATCTCCTTCTGCCCAAGCCAAGAAAACCACCGCCCGCAGATCCATTAGCTTCTCCTTGGGGCCGGGCTCACAGAATCCGTTGCATTTAAAAAGAAAAAAAAAATTCCTCCCCATTCAGTCCAGGCTGAGCAAGTTCCCTCAGTTCGTTCCTTCAGTTCATTCAGTTAATTCCCTCAGTCCATTCCCTCAGTCCGTTCCCTCAGTTCGTTCCTTCAGTTCATTCCCTCACAGGGCAGATGACGGTTACAGCTAGTCTTGGCTCAGAAATAACTCTACCTCAACTACACACACACACACACACACACACTCCCCAGCCCAGCAGCAGCCAAGTGGGTGTGCAAGGCCAGAGCCAAAGCCATCCCAGAAGAGTAAACAGTCTGCGAGGAAGCCATTAAAGGCCTGAGTCACAGGCTACCGGGATTCTCTCTTGTATGAAAACGTTTGAACCCCCAGCGTGACCCACACCCTCCTTCTCTGCCCCACCCCACCCCAGGCAGCTGTGGAATAAGAGCCCGGCTGGTTCCCATGCCGCCTTTCCAAGTTCCTGGGAATCACTGGGCTGGGCCAGAGAGATCCCATCAGCGGGGCCTCTTCCTCCTCAGGCTCCTTCCAGCGCCTAGAAGCTGCCTCCATATGGCTCGGGTGAAGAGAATCCAAACCGAGCCAAAACATATTTATTTTATTTTATTTATTTGATTGGATTTCTATGCCGCCTTTCTCCGCAGACTCGGGGAGGGCTTACAACACAGGAATAAAATACAATACAATATGACGAGCGAAATCCAATCTAACACTAAAACTAATAATTCAAACCCCAATAGTATAAAAAAACATTCATTCAACAACCACGACTGAACGAAATATTTCACGAATGAGACAGGAGAAGAATTTGCCAGAAAAGGCTCCCTCAAGAAACCACCTCAAGCCTTGCATGCCGCAAAAGGACTTTTCAAAGAGAGCCACCCCCACCCCCCCCAATTAGGCCATCTCAACTGGGGTGATGGGGAAGGGGGTTCCTTCCTTCTCCCCCCCTCCCCACAAGGTGGCAACAGGATTTGTGAATCCCCAGAAGCCACCTGGGTGCCAACCGCTCGATCGTCTTCTAAAACAGGGAAGAGACCCCTCATTCCGGCAAGAGGTTCTTCCCAGAGAAATGCCAGATGGGACTGGAGAACGCTACTTTGGTGAACTAGGGGAGGGGAGAGCACATCGAGGAGGGAGGGGCTAGTTGGCCAAAGCATCAGGCCACCAAGGTGGCTGGGCACCCCCTCTCCCTTGGCAAGCTCTCCTTCCTGGATCCAGATTCCCCAGACACCTCCCTGCCAAAGAAGGCACACTATTTGCTTCAGCCTATTCCTGCCTATTCCCGACAGCCTCTCGCAACAGGAGCCTCTCTGTCAGGGTGGGTGTGGAGGCTAGCGGGTTCAAACGCCGGAGGGTGAGAACTGGGGAAAGAGGAAGCTGTTGTCAGGAGGGCCTACGCGGCAACCAGTCACACCCAGGTTTGCTCATCGCTTTATGAAGGAAGGTCCCAGCCCTCTTCTGTCACTAGCTCCATCAATTGAGATGGCAGGAGAGGATACCTGGAAGCCCGGGGTGCAACAGGGCGGTGGCACCCGCTCGTCAAGTCACAGACCAGAGACACATGGGGGCTGCCACTGCTTGTCTGCCTACGCGGCAATGGGCCTCCGTTTCTTTGCTTGCCCAAGACCTGCCTGTCACCTAAGCAGCCCAGGAGTTTTGCAACCGCAGCCCACCCCACATGCTCGAATACGGCATCAGCTTCCTCCCAATTCTTCATAGCAGCTCCATCCCATCAGTTGTTCACTCTCCAGAGGTGTGTGGGGCCACGCCACAGCCATTCCTTTTTCTGGCACGCCTGGAGTTTAGGGGAACACTCAGAGTACGGGGAAAGGGGGATTATAGTCCGTTGAACCCCACCTTGGGAATGCCACCTTTTTGAAAAACAGCATGTCACGTCTGTAAAAAATAAAATAGATCTGCTTTTGATACCTAAAATAACTACCATTCATTATTGCAAAATCAAAACAGTGTTCAGAATAGCACACTGATCAATGAGCCAAGTGGTTGTTATTCAGTGGCAAAGTACAGAAATGGCTTTAAAAACAAAAATAAAACTTGGAGGGAGAGAGAGAGAGACCCCTTTTCCGCAGCCAGGAAAACAATACTGAATGGGGCAAACCCACCACACAAGCAGGTGAGTGCCGGCCAAGAGCTTCAGGAAATAACTGGGATAGAATAACAGCTGGATCCTGAGTGCCACCAGAGTGCTGCAGAGGATGACAAGAATTTAAATGAAATGTCCCATGTTTTTCCACCCCCACCCCCACAAATCCCATGGCTTTAGATCAGGGGTTCCCATGCATCCCGGGCCCAAAGTGCGAGCGAGCATGTGTGTGTATGCCGCCACTGGCTGCCACTCGTGCCAATGGAGCTGCATGCGTGCTTGCCTGCCTCTCGCGTGGAACCATCCCTGCTCTATTTCCTCCCATGCCAGGTCCACAAAGCTGGGACAGTTGGAGAACTTTTGTTTTTAAGCCTATTAAGGATGGCAGGAAGAGAAGGGACCCCCAAGGTGACATGTTTTTTCCACAAATCGATGGGGGCCACCTGAAAAATCTTCAAAACATGAGAGAAAGAGAAAGGGAGAGAGAAAGGGAAGAGAGAGGGAAAGAGAGAAAGGGAGAATGATAGAGAGAACAAAAGAGGGATAAAGAAAGAGAGGGAGAGAGAGAGGCACAGACTCTAACTTCTTCTCTCTTTTTTTCAATATTTTTTAATTAATTTTCTTAAAATAACACACAGACTTACAAACATTCAACATAAAATGTGGGGATGTATCTTCCCCGCTTCTCTCAAAAGTATAAATGCAGATACAGAAAAAGGAATACATAGTTAAATGCATAGTTCAATACTACTCATACAAAATATCTAATAAGGAAAAAGTGATATTATAAAAAAGAAAGATAGTTATAACTAATATAAAACCAAACAATCTTATCAATTCTATGTATATAAACTAATTCTAATATTATTCTTAATAAAAGAAAAAGAAAGATTTAAACCAAAACATCTATACTTATTATTAATCTTCTGTTGTTGTTTTTTTTCTTATCTATCCATACATAAACATTGTTCCATGTTTCATAAAATTTTGTTTCTTCTTGATCATTTAAGCGTCTTGTCATCATATCCATCTCCGCACAATCTAATATTTTTGTGATAACTTCCTCTTCTTTGGGGACAGACTCTAACTTCTTGAAGAGGCAAAAACATGTTGTTTTACCACATCTGTGCCAATCAAACGGGTGCAAGGCTGATAAAGTCTCGCAATCCACCTCTGAGGTTGAAGAGGAGGAGAGGAGAAACATAAACAAATAACCACACCGCAGCCCAATATCCATGTTCCCACAGTAACAGGGCCCTCCTCCTTCAAATAACACAAGGCCCGTGGGCAGAATGCTCCGCTGAGGGGAATATGGCTGGCTGGATGAAGAACAGGCTTGCCAAAATGCTGCGTCTTGAGAAAACCCACCACGCCGCACCTTCATGTAGTCCCTGGGGAAACTGTGGCACTGCGGGCTGTGTCCGTGCCCTTTCACGTCCCCACGCGTCAGTCTCTTGTGTTGCTAGCCAGACGAAGAGCCACCCGTTTTCCCCACAGCTCTGCCGCTGTTCCACCTGCCTCTTCTTCCAGCTGAGCTTACCGACCAGGCGCTTCAGTTCCCCCCACCCGCCGCCCAGCCTGAGCTCAGGGCTCTGATTAAAAGAGAAAATTAAATGGCTCCTGAAGAGCCTCCGTGCAAAATGCTTTAATCTTAATGGGAAAAGCCAATCTATTAAATCCTGGCTGATGCCGCGCCAACGCCTCACGTGGTGTAGCAGTCCGGAACTTGGCTGAGGGGAAACCGTCCATGCGCCCCACTTTTGCCCAAACGGGGCTTCTGGATGGCGTCTTTCCCAATCCTCCCCGGGTGGGGGGCTGTGGGGGGGGCTCGATTCCAGCTTGAGGCCGATTCTTCAATTTCCGGAAGGTGGTCCACTCCTTACATCTTGGCAGTCCGTCTTGCGGAGAAAAGTCACGGCTTCTTCAGGTCAGCGAAACCAGTCTAAGCCCTCCAGACAGCCATGTTTTTAGTCTGCCGGTGCTGTGCAGTAGTGGGTTCCTGCCGGTACGGCTAATTGCACATAGATACGCAGCTCTGGTGTATGAGCGCGGGTTGGAGCGCAATTTTATTTATTTACAGAATTTATTTGCTGACACTCTCCAAAATCTCGCCCAGGGGGGACTCACGTGCATGCGTGTTTCGGCAAGGTTTATTGCTTCTGCGGATGCTTCCGAAGAAAAGTCCTCGCCAAAACACACGCGCACCTGTGAGATTTTGCTACCTGCACAGATGCAGGAAGCAAAATTGCTCTAAAACCTGTGCTCACGCGCCAGAGCCGCAGAGCTGAGCACAATTAGCCATACCGGCAGGAACCCACTACTGGTGCCGTGGCACTGTCAGGTTGGGGTGTGTGTGCAGTAATGGGCAGCCAAAATTTTTACTGCCACACTGTTGGTGTGGCTTATTTTGTGGGTGTGGCTTGATGGTCATGTGACTGGGTAGGAGTGGCTTGCCGGCCATGTGACCAGGTGGGAGTGGCTTCATCATCGTTCAAGTGAACTGTTAAGTCCTCAACTTACAACTTCACCAATGTCGCTCTCTGGGGTGACAATTTGTTTCACGTTTCCTGCGCTCTCCTTCCTGGGTCGCCCCCTGCCTCAGGCTGGGTAGCTAGGCGAATGGGTGCCAATCAGCTGTTGAGGAAAGAGGGGGGAGGAAATGGGCCCCCTGCAACTCTTGCCGGTGCTGGTCTCCCTGCCGCTTTCCGAGGAGGAGGAGGGTGGGAGGGTCAGCTGGAGCTGGGCACACAGCTTCATTTATGTTGTGAGCCGCCCCAAGTCCTCGGAGAGGGGCAGCATACAAATCCAATAAATAAATAAATAAATTTCCGCTGGTGGAACTGTGTTCCACCCCCTCCTGCGTGCTGCCCACCCCTGTGTGTGTGTGTGCATGTGTCTGTGAGTGTGTGTGTGCCTTCCATTCTGTTTGGTGAGTCGCTGATCTATCCTGGCCCAAAGGGGAAAGGTAGAATTTACCAGGGGGAAAACTGAGGGCTGTGAAATGCAGCTCCTGGGGGGCCGAGAGCATTGAGCTTGGCAGGCGAAGTGGGCTGTGTCTCGGGCCCCAGACTTAATGGCAACTCACACCTCCGCGCTTAGCTCAAAGCAATCCAAGAGGAATGCGCGGGCTGTGGCAGCTTTGGCTGTCTGCCCCACCGGACAGACGGCCTTTAATTTGAGCACTGGGACAGGACTGGAGAGAGAAGGAGGGAGGAAGGGAGGGAGGGAGGGGGAGAGAGAGAGAGAGAGAGAGAGAGAGAGAGAGAGAGAGTGTTTTCGCTGACAGCGGAGAAAGATGCTGGCACCCTTCGCTCCCACATCTGTGGCAAAGATTTCCTCCTTCAAAGTGAAGAAGCCGCCTCAAAATAAAATGCAAAGGGTTGCAAATGGGTTTTGGATCGCCTGGTATGTCCTGGACGCAGTGCCAACGGTCTAACTGAGGCAGATTCTGCTTGGAATCCGCATCCCCCAGGAGCCCATGGCGAATGGCCCAGCACCAGGCTCATCTAAAGAGAAGCACGAGATGACGGCGGGATCTAAGCTTGGCCAAGAGGCCAGAGAAGTGGCTGAGCATCATGAAGGCGCGTGGTCCTCGGGTGAAAGAAGCCACCCCCTGCTCTCCAAAGCAATGCCTGCCTCATGGAAGGATTCAAAGCCACATCCGGCCGCACGGAGTTGCTCCTGGCATTAAATGCCACAGAGAGCTAGCAAGCATAAATCAGCTCCAGATGGATTCCCCCAAGAAAGGAGTGTGTGTGTGTGTGTGTGTGTGTGTGTGTGTGTGTGGAGCAAAGCATTGGAAGATTCATTACATCCAATTTCAATTAGGTCTCCTTCGCTGGGGGAGCTCCCTGTTTACTTTCTTAAATTGTACATGGAGAAAGTCTTCCAGCGGCCAGCCCAACGCCCGTTGAGCGGTTTTAAAGTGCCAATTACTAGATGGGCTTTTTTTATTTCTTTAGTCCTTCTTTTCTTTTAAAAAAAGTGCATTCCTTTGTTATGCTCTTCCCAAAGCAGTTTGCAAAACTGCCTGGTGCTTGGATGTGCAAACCCAACCAGGGGCTAAAATACGAACGAAAAAAATGAGTAGTATATTTGCAGGGAATAATAAGATTTTGCATCCCATCAGTTGACGGGACCTGAAGGACCCCTGGCTGAGATTGGACCTGTTCAATATTATGATGATGATGATGATGATAACAACTATAACAATAACAGCAACAGAGTTGGAAGGAACTTTCAAGTTGACAAGCTTGTAACAACAACAACAACAGAGTTAGGTCCTTGGAGGTCTTCTAGTCCAACCCCCTGCTTAGGCAGTAAACCCTACACAACTTCAGACAGATCTTCTTAAAAACTTCCAGTATTGGAGCATTCACAACTTCTGGAGGCAAGCTGTTCCACTGGTCAATTGTTCTAACTGTCAGGAAATTTCTCCTTAGTTCTAAGTTGCTCTTCTCCTTGTTTAGTTTCCACCCGTTACTTCTTGTCCTGCCCTCAGGTGCTTTGGACAGTAGCTTGACTCCTTCTTCTTTGTGGCAACCCCTGAGAGGTTGGAACACTGCTCTCATGTCTCCCCTGGTCCTTCTTTGGAATGGAATGGGAGACCCTAAAGCTTAATGACCCACAAGAAACACCCCACAACCCAGCTTTCCCTACTAACCGCAACCCTCTTAGACCTATTTCTAAGGGGAAGGGATTGAGAGTGGTCGGAAAGGCCTCCACGTTCTCACAGCAGATTTCCTCAGTTGTCCCTTTGGCAAACTCCGATCCGGAGCGCTCGGTCCCAGAACCAGTCTCAGTCTTTGCGATGCGCTCTCCCCCTTTCGCAGCCTAATTGCGCAGCCCTTGTTGTCAGTTTAAAAAAATAAAAAATAAGAAAACCCCACCTCCCCAAATATCCCCCAGCGAAGGGAATGTTAACCGCTTTTGTATGATCCGAGTCCTCCTGGAAAAACAATTAGCAAGCAAAGCTTATGAAACATCTGTGGCAAAAAAAAAAGGAAAGAAGCCATTCTCTGCTTTCTCTAGCGCTGTCGTTATTATATCTGGAGGTAAAAAAACGGTGGGGGGGGGGTTTCGGGCTTCCTTTTGAAAGCGGTAATTATTCTGGCAATCTCGAAGAGCGGAGGATTAAGCTTGCTGAAAAGAGCTCCAGGGTGCAAGATAATTAAATACAGAACTCATGTTTCGGATAATTTTTTTTTCTTCTCCTTCTCCTTTTCCTTCTTGCCTAAGCAATATCTATCTCCGCCACATTGTAAGCTACCTGTCAGACTAGCTGCATTACATTAATGCTCGGCTGCATTTTAAGCAAGATTTTGGCGCACCAAAAGAAAAAAAAAAGCAGGCTGGCGATATTAAGGAGCGAAGGAAAAGAAGAGGCAAAGGGCAGGATTCGGCGATGCCATGCGGGCATCCGGTCGGGGTAAGCCAAGATCAAGAGTTCATGACAATCTAAGCGCCAATGCTGGTTTAGCGTCAACTTTATGCGTAACCCTAAGTGGAATGGGCATCGCTGAATGGGTGTCCCGGGGGAAAGGCATTTTGAAATTCCTTGATATTTCCCCTAACATTTCCCTGTAACTTGTGATCTAGTTAAGGCGCGGTTTTAGATGATGTCACACCAAACGGCTAAGCCATGGAGATATATCGGAAGCTGAGGAAGCAAGTTGTCGCCACAGTTATGTTCACTTTTGCTTGACTCTGCCAGGCAGTGCGATCCAATGTTGTTGTTGTTTTTACATGATTTTTCCCTGACTTTTAAACATTTTTAATACAGTTTGGTTTTTTCTCCCTGATTTATTCTGTTTTTTTCACAAATTCCCTGATAATTTCCGAACTGCCAATTTCCCTGATAATCCCGATTTCCTTGTTTTCCAGGTTTGCTGGACACCCTGAATGGGCGTTCAGAACGGAGCCAAACTAACAGCCACAATTTTGGGGTGGAAAAGTCCGTGGGGCACTTCGCCTTTTGCCCACAGAGAGCAAGTGAGCCAGTTTCCATGCCTTGGAAATTAAGAGAGTCTCCCTCCTCCCCTATTGGTCCTACCCCAGGCTGCCTCCAGCACCAGTCCTCTTTCTCACACACAATGAACGCCAGGCCAGACGCCTGGCATAAAATTGCAAACACGAGAACTGCTCGCAAGAAGCCCAAGACTTGCGTGGGTGCAGCGATGGGCTGCTGGTGATACGGACGGCGCACAGCTTCATTTGGAAAAGTAGGAGCTGTGCACGCAGCTGTGTCCCTGATGCACACCCGCACACCCCACGCGAGATTTGGCTTCTGCGCTTGCGCATGTGAGGACGCTCGTGCATGAGAGATTTCAGCTATTTTCGCTGATTTTTTTGCTTCTGTGTGTGTGCGGAAGCAAAACATATTGGCGAAAATCGCTGAAATCCTGCCCGTGCACACGTCTTTACATGAGATTGTGCTTGTTGTTCATGCGCAGAAACTGAATGTTGCACCAATGGGCACGTGCGCACCTGCCAGACACATGCACACCCACAATAGCTTCAGAGGTCGGACCGGTAGTACCAAAGACAAGCAGCCCTTCACCGTGTGGCAGGCGTTTCATCTGCCAAGCAAGCATGGGGCTGTTTAGTCGCTTTTGCCAAAACCCAAGGCTGAAAAACACCTGGAGGTGGGATGCTCCACATGCAAAGTTTCCAACGGCTGGAAACCAGGCTGACTTTGGGGTGTCATTCGCCCACAAGCTGCCAGGGTGAGCTATAGAATAGAATAGAATAGAATTTTATTGGCCAAGTGTGATTGGACACACCAGGAATTTGTCATTGGTGCATATGCTCTCAGTGTACATAAAAGAAAAATACATTTGTCAAGAATCTTGTGGTACAACACTTAATGATTGTCGTAGGGATCAAATAAGCAATGAAGAAACAATCAGTATTGTTATATATTGATATCCTTGCAAAAGGGATCTCGGAGTCTTGGTGGACAACCAACTAAATATGAGCCAGCTGTGTGCAGTGGCAGCCAGAAAAGCCAATGCAATCCTAACTTGCATTAAGAGAGGGATAAAATTTAGGACTAGGGAGGTACTAATACCGCTCTATAAAGCCCTAGTTGGACCAGACCTAGAGTACTGCATACAGTTTTGGTCAACACACTATAAAAAAGACATTGAAACTCTGGAGAAATTGTAGAGAAGAGCAAGCAGGATGATTAGGGGACTGGAGACTATAACATATAAAAAGCGGCTGCAGGAACTGGGCATGGCTAGTCTAGTGAAGAGAAGGACCAGGGGAGACAGGATAGCAGTCTTCCAATACTTGAGGGGCTACCACAGAGAGCAAGGGGGTTAAGCTGTTTTCCAAAGCACCCGAAGGCCAGACTAGGAATAACGGATGGAAGCTGACCAAGGAGAGATTCAACCTGGAAATAAGGAAGAACTTTCTGACAGTGAGAGCAATCAACCATTGGAACCGAAGTTGCCTGCGGAGGTTGTGAGAGCTCCAACACTTGAGACTTTCAAAGGAAGATTGGACGGCCATTTGTTCGAAGTGGTGTAGAGACTCCTGCTTGAGTGGGGTTGGACTAGATGGCCTACAAGGTCTCTCCCAACTCTAATAATAATCTAATCTAAATCCTCTTCTAAGTGGAGAGAGAGAGAGAGACAGACAGACAAACAGAAAGAGAGAGACAGAGAGAGGGAGAGAAAGAGATAGACAGAGAGAGAGAGGAGAGGGAAAGAGAGAGACAGAGACAGAGAGAAAGAGAGGGAGAGAAAGAAAGACACACACACACATGGAGACAGAAAGAGAGACAGAGAGAGATAAAGAAAAAGACACACACACACACATTTCGAGATAAAGAGAGAGACAGAGAGAAAGACACAGAGACACAGAGAGAGAGAGATAAAGAAAGAGAGAGACACACACACACACAGAGAGAGACAAAGAAAGAGAGAAAGAGAGAGAGGCACAGAGAGAGAGACAGAGAGACACGGAGAGAGATAAAGAAAGACAGAGAGAGAGACATACAGAGAGAGAGAGATAAAGAGACAGAGAAAGAAAGAGAAAAAGACACAGAGAAAAAGACACAGAGAGACAGAGAGAGAGAAAGAGAGAGAGAGATAATGAGAAAGATAGATAGATAGATAGATAGATAGAGAGAGAGAGAGAGAGAGAGAGAGAGAGAGATATCCTCCAGCCTCCCAAAGCCACCTGCCAAGTGAAATTGTATCTTGCTAACTCAGGAGAAAGATGGCTAAAGGCTGGCTGGCTGGCTGAGCATCACGCCCGAACCAGTTTTGCTGGTCTAATAAGTCAGGCTCCTGAAGCCCAACCTGGTTTCGGGCTTTAAGGGAAAGCAGAGAATGCTAAAGCGATCCTGGGCAGAGTGTGGGTGTACGTGCTTGGCCTCCCCAAAGGGCCAGAGAACAGGAGGAAGCCGGTCACCCTGCCAGAAGGCCAAACAAGGAATAATAATGGATGGAAACTGACCAAGGAGAGATTCAACCAGGGAATGAGGAGGAACTTTCTGACAGTGAGAGCAATCCACCCATGGAACAAAAGTTGCCTTCGGAAGTTGTGGCAGTTTCATCCCTGGACGCTTTCAAGAAGAGACTGGACTGCCGTCGGTCAGAAACGATATAGGGCAGTGATGGCAAACCTATGGCATGGGTTCCACAGGTGGCACAGAGCCATATCTGCTGGCACGTGAGCTGTTGCCCTACACCAGTTCCAGCACACATATGTGCACCGGCCAGATAATTTTCGGCTCACACGGAGGCTCCAGGGAAGCCTCTGGAGCCTGGGGAGGGTGAAAAACGGGCCTACTGGGCCCACCAGAAGTTGGGAAGCAGGCAGTTTCTGGCCTCTGGAAGGCAATTTTCACCCTCTCCGGGCATTATGGGTGTGGGCACTCGTGCAGGTGCGATAGTGTGTGCACACACACTTTCGGCACCAGATGGAAAAAAAGTTCACCATCACTGGTGTAGGCTCTTCTGCTTGGCCAGGGGGTTGGACTAGATGACCTCCAAGGTCCCTTCCAACTTTGTTAATCTGTAAAGAGGATCTGAATGTCAGGCACTCAATTGGCAGGGACTCAAATTTTTCTAAGAAATCAACCCAGCCGAGAAGTTTTCCACTGGCCACCTGTGTTGGGCAGCATCTACTACTCTTTCAGTAAAATAATATTTTCTCACATTGCTTCTGATCTTTCCCCCAACTAACTTCAGATTGTGCCCCCTTGTTCTTGTGTTCACTTTCCTATTAAAAACACCTCTCTCCTGAACCTTATTTAACCCTTTCACATATGTAAATGTTTCGAACATATTTAAATGTTTCGATCATGTCCCTCCTTTTCCTTCTCTCCTCCAGATTATACAGACTGAGTTCATTAAGTCTTTCCTGTTTTATGCTTAAGACCTTCCACCATTTTTGTTGCCCGTCTTTGGACCCGTTCAACTTTGTCAATATCTTTTTGTAGGTGAGGTCTCCAGAACTGAACACAGTATTCCAAATGTGGTCTCAGCAGTGCTCTATGCAGCGGGATCACCATCTCCCTCTTCCTGCTTGTTATACCTCTAGCTATGCAGCCAAGCATTCTACTCGCTTTCCCTACCGCCTGACCGCACTGTTCATTTTTAGACTGTCAGAAATCACTACCCCTAAATCCTTCTCTTCTTGAGTTTTTGGTAACACAGAACTGTGTTATTTTATTTATTTGAACGTATGGGACCAACTACCCCCGATGTCCGTACTGCTCCCACCCTACTGGCCTTCCCTAAGGCCAACCAAGACCTGGCTTTGTCGGCAGGCCTGTGGGGCCTTGAACTAACAACTGACATGGCCAGTATGAATTCTATGTATGCATGTAATCATGACTGTTTTAATTAATGGATTCTTTTCATTGTGGGTTTTATAGTTTTAGATATTATATTTGAATTCTTTTTATTGTTTCTGTATTTATTTGTATTTATATTATTATTGTAAACTGCCCTGAGTCTTTCAGGATTGGGTGGCATAGAAGTCGAATGAATGAATGAATGAATGAACGAACAAACAAACAAACAAACAAACAAACAAACAAACAAACAAATAAATAAGCCATCCCATTCTCAAAGGATTCTGGGTGGCTTACAACCAAATACACATAAAATATAATATAAACCCCCTTAAAAACAGTTCAAATCAATTTAAAGCTGACAATTAACAACTAAAACATGTTTTTAAAAAACATATACAGTGGTACCTCTACTTAAGAACTTAATTCGTTCTGCGACCAGATTCTTAAGTACAAAAGTTTGTAAGTGGAAGCAATTTTCCCCATAGGAATCGGAGAGGGGTGGCATACAAGTCTAATAAATTATTATTATTATTATTATTATTATTATTATTATTATTATTATTAAATAATGCGTGAAAACCCATTAGGAAAGAAATAAAAGCTCGGAATTTGGGTGAGAGGAGGAGGAAGAAGAGGAGGAGGACAGTCACTGCAGAAGGAAAAAGGTGAGAGGAGGGAAATCAAAAAATCCAAAACTTTAAGGCTTAAAAAAAAAAGAGGGACTCTGAGACAGCGAGGAGGAGCACACGCCTCCCATACACCCGGCGCGAGGCTGCCTCCCATTCACTGCGCCAGAGAGAGAAACCCAGGAAACTGGCCGGGCCTTCGTGCCGCTCTCAAATTTCCTGGGAATTTTTTCTGGACTCGGGTTCTTAAGTAAAAAATGGTTCTTAAGAAGAGGCTAGAAAATCTTGAACACCTGGTTCTTATCTAGAAAAGTTCTTAAGTAGAGGTGTTCCTAGGTAGAGGTACTACTATATGTCTTTCCTGGTCGAATCCCGATGGCATTGCTCAAATCTTGAGTAAAATCAAATCATTCTCAAATCTCAAGTAAATGTTTCAAGAGGCACATTGAAGCTCCCAAATGCCTTAGGACTAAATCAGCTGCTTGGAAGTATTTAAAAAACCCGACACAGGAATGCTGGCAGGTCCCCGTGAAACCCCCAAGGAAGGGCAGCAGCCCAGTGCTGCATCAGCTCCTGCTTCCTTGAGCCACAGACATCCCAGCGCTTGGACCACAGTCTGCGACCGCCTCAGCCTATGATTAACGCACCGTCAAGAGCCAGAAATATCTTCCCTCTCCAGCTATTATTGCCCCTGTAATTTACTGACATAACCTGAGCGATGGCTGGCTGGCTATCCCTTCAAAAATCAAAACAGAACAGAACAAAACAAAAGCTCCCTTCAAGGATCACGCGAAACCAACAGTCAGAAGGGTCCTTGTAGGTCATCTAGTCCAACCCCCCCCCCCCAAATCCAAGCAGGATTCGCCACACCAGTGATGGCGAACCTATGGCACGCGGAGCCATATCTGCTGACACACGAGCAAGATTATGCCAGTGTTCAGCTCCAGCGCATATTTTTGGCTCACAGAGGCTCTGGGAGGGCTTTTTCGGCTTCCGGAAGGCCTCTGGGGGGGATGGGGGAGGGCGTTTTTGCCCTCCCCAGGCTCCAGGGAAGTCTCAGGAGTGTGGGGACGGTGAAAAATGGGCCTACCGGGCCCACCAGAAGTTGTTAATGGCCCATTTCTGGCCACCAGAGGGCCTCCGGGAGGGTGGGGGTGGCCATTTTTACCCTCCCCAGGCATTGAATTATGGATGTGGGCACTTGCGCATGTGCAATAGTGCACACGCACCTGAGGTAAAATAAGTTCACCCTCAGTGCCCTTCACCATTTCCAACCAATTCAGTCCAATTTCCTCTTGAAAGTCTCAAATGTTGGGAGCTCTCGCAACCTCCAAAGGCAACTTCTGTTCTGTTGGTTGATCGTGCTCACAAACATACATGTCACATGCATGTATGGACTCCGTGCATTCCTCTAGAGAAGGGATAGGCAAAGTTGGCTCTTCTATGATTTGTGGACTTCAACTCCCAGAATTCCTGAGACAATGCTAGCTCAGGTATTCTGGGAGTTGAAGTCCACATGTCATAGAAGAGCCAATATTGCCTACCCCTGCTCTAGGGGAACCGGGCCATCAATTATTTGATCCGTCAATTCTCTTCCAAGTCAATGGAACGACAGCTTCCCTCTGGAAGCTGTGGCTATTCGTTCGTTATGAAATGATCTAACACAATGGTTCTCAACCTTTCTAATGTTGTGACCACTTAATGCAGTTCCTCATGTTGTGGTGGCCCCCAACCATAAGTCTAGCCCAATTCTCCTTACAGAGCTTGAAGCTGATTGGCAGGAAATTCAGAGGGACACCCCCACTGTAAACGCCTGATTGGATGGATTGTAAAAATATGTTCCAAAGCACCAGAATAGACGCTAAAGTTTCTAACACCATGGGAAATTTGTCTTTTCTCATGGTCCCGACCCCCAGGTTGAGAACCACTGATCTAGCATCTCCTCCCTGAGCAGCAGGTTGGACTAGAAGACCTCCCAGGGTCCTTTCCACCTCTTATTTTATTACAGGTAGTCCTGGACTTACAAAAGTTTACTTAGTGACCATCTGATGTCACAAGGGCACGATGGGAAAAGCAACCTGGGATCGTTTTTGATACTTACGACCGACCCATGTTTGACAACCGACTCACATTTATGACTGTTGCAGGGGCGCCATGTGATCTCATGTTGTGACCTTCCAATGAGCAAAGTTATTAGATAGGAAAGCCAGATTTGCTGAACAGCTTTGTTACTAATTTAACATCTACAGTGATTCACCTAACTAACAAATCTGGCAAGGAAAGTTAGGATTAGCATTTAGATTTATAGACCGCTTCACGGTGCTTTTACAGCCCTCTCTAAGCGGTTTACAGAGAGTCAGCATCTCGCCCCCAACAATCTGGGTCCTTATTTTACCGACCTTGGAAGGACGGAAGGCTGAGTCAACCATGAGCCTACTGAGATTCGACCTGACAAACTGTTGGTAGAAGGTGCGCGGAGAGGGGCGGCATACAAATCTAAATAATAAATAAATAATAAATAAACCAGCAGAAGCAGCTTGCAGTACTGCACTCTAACCACTGCGCCACTGAGGCTCCTGTCAAGTTGTCAAATGGGAGGGAAACTCACTGAACAATGTAAAATTGCAGTTGTAAGTCAAGGACTCTGCTTCCTTCCTTCATCCAATGAACCCCTTTGGGCGAGGAAGCCAGGAATAACTTAGGCTGGGAATTCCCCAGCCTAACCATCTCCCCAAATTTTCAAGTGACACAGCCCAGAGCCACGTTAGCTGGGAATTACAACTTTTGTTTTCTTTCCCTGAAATGCTTTTTTATTGTTTTATATCATAGATCCCCCCCCCTCTATGTTGGGCAGTGTGCTCTCTAGGTCTCCCAGGTGTTAACATATGAAAGTACAAAGATCGTCATCATCGTTATATATAATTTTTTATTGGCCAAGTGTGATTGGACACACAAGGAGTTTTGTATAACAATGATGAGGATATATATGTAAGAATGGTCCTAAAACTGCGAGTTCCAGGAATAGTTATAAATGAAGAGGCCGTAGCCATCACAATCTCATTACATAAATGGGGATCCCCATCTTCAATGGGGATTTTACACTCTGATGAAGTCAGTAGAGGACTGACGAAAGCTTAGTATTTTTTAATTACTTTTAAATCAATTTTAAACGTTCCGAAGATCGTGATGGCCACTGCCTCTATAAACAAATATGCAGTAACATATAAACAAATATGTGATAACCTCCATCTTATTATAATATACAGTATACTGCTCAAAAAAATAAAGGGAACACTCAAATAACACAGTCTAGATCAGAATGAATGAAATATTCTCATTGAACGCTTTGTTCCCTACAAAGTTGAATGTGCACAACAACAGGTGAAATTGGTTGTGAATCAGTGCTGCTTCCTAAGTGGACAGTTTGATTTCACAGAAGTTTGATTTACTTGGAGTTATATTTTGTTGTTTAAGTGTTCCCTTTATTTTTTTGAGCAATGTATATTATCTCTCATTATGGTATTGATTACATAGCCGCCAAAGAAAAAAATTACCTGTTTTTCTTTCTCATATACTGTACACATTTCGCCCAGTTTTATGATGACAGTCCTTCTCCTTCCCTCCCTTCCCTTCTTCCCTCTCCTTCCTTTTCTCCTACCCCTCCTCCCATCCCCTCTCTCCTTCCCTTTCTTCCTCTCCCTTCTCCATTTCCCTCTCCTTCCACTCTCTTCCCATCCACTTCCCTCTCTCCTTCCCTCTCCTCCTGTCTCCTTCCTCCTCTTCTTCTACACCTTTTCTCTGCTCCCAAACTTCCTCCCGTGGGCACCTGGCCATTCTGGGAAGCCAGCAACCCAATGGGTAGGTCGAAGGACCAGAACTCAGCCTGCCCTGCCAAACCAACATCTTTTGGCGTGCTGCTTTTGCGAACTTTTATGGCAGGGCTTCGGTCTTATCTACCTGGGTGCTCTGGGCTAACCCAAGCAATTCTTTCCCACATCCATTCGCAGAAGCTTGGCAAACACCTCTTGAGCTTATCTCACCGTCACCTTTCCGCTTCTTAGCAATAGAGATAAGTCCCAACAGAGATAAGTCCCAAAAGAAGTTGGCATCTTATGGGAGGAGGCCGGGAGCAGCTTATTCTGACTCAACACGGTTTTTTATGAAAGAAAGAAAAAACAATACGCAGCCGAGCAGTAGCTCCCTTCATCAAGGGGAAAGGAAACTCCTAAGCTTTCATTCTTTAAACGGATCAGCTCCCGATATTGAAGGCCGTGCGGGAGAGAAATCTGCTCCCTCGTGCAAAACTGCAGGATTAGCCTTAGCAGGAAAAATTAAGAAGTGCACAGAAGTTTTTTTTAAAGTAGGAATTAAGTCGAGGACGATCCCTGGAGCCTTCATCCACTCATTCAATCAAATCAAAGCCTTTTATTCTTCTCAAAAAGATCAGAACACCCCTGGAGCTGAGTCAAGGCATAGAATCGGGAAGTGATTCAACACCGGAAGTGTTTTTTGGGTGACTTATGCTCCAGTCTATTGGGGCAAGTCACTTTTTGTGGCTTTGATAAGGCTTGTGTTAGTTTAGTTTAGTTTTATTAGATTTGTATGCCGCCCCTCTCCTTAGACTCGGGGCGGCTAACAACAGTGGTAAAAACAACATATAACAATCCAATACTAAAACAGCTAAAAACCCTTATTTTAAAACCAATCATACATACAAACATACCATACATAAATTGTAGAAGCCTAGGGGAAAGAATATCTCAGTTCCCCCATGCCTGACGACAGAGGTGGGTTTTAAGAAGCTTACGAAAGGCAAGAAGGGTGGGGGCTATTCTAATCTCTGGGGGGAGTTGGTTCCAGAGAGCTGGGGCCGCCACAGAGAAGGCTCTTCCCCTGGGTCCCGCCAAACGACATTGTTTAGTTGACGGGACCTGGAGAAGGCCCACTCTGTGAGACCTAATTGGTCGCTGTGATTCATGCGGCAGAAGGCAGTCCCGGAGATAACCTGGCCCGGTGCCATGAAGGGCTTTATAAAGGGCTTTTTTTTTTGTGATGAAAACAAGTACCGTATTTTTGGGAGTATAAGATGCACCATAATTTTGGGGGAGGAAAATAGGGAAAATAATCTGCTTACCAGATATTCATCTGGCTAGTGTCCTTAGTTATTATTATCCCCTGGTTAGGGCTTTTTAAAAAACCTTATTCGGAGAGAGTAACAATGAAAGAGCTTGCAAGCCGGTAAGAGCTGGGAATATTGTTAGCACCTGATTAGGGCTGGAAAGAAACTTATTTGGAGCAAGTTAGAGCAATGAAAAAACACCTGCAAAGACTTAGGGCTTGGAAAATAGTCTTTGCGGAGAGTAACAATGAAAGAGCTTGCAAGGTGAGATCGTTAGCTGCTAGTTAGGGCTGGTGGGGAAAAGCTACAGATTATAAGACACACCTAAATTATCAACCTCTTTTAGGGAGGAAAAGGGTGCGTCCTATACTCCGAAAAATATGCAGAATGAGAAAAAGGCAAGAAAAACCGCCAGGCGGATTTCTAGAACTTGCCCTTTTCAGTTTATTTTGGAAAAATCTACCAGTTGAGTTCAGAACAAATCATTTGTCGTCTTTTAACAATACTGGTCCTAAATGGGCTTCCGTATTTTCAATCATGGATGAAGAGCTGATTCAGTTTACCGTAATTCAGTATAATTCTGCTACATGAATCCCAACGACTGGTTAGGTCCCACAGAGTTGGCCTTCTCCAGGTCCCGTTGACTAGACAATGTCGCTTGGCAGGGCCTAGGGGAAGAGCCTTCTCTGTGGGAGGCCCCAGCCTTCTAGAACCAGCTCCCCCCAGCAATTTGCACTGCCCCCACCCTCCTCGCATTCCGTAAGAGATTGAAGACGCCCTGGTGCCGACAGGCCTGGGGACATTGGTCATCAGCCCCTGCCTATGAATGAATGTATGTTAAATGGAATGTATTGACTGTTTTTTAAATTAAACTGGGGTCTTAGTGTTTGTTTTTAGTTATTATTGGATTACAGAATTGTATTTTTTATATGCTGTAAGCCGCCGGAAAGGGGTGGGATACAAATCCAAATAATAATAATAATAATAATAATAATAACAACAACAACAACAACAATAATAATAAAATCAAACATTTTGAAAACGTTTTTCATACTGCTTTCAATTTTACAAGGCAAAGTAAGTCAAATCTGGGAGAGGGGTGTGTGTTACAACCAGTATTTAATTCTTAAATATACATACTGCCTAATACGCGCCAGATTGCATTACAAATGCAATGCAGACACCCCAAAGGAAAAAAAAACCCAGTTAGTAACTCCTCCGGATACAGGTCAGGAAATTCAAACTTTGCTGAAATTTCTTCCCGTATCAAAAATGATTTATTTTTATTGGTCTCTGCTGGTGTAACATTTGAATCTCGTTACATTGATATTTTAGCTT
The DNA here is from genome assembly GCF_031021105.1 of Erythrolamprus reginae. Classification (NCBI taxonomy): domain Eukaryota; kingdom Metazoa; phylum Chordata; class Lepidosauria; order Squamata; family Dipsadidae; genus Erythrolamprus; species Erythrolamprus reginae. Next base: position 27,354,121 of record NC_091957.1, read on the forward strand.
AAAAGTGGATTAGGACATTCTTATTAAGATCCTTATGGGGCAAAACAAGGGCTTGTTAAGTTTTGTCACGCTTTCCCTTCAAGGAGCAATAGCCTTCCCTTCTCTTTTCCAGCTGCACCAAATTTGGGAGAGGCCCGGCTTCAACTGGACTTTATTAATCTGCCAAAATCAAAGCACAACCTGGGGAAAAGCAATTATTTCCAGCTCAGTGATTATTAACAAGTTAGTTTCTTCAACACCATGTCAAGGTACTGGGTATGGCTGCTTGATAAACTCAACCAATTAAAAGAATTTGGGAATCACAACACATTTAATTCACTCCCAGGATAAAAGTTCCTGGAGGACAGCGCCACTGGCTTTTAGAAAGAACTTTTAAAAAGAATAAACTTCCACAGCAATGGGAAACTGGAAGCCTTATAGAAGGTTGAAACTAACAAGAGAGTAGAGCTACCATATATTTCAGAATATCACACGCTTGGGATTATAAAGCTTTGAAAAAGTTACATTTGGAGTATAAGACGCATCCAAATTTTCAGCCTCTTTGGGGGGAGGGGGTGTTTCATACTCATCAGATAGCATACCCTTCTGGAATTCAAACCTGGGCTGCAAAATTTTCAGCCTCATTTATTTGTTTATTTTATTTCATTTCAATTTATAAGCAGTCTTTTTCCTTGCGGACTCAGGGCGACTCACAATAGTTTAAAATAAACACATTACATAATAATACAGTATCAAACATTACAAAATGTACATTACAAAACGTAGATACCCCCCCCCCCAAAAAAAGGGTGCATCTTATTCTCCGAAACACACAGTATCTAAACCAAATGGCACCCTGAGCACTTATGATAAGATTTATCCAGCACCCCAAGATTGGAAGAGCCAAACACCCACCACCACAAGTCAATTGTCCTTGTGTGCATCCTTCGGACCAAAAGTGGTCACAGACAAGAGAAATCTGATCCAAGAGCTAATTTCTATGAAGCAAAGGTGGAGGGGGGGAAAAACAGAACAGGTGGTTGAATGAGATTCTTGACCAGAGACCTGCACTCAAGAGTTGTGGGTTTCAATAAGTGCAAACCTCCAGAAAGGAGGAGAGGAGGAGGAGGAGGAGAGGAAGAGAAGGAGGAGGAGGAGGAGGAGAGGAGGAGGAGAGGAAGAGGAGGAGGAGGAGAGGAAGAGGAGGAGGAAAAGAAGGAGGAGGAAGAGAGGGGGAGGAGGAAGAGAAGAAGGAGGAGGAGGAGAGGAAGAGGAGGAGGAGAAGGAGAGGAAGAGGAGGAGGAGGAGAGGAAGAGGAGGAGGAGGAGAGGAAGAGGAGGAGGAAAAGAAGGAGGAGGAAGAGAGGGGAGGAGGAAGAGAAGAAGGAGGAGGAAGAGGAGAGGGGGAGGAGGAGAGGAGGAGGAGAGGAAGAGGAGGAGGAGAGGAAGAGAAGGAGGAAAAGAAGGAGGAAGATAGGGGGAGGAGGAAGAGAAGAAGGAGGAGGAAGAGGAGAGGGGGAGGAGGGGGAGGAAGAGGGGAGGAGGAGGGGGGGAGAAGAAAGGGGAAGGAGAAGGAAGAGGTCTCGAGGTCAAAGGCTCAGGGTCGCCATCACATTAGCCCCCTGACCTTAAGCCAGTCCTTGCTGCTGACCCGCTCTCAAAGGAAGAGGCTAAGAGTTGCCACTGGGGCAGTGACCTTACACAACCAGTAACAGATGGCGGGAGGGAGGAGGCCTTTTGTCTGGCGAACCCCTCCTTCCTTGGGCACAGAGGCAATAAAATGAGGAGTGGGTTCAGGACCCTGCAGGGCTGCACCGGAGATGCCTACAGAGACGAGGGGAGTGGGTTCACCCAGCACACATACGGAGTCTCAACAAGCACTCCAGATTTAAAAAAATTAGGCCGGGAAAAGATCGACCGTATCGCTGTGGGGTTACGGCGGGACCGAAATCCAGAGGGAGGGGGGTCCAGACCGAGAGAGAGCGCGAGTCTGAAGAAAGGGGGTGGGGGGAGACCCTTCAGAGGGTGGAAGAGCCGGCAGCCCCTGGGGGGGGGGGAGGTCCCAGGATACCATTGAAGGAATCGTAGAAGCTGTTCGCGAAAGTCGAAGTTTTGCTTTACCTGAATGAGAAGAGCCACCTCATCTTTGGCTATGGATATTTATTTACTATTTACTTAATTAGATTTTGTATGCCGCCCGAAGGACCCAGGGCGGCTTACAACACAAATAAAAACAATATAAAATGATTCAAATACAACAATTTTAGACTAGAATAGACTAGAATGGAATGGATTGGACTGGGCTAGAATAGAATAGAATAGAATTCTTTATTGGCCAAGTGTGATTGGACACACAAGGAATTTATCTTTGGTGCAGATGCTCTCAGTGTACATAAAAGAAAATATACATTTGTCAAGAATCATGAGGTAAAACACAATGATTGTCATGGGGTCAAATAAGCAATGAGGAAACCATCAATATGAAATAAAAATCTTAAGGATACAAGCCACAAGTTACAGTCATGCAGTCATAAGTGGGAGTAGATGGGTGATAGGAACGATAAGGAAAAAAACTAGTAGTAAGAAAATAAGGATATAGAAATGGAAAATATGGGCTAATGTACTATTTGCAATATGTACCGTATGTCAGGTATATAAATTGTCATTTGTATGGATACGGGTTGAAAATAATTTTTTTTTTAAAAAGAAAACTAGTAGTAATAGTAGTGCAGGCTTAGTAAATAGTTTGACAGTATTGAGGGAATTATTTGTTTAGCAGAGTGATGGCATTCTGGGGGGGGACTGTTTTTGTGTCTAGTTGTCTTAATTAATAATAATATAAAAACCCTTTAAACATTATCTCTACAGTAGTGTTTCCCAACCTTGGCAAGTTGAAGATATTTGGACTTCAACTCCCAGAATTCTGAGAGTTGAAATCCAAATATCTTCAACTTGCCAAGGTTGGGAAACACTGCTCTACAGTCATACCATCAAACATCCCAATCTAATCATGTCTAGGCCAGAATGAAAGATGTCAGTTCCCACAGCCCCCAAGATACATATCAAGCCCCCACCCCACCCCCTAAACACACACACACACCCTGCCATGTTTGATGCAAGCCCAGGCCCTGGATTTTGACCCACACAATGACAACATGAATAAGAAAAAGCGAAGGAATGCGAGTGAGTAAGAGGACAAACAAGCCGATTCTCGGGATGTGTGAGAAAGAGCCGCCGAGAAATCGCACAGGCCTCCCACGCCAGACATTATATTTATAGAATCTCCTTTCCGCTTGTTTTAAGAGGAGAATTACACATTCCCGCTTGACACAAAGCAGGAGAGGAAACAGGGCCAGATTTCGAAGGCTGGGGTGAGGGGTATGTATATGTGTGTGCCTGTGTTAGGAAATTCCCCTCCTTCTTAGACGGCGGGCGGAAGCCTTACTTTCAACAAAGGCCAGTGAGTGAGAACGCCAGCAGGGAAAGGCGGGTGGTGGGGGTCTTTCCTACAATCGTACACGCGTGTGTCGGAGAGGGGAAAAAATGGGTGCAGCCGTAGTCCACACACACACATACTGGGGGGGGGGGGGGGGAGGAGAGAGGCCTGACCTGGCATCACATGCCACCTTTTCCCCCTGCAGTGCCGCCCATCCAAATACTGCACCACTGAACTGCGCGGCCCAAAAAAGTGGGACTGACCAAGAGAAAAACGGAGAGAAGCGGCTTTAAAGGCAGCTTCAACGGCCCAAGCGGAAAAGCAGATGTCTCCGTCGCGCCTTGGTTTTTAATCTGGATTTATGATACGGTCCCTTTGCAGCTGCAAACTCAGCAGGGACAGGTTTTGGGGGGAAGGAATTTCTTCTCCCCTCACTCACTCCAGGCCCCGTTAGTAGGGGTGGGGGCAAACTCCCTATTAATTCCTCTCTCTCTCTCTCCGCCAATTCACACCGCAGTGGCTAATGGAGAAAGGGGGTGATTTCCACCCATCCCCCCCCCCCGCTTTTCAGCTCTATTTTCCTTCCTTCTCTCTTGCCAGCCCCTCTTTTGGGGGGGCTGCAAGGGGTCTTGAACTGGAAAAGGACACGCTTCCTCCTCCCTAGCTGTTCAGCGTCGTTCTCCCCCACACACAACTAAGTCCCTTTGGGGCCTGGTGCTGCAGGGAGGGGCCACTGCAGGGGCCTTTTACCGGGCCTAGAAGCCCCTCTCCATCCTGCTCAGCGCCCCCCTGCTCTTATTCTGGCTAGCCAAATGATCCTCAGCCTCCTCCCCCCAGCCTTCCCCCTCCCTTCAGCTCCTTTCCTCCCCCCTACATACTCCCCCCCCCTTTCTGGGCCTGGGAAAAGGCAGCCAGATATTCCTGCCAGGCCTCGCCCACTCCCCACTATCTTATTCCACTCCCCATTATCTTATCCAGCCTTAAGCCCCACAGGGACTGCGATTTTTCTGTGGGGTGAGGTGGGGGGACCAGGCCTGTCTCTGTCACTTGCCCAGTAACTGCAATGCTCCCCCCCCCCCAGTCCTGCCATCTCATCCCCTATCTACCCAGCCCCCAAAATAACCCATCCCGTAGCCTGGGCCTTGCAGGAAGGATCTCTCTTGTGCGCGCTTCTAACAGGGCTTACAGGGACCGCCTCCCCAACTTTCACCTGCTTTCCTGGCCTCCTTTTCCCTACTAGCCTCCTGCCATGGGGAAAAGTGGCCAAGCGGCGGTCCCGGATTCAGGGGACTATCTCTCTACTACAGGCAGGGATGCCTGATTTAATGATCACAGGCACACACCATCTTCACTTGCCACCCAGGAAAGGAAGGTGGGGCTCCCTGTCCTTTCCCCTTCCCACCCTGGAAAGGAGGCCAAGCAGCAATCCTTGATCCCAGGATGCCTCATTGGGGGCACATCTCTTGCCAGGCAGAGGCTCTAACCCTAAAATTAATCAAACCCCTCAATCTAAGGCAGGAAAGGAGGCCAAGCAGCGATTTCTGACTTTTATAGATCCCCAATTGGGAATCGCCACCAACCCAGGATGAAAAGAGGGGCTCTCTCCCTTCTCCCTCACAAGCAGAAAAGAGACCCACCAGTGATCCTTTATTCCAAGGACTTCATCCCTAGTGCCCCTCCAAATCCCCCCTCCAATCCAGAGCTGGAAAGGCGACCAACCAGGGATCCTCGACCCCAAGGACTTGCTACCTAACACATCTCCAAATTTTTTGCCAGGCAGGAAAGGCAAGGAGGCTATTTGGCTTGCCTACGCACCCACTTCAATTCAGAGGAAGGAAAGGAGGCCAACCAGCAGCGATCTCCAACCTATTGGGAGCCCAACAGGGGACCCCATCACCATCTCAGGCTGGTGGGAAGGAGGGAGGAAGGGGGGGGAGGAGGCTCCCTTCCTTCCCCCTCCCCCCCCATCCGCCAGTGCAGGAAAAGGAGTCCTAGCAGCGATCCACCACCCGATGTAAAGCTTCCTTCCATCCCCCCCTTAAGGGAAAGGAGGCCACGCAGCAATCCACCACCCCAATTCCATCCATGTAAGACTTCCTTCTACCCACCCCTTCAAGGGAAAGGAGGCCACGCATTGATCCACCTACTCCCCTTCCATCGATATAAGGCTTCCTTCCACCCACCCCTCGAGGGAAAGGAGGCCACGCAGCGATCCATCATCCCGGTTCCATCGACGTAAGGCTTCCTTCCACCCCCCCACCCCACCCCCACCTTTGAGGGAAAGGCCACGCGGCGCACCGCCCCCCCCCTCACTCACCTGCCCTTGTAGTCGTCCCTCTCGCGCTTGACTTTGGCCAAGACGTTGTAGAGGGCGCGGATCTCGGGCGTGATGGTGTCGATCTGGACGCCCACGCCGTCCGGGTGGACCCACGAGACGCCGGGCCCTTGCAAGGTCTCCAGGCCGCCTCCGCCCGTCCGGCGCACCTGCGTGTAGCTCCAGATGGTGCCGGGCAGGCGGCCGTAGGAAGAAGCCGAGGAGGAGGAAGATGAGGATGAAGCAGCAGGAGAAGCAGAGGCAGCAGCCGCCGCCGCCGAGGCAGGGGCTCCGGGCGGCTCCGGGTCGGTCTGCACGGCCTGGTGGCGGGGGAAGCGGCGGTAGCGGAGCCGGTGCTCCCGCTCGCCCAGCTGGGCGGCCTGCAGCTGCTTCTCCAGCAGGCGGTTGCGGCGTTCCAGCTCGTGCACCTTAGCCAGGAAGCAGCGGAAGCGCACGTTCAGGCCCTTCAGCAGGTGAAGGTGCGAGCCCAGCTCGCTCCGCAGGGCCGACGAGGCCGCCGCCGGCGGAGGCTCCTCCAAGGCCGGGTGGGGGTCGCCCAGCATCATCGCGGCTTTTCCCGAAAGCCGCCGCCGCCGCACCACCGGCTTGCCGCGCGCAACTCTGCGCACAGCTCGCGCGCCCACCGGCGAATGAGGCGCGCCCGCGCTCGGACCGCCGAAGACGCAGCTTGCGGGGTGGGGGGCGGGGTTTGAGGACACGCCCTTCCCCCGAGGGCCACGCCCCTGCACGTGCGCCGAGGGGCAGTGCGCAGGCTCGGGACGGTTAGGGCCGGTCTATCTCTGTCTGGACGCAGGGGGGGGGAGAAGTGGGAGAGGAGAAATAAAAGGAGGTCGCTTTTTAATTGTTTTAAATTTTTGATTTTCCATTATAAATCCTAAAACTTGACAATTTTTCTGACGGATGGGCTTCCAACTCCCGGAATTTATCCAGAAGCGATATCCAAAAAAGAATATAACCCATTTTTTCCTCTTTGAATGAAACAATCCATTTAACGCCAGAGATCTTCAAACTTGGCCACTTTTAAGACTTGTGGACTTCAACTCCCAGAATTCCTGAGCTAGCATGATTGCCTCGGAAATTTATTTATTTATTTATTAATAGAGTTGAAAAGGACCGTTAGGTCATCGAGTCCAACCCCCTGCCTGAGCAGGAAACCCTACAGCACCCGAGCCAAATAGAAGTCCAATCTCCTCTTGAAGGTGTCCAGAGTTGGGGAGTTCACCACCTCCCCTGGCAGGCAGTTCCATTGGTTGATCGCTCTGACCGTCAGGAAGTTCTTCCTTATTTCCAGGTTGAATCTCTCCTTGGTCAGCTTCCAACCATTGTTCCTCGTCCGGCCCTCTGGTGCCCTGGGGAATAAAGAGAAGTCCAAAATCATAGAAGAGCCAACTTTGCCTACCTTTGATTATGCCATGCTGTGCTATGATGGCTGAAAAATTCTGGGAATTGAAGTCTACAGGTCATAGAAGAGCCTACTTTGCCTACCCCTGAATACAATGCTATGCTATGCTGACTAGATAATTCTGAGAGTTCAAGTCCACAAGTCTTAAAGCAGTCAGGTTTGAAGACCTCTAGATTAAATTATGCCTCGGGGGGGGGGGGGGAGAAGGACAGATGCCAAGTAAGAGACTTCAGCCCCCAGAATCCCCCAGCGTGGGTGGTGGTGAGTGTTTGGTAATCAGAGAATTTGTAGTCCTCTACATGGGACTAAACTACATTTCCCAGCAGGCTTGTTGGTTGGAATGTCAAGGGGTGCTTGGGATGCTCCTTGGAAAAAGGAGCCCAGCGATAGAAGGGGAAGGAAGGGGTAATTTGTCCACCTGATGCCAGGCTTTGAGGATGGATCAGGTTGGCTTGCCAGAAGCTGAGCCAGAAAGAACCAATCGGGTCCATTGTTTCCCCTCCCCCCACTCTTTCCTATCTCTGTAGCCTTAAGAGGAACTTCAACTCCCAGAAATCTTTGCTGGCTGAGGCATTCTGGGAGTTGAAGTCCACCCATCTTAAAGATGCAGTGGTTGAGAAACACCGATGTAAATGAACGTGGCATGGGTTGCTATGTGTGCAAGGGCCTCAGAATCTGCAACGTGCATATTTTTAAACCCTGTTCCTATCGCAACATTGGCAGGTATCTGTTGTGGTTAGCTCTGGCCCAGCTCCTGCCCCAAGGAATGTGGAGGTGGATGTGGGGGAAACATCCACATTTCACAGGCCTGTTTTGCTCCCGACAGAGTCAGCTACTGAATTATCCGATGACGAAGGAATTGTGGGTGGGATGGAAGTGGGGGGCTTGGCTGACAACCCAGGAGGAGATCGATCTTCCTTCTTTGGATTCAGATGAGGAACATATGACAGACCCACGCATGCGTACAGCTATGCATAGGAGAGAACAACTTAAGACATATTACAGGAGATAAGAGCGGCCACCTGTGGTTGGGTGGGGCTCCAGTAATTAGAGCTGCTGATAAAATAGCAGCGTGCTGGCTTAGCTGTTGTGGAAGAGTATCTGATCGTAGTTTGTCAAGACCATGCCTTGCTGTATTCAAGACTTTGTTAGGATTTCCGGACTATGGACTAAAAATCATTGTAGTGTGTTTATCAGCGTTTGGACAACAGTAGCTGTGAGCCAATTCCAGTTACTGGGTTAGTAATTGGATTTATTATGGGACATCGTTCTTGGATTGTATTCCAAGTGTGCCTTGTTTGTACAAGAAATCCCTTTGAAGTTTAAAAGTGAGTTTTTTCTTCTCTTCTGTTGATAAAGAACATTTATTTCCATTATATTCTGTGTGTGTGTCTGCTTGGATTAATTAACCTGTAATTAAGGGTGTGTGGCACACGCTGGCAGAACAGTATCAATATTGGGAAAAAGAAAGCAGTGCTATCCTCCGCTGTTGGCCGGGGGGGGGGGGAATTATAGGATCATTTTTTAAAAAGGCATATATAGTATTGACTTTTTGCATATAGGGGAAAAATAGAATGGAATGGAATAGAATTTTTATTGGCCGTGTGATTGGACACACAAGGTATTTGTCTTTGGTGCAGATGCTCTCAGTGTATATAAAAGAAAAAATAAGTTTGTCAAGAATCATAAATTACAACACTTAATGATAGTCTGGCTACAAATAAGCAATCAGAACATATTAGGAACCAGTCATTATAAATTGCAAGGATAGAAGCAACAAGTTACAGTCATACAGTGACAAGTGGGAGGAGATGGGTGATAGGAACATGAGAAGACTAATAGTAGTAGTAATGCAGTCTTAGTGAATGGTTTAATAGTGGTGAGGGAATTATTTGTTTAGCAGAGTGATGGTGTTCGGGGGGGGGGGGCTGTTCTTGTGTCTAGTTGTCTTGGTGTACAGTGCCCTAAAGTGTCATTTTCAGGGTAGGAGTTGAAACAGTTTATGTCAATTTATATCAATAGGGGTTAGTCAATATTTTCACCGCCCTGTTTTTGACTCGTGCAGTATACAGGTCCTCAATGAAAGGTAGGTTGGTAGCAATTGTTTTTTCTGCCAAAAAAAAATGATTTATGCATTTGGGGAGAAAAACATTAAACAGGGATGGGAAGGACTAAGAGGACAATTAATTTGTGGATCCATTTTCCCACCCATCTCTCTTTGTCTTCTTTTTTTAAAATCTTTAATTTTTTTAAACACTTGCATTGGAAAATGCTAATAGTGTGTTTTCCCTTCAAAACAAAGATTCTCTTGATCCCTGCGGCTTCTTCTGGCAGGCCTGGCCCTGTGCGAAGGCATCTCCACCTGAGCCCTGGGCGTCTTTTGTCAATTTCCGCCTGCCCGTCCCATCATCTTCCCCTTGGTGCCTTTGCTAAGGGAGCACTACCCGTCCTGCCAGTCCCTTATCTTGTTTGTGCCCTCTCTCCCCATTGTACAGAGGCATCCTTGTGAGGAAGAGAGGCGCTGCCTCTTTGGTACGAAGCCTACACAATGGGGGGTGTGTCTTTGTGCAGGGCCTGAAGAAAACACCGGTTGTGCCATTGATCGAAAGTCTGCTTGTCTTGGTACAGCGGTTCATGCTGCTTCGTTTTATATAGACCAGGCGGATCTCCAACCTTGCCAACTTTAAGCCTGGAAGACTTCAACTTCCAGAATTCCCCCGCCAGGCTGGAAAATTGTGGGAGTTGAAGTCCGAGAGGGCTTATTTATTTATTTGACTTCTATGCTGCCCAATCCCTTAGGACTCAGGGCAGCTTACAACAATACAATACTGCACGGACTGCATTGGTTGCCGATTGGTTTCTGGACACAATTCAAAGTACAGTATTGGTAATGAGCTATAAAGCCCTACATGGCATCGGGCCAGATTGCCTGTGGGACCGCCTTCTGCTGCATAAGTCCCAGCGACCGGTTAGGTCCCACAGAGTAAGCCTTCTCCAGGTCCCGTCAACTAGACAATATTGCTTGGTGGAGTCCATGGGAAGAGCCCTTCTGGAATCAGCTCCCCCTACAGATTTGCACTGCCCCCACCCTTCTTCCTTCTGCAAGAGGCTTAAAACTCATTTACGCTGCCAGGCTTGGGCTGATTAGACCTTAGCCCCTGGCCAATGAATGATTGTAGGGTTGCTGTACGAATGGGTGTGATTGATTTTAATATAACTAGGGATTTTAGACAGTTTATGTAATTTTTAATTTAATTGGATTTAATTTATTGTAACCTACTATATGTTGTAAGCTGCCCAGAGTCCTCGGGGGGGGGGGGAATAGAAATCCAATTAATTAATTAATTAATTAACAACAACAACAATAATAATAATAGAAAGAAGTCAATATTGAAATTCGAAACACTAAAATTATAAACAATCAAATCCCATTATAATCCTGCCCCGAGTCCTCAGAGATGGGCAGCGTAAAAGTCCAATTAATAAATAAATTATACAAACTTACAACTCAATCCAATCAACCTAACACACATATCTATCCAATCGATACAATTTGGCTGTGAAAGATGGTAGTATTCACGGCCCCCTGGCCTGCCATTAAAGCCAGGGTTAAAGTTGGCAAGGTTAGAGACCCCTGATATAGACAGGGGTGGGCTACTGCCCGGATGGGGAGGAACACAGTGGGGTAACAAAAATGGAGCTCCACCCCAAAGCACCCAATTTGTACTAAAAGATGTTGAAAGAAAATGCAGGGCATCCTGCATAAGCCACGCCCACAGTGTGGTAGTAACATTTTTGGTAGCCCTTCACTGGATATAGACAGTATCTGACAGGAGTAGAAATGACCCCCCCCCCCCGGTGTCAATCATGCACCTCCCTCTGGTCTTTTCCGTGTTTGGACAATTGGTGTACCCAATTCTTGATCTTAGGGAAACGGTCCCCTATTCAAACCCTGGTTTCTGGGCCCGGTAGACAGAGCGACAGGATCACCTCACCTTCCACACCAGCTCATAACTTGCAGAATAAACCGAGTTTGGATTCCCGCAAATCGCAAACCACCCAGCGGCTCTGTGGGGTGGCGCGACCGGGTAGTGGGAGGAACCTCACCAAAAGACGCCTCTCCTGTTCACCCCAGGTGGGAGTCTGGGTTCACCCCGGTTCCCAAAGACAGGTACCGCCTGGGCTTGGCGCAGGCAGTACCTGCCCTGTGCATATTCCCAGCGTCATCCAGGCCCACATACCTCGAAGACACCTGGGCTGGTCCCCGTCTGCTGAAATAATTAACCAGGAAGGGCGTGTCCACCTGGCACAATGACAGGTGTTATCTAAACAGGCGTGAGGCCTCATGGAGCAATTATGCTTAATTGTTTGTTCCTGCCAAAGGTGCGCCCGGCTCAGGGCTTTTGGCGAAGTCTTTCTTCCCATGCAGTACTTTGCGGCACAGGCTAGATGGCTGGGGAAGGCCTGGGAGGCCCAGAAAAAGACCCCCCCCATTGACGGGATCCCATGGAAGAAGGGGACTTGGGCCTTTTCCTACAGTAATTGAATTCTATCGAGGAATAAATGAGTCTGTCATCTGCACCTCTATAACTGTCTGGTTTGGTTCTGCAACGAAGCAATTAGAGAAACAGACTTCAGAGGATAATCAGAACTGCAGACAAAACAATTTATTTCTTTTATTATTTATTTATTAGATTTCTATGCCGCACCTTCTCGAAACGACTCAATTACTGCCAACCTGTCTTCTATTGAGGACTTGTTCACTGCATGAATCAAAAAGAGGGTCGCGAAAATAGCTACTGACCCCTCACATTCTGGACATAAACTGTTTCAACTCCTACCCTCAAAACGATGCTATATAGCACTGCTCACCAAGACAAATATTTTTTTTAAATATATTTTTATTGATTTTTTAAAAAATTTACAAAAAAACAAAACAGAAAGCATAAAGTGTACCATCACCATACAGAAAAAAAAATCCCTTCACCAGGGAAGAATCCATTTTGTATCCTTCATTTGCTTTGTCTCTGGGTTACATTGTTCATTCTTTATAGAGTGATTGAATTTTATTTCTTACATTTGCATCGCTTACTGATGTTGTTAATATATAATTTTTAACCTTCTCCCACCGCCTCATTGTTGCTGCTAATTTTCCTTCATTATAATTATGTAGTCTAATTTCCATAATTTCATAGTGAATGTGATCCGCCATGTATTTGCACCAATTTTTTATCGTCCATTTATTGTCATCTTTCCACCCAAGCACTATAGTTGCCTGGGCACTTTCTATCGCTGCAATTTTGATTTCTTCGTATTCTTTTACCTCACTGTTTTTTATCAATAATGCTGCTTCCTTAGTTATTTTCCAATTACCATTCGTAATTTTATTCACTTCCATTTGTATTTGTTTCCAGAATTTTTGAACTTTATTACATTCCCAAAACATATGCATAAATACTCCTTTTTCCTTGCACCCATGCCAACAATTTCCTTTCTTCGTTGTTTGAAAACCTGCTAATTGTAGTGGTGTATAATACCATTTATGTAGTATTTTTCTTCTCATCTCTCTTATTCTTGTGTTTTTAATTTTTTTAATATTTTCAATTATACCTTCCCTATCCCATTCATCAATTTCTAATTCGTCCTGCCAATATCTCGTCAGTCCTTTTACTACTTGTTCTTCCGCTTGTAATAATTCTCTATATATGTTACCTGTTTGTGCTTTTATATTCTTACACTTATCCCTTAGTATCTTTTCTAAATTTATTTCTTGTCTCATAAGTATTTCTTTATTTTCCCTTTTACTTAAATATGTGTTTATCGCATTGATTTGTAACCAGTTTTGTTGTCCCAGGCACCTCTCTATTTCATTTCTATTAATTCTTCCGTCCCTTTCATATAACTGTTCTATTCTCTGTATACCTTTCCTCCTTAGTTCCCATATTATCTTTGTGAGGTTACTTTCTTTCTTTGTATTTATCACATGTAGCGTTGCTAATTTAGAGTTTGTCATTTTCCATTTATCTTGCCATTTCATCCAACTCTATATTATCGCTTTAGTAGGGTCTAATAGTCTATTTATTTCTACCTTATTCCATTTCCTAAATAATAATTCCTGATCCTTAATATCATTAATTTCTTTCTCTAATTTTACGCATGGTTTTTTCTCTAATAATTGTAATTCCATTAGCCTATCAATATGATATGCGTCCCTATAATACTCCAAGCTTGGATTTCCCCAGCCTCCCTCGTCCTCCGTTACTATCAGCCATTTTTTTTAAATCCTTGGTCTTTTATTACCTTCTATCCACACATTCAATTTGGTGTCCCATTCTCTTATCTTTCTTATTGGGAAGGTTCCATGCATTATCTGTAAAATATATAGCATTTTGGGGATAATCATCATCTTTAAAGCTCTTACTTTAGCCAATCATCTCAAATTTTTATTTTTCCAGTTCTTAATTTGTTTCTGAATTTTTTTCCATATTAAATTATAATTAAATTCCACCATTTTTTCCAGATTCTTTGATAACCATACTCCTAAATATTTCATTTTCTTGCTACCCAGTTTTAAACCCGATACCTTCCGTATTTCAATTTGCTCTTTAGGCCCTGTATTTAAACAAATGATTTCTGATTTTTCCATATTCACTCTTAACCCTGATTGGTTTTTAAACTTCTGAAGTATTATGATCATTCTTTTAATCATATCTATTGGTGTTTCTGTAATTATTATAGCATCGTCTGCAAATAAATTTAATTTTAATTCCATACTTCCTAGTTGATATCCCTTCCATTGTATATCTTTTCTAATTTTATTTGCCAATGTTTCAATTGCCATTGCAAAAAGCATCGGGGATAGGGGACATCCCTGCTTAGTCCCATTATTTATTCCTATCTTCTCCGTTCTATTTCCGTTCACTCTGACGTAGGCTATATTGTCCTTATATATTTCTTTTATTATTTGACAAAACCCTTTCTCCATATTCAAACTATTGCATAATTGGAACAAATACTCATGATTTATTTTGTCAAAAGCTTTGTAAACGTCTAACTTTAGTAATCCCATTTTCCTTTTAGTTTTGGTAGCATGGTGCAGCACATTCACTATATTTCTAATTGGCTCATATATTCTTCTCCCTTTTATAAAACCATACTGGTCTTTCCCAATTATCCTTGGCAATATATTTTCCAACCTATTTGCTAAAATTTTCATAAAAATTTTATAATCTTGATTTAGCAGACTAATTGGGCGGTAGGAACCTGGTTCTTTTAAGTCTCAACCTGGTTTAGGAATTGTTACAATTTCAGACACCTTCCATGTTTGTGGAACATCTAATGTTATGAGGATATTGTTATACAGTTTCTCCAAATGCGGTAATAGAATTTCTATATACATTTTATAATATTCACCTGTAAATCCATCGGGGCCTGGTGCTTTACTGGGTTTTAACCCTTTTACCACTTTAATTATTTCATCCCTTGTTATATTTGCATTTAACATTTGTCTTTCTTCCTCATTCAGCCTTTCTTTAACCTCTATTTCTTGTAACATAACATGTTCTTTTTCATATAGTTTTGCATAAAATTCTCACGAAGACAAATAGACACAAGAACAGGTTTTTACCAAATGCCATCAGTCTTCTAAACAAATAGGAACACCAATAACTCTTAGACTTATATACCACTTCATAGTGCTTTTACAGCCCCCTCTAAGCGGTTTACAGAATCAGCCTATTGCCCCGAACAATCTGGGTCTTCATTTGACCCACCACGGAAGGATGGCAGGCTGAGTCAACCTTGAACACTGTCCCTCAACACTGACAAACTATTCACTAAGGCTGCACTACTATTAATCTTCTCATTGTTCCTATCACCCATCTCCTCCCACTAGTGACTGTATGACTCTAACCTAGTTGCTTGTATCCTTACAATTTATATTGACTGGTTCATAACAACAGTATGGTTTGATAGCTTAGTTGTACCCTATGACAAGCATTAAATGTTCTATCTTATGATTCTTGGCGAACTTATGCATATTCCTTGTGTGTCCAATTACACTTGACCAATTAAAAAATCTAATTCTATTCTAATTCTAATTCTTCTCTTCTCTTCTCTTCTCTTCTCTTGGTGGATCCAAGATCCACCAAGGTTGCCAGACATCCAAGGCCAGAAGAGCATTCACAGCAGAAGAGAAACGAGCAGAACTGTAAATGCTGCAACAATGGTGCCAACACATGTCTGCCCAATACGTGGCCTTACCAGCCACCTGTGGACACATCGTGCACAGCCCACAACCCGTTAGATATCAAGGTCCTCTTCGAGCACGATAGACAAACATCATCATTCTGTTCTGTTCCGTTCCATTCCATTGCCGTTCTATTCACTGCCCAGATTAGCCATACTGAGGGTCAGTTTATGCTGAGGTGCCCATCATTCGGCAATAATTTGTGGCCAAGCCATGATCACCCCAAAAGACCTTCTCCCAAGAATGCCTCAGAATTCATCTCAACTCAGCCATTTCAGACCCAGATAGATAGAAAAAAAAAATGTTGGGTTGGTTGTTGTTGTTATTGTTGTTTGCTGTGGCGTCCATATTTTTAAGTCGGATTCAATTTTCCTATTGAAAATTTTTTAAACAGCACCAAAGAGATGGTCTGGGAAGAGACTGAGTTTGAAAACTGTCTGAGTGAACAACCCTTGCATCCCGGCCCGCTTGAGAAAAATATGCCTCGGTTCACGTTGGTTTCATCATCTAAAGCCAATGGAGGTAGTCCTCGAATTACAACCGCTGTGGAGCCTAACATTTCTGTGGCTAAGTAAGACGGTCATTAAATGAGTTTCGCCCATTTTTTTTTTACCTCAGTTTTAAGCAAATCTGGCTTCCGCGTGGAGTTAGCTCACCAGATGGTCACAAAAGCAGATCACCAGATCAACTTGGGACATGGGAACCTGTCATAAATATGAACCGGTTGGCAAGTACCTTAAATTTGATCATGTGACCATGGAGAATGCTGCAACAGTTGTTAAAGTGTGAAACCCCCCCCCCGATCCTGTCAGAGTTTTTTCCAGAGCTGTTTGTGGGGGAAGAAAAACTGAGGGAAGAAAATATTTTTAATCACATGTTGTAACTTGGATCAGTCACTAAATGAATGGTTACAAGGATGGCAGGGTTTCCTGCTAATTGGCGCTACTGGTGCAGTTATGCACGCAGCTCCAGGTGACCGGCAGGTGGGCGCGCACTCCTGAGTGAGATTTGGCTTCTGCTCATGTGTAGGAAGCAAAATCTTGTGAGAGAATGCATGCGGTCATGAGATTCAGCAATTTTCGGCAATTTTCTTTACTCCATGCATGCACAGAAGCAAAAAATTGCTAAAAATTGCCAAAATATCTCACACGTGTGTGTTCTCTCACAAGATTTGACTTCCTGCACATGGTCAGAGGCCAAATCTCGCTCGGAGGTGCCTGCCCACCCGCCAATCAATCGGAGCTGCACACACCGCTCCATTTTCACTACCGGTGCGATGGCATCAACTGCACCAGGAGCAACCCAATACTGGTTACAAGTCAAGAACTACCTGTTACTTTACCTGTTTGATGTTACCTCCCAGCAGAGATCCACTGCGCCTTGACCAAACTCAAGCTAAAAAGGAAGTGTCCTTGCAAGAGGCCATTTTATAGGCGGGCCCAAAATATTTTGGGTGGAGTCTCTTTGTGCACATTTGCACATTTCTTCCTACCGAGAAGGACACGCTATGTGCAGAACGGGATGTGGCATCCCTGACGGCAGGAGACAAGTTGTCGCACGTTACAGGAGAGATCCACAAGTGGCTTCACATTTAAAGTGATTCACAGACCGGCTTCTCCCCCCTCCAAAGAGTGACTTCATACCCTAAAAACTTGTAAAATTTTGGTGTGGAGGAGGAAAGTCGGATGAGCAACAAGGGCAAGTCAGCTTGGCTTTCCTGTATTAAGGTACAGGACCAGCAATGTGAAATGCGTCGCCCACAATTCAGGTGGAAGAAAATTGCTCAAATCCACCAAGGAGGCAATTGAAGACACGTCGTACCATCCTCAGCTTGACTTACAATCATTCTAGCTACCAAAATCGACATTTACCTAGGTGGAAATCTGGTCAGAAACTACTACACGGCGCCTAATAACATTTCTGAAAATCTCAATCGATGGAGATTTACAACAACTTAGATGAGGGAATAGAAGCAAATTATTAATAGAAATAATAATAATAATAATAATAATAATAATAATAATAATAATAGAATAAATATAAATAATAATAAAATAAATAAATAGAATTAGCAAATTTGTGTAACGATACGAAGCTGGCAGGAATAGCCAACATGTTGGATGATGGATCTCAACAGACACAAAACTTGGGCCCTATGTAACAAAATGGAATTCAACGTAGAGAAAAGTAATAGCCCCTTAGGAAATAACCCCTTAGGCAAGAAAAGCCAAAAGTACACATTGCCAACTGGGTGAAACCAGGCTTAATAGCAGTTAACTGTGAGAGGGATCTTGGAGACTTAGTGGACAACCAGTTAAATAGGAGCCAGCAGTGTGCAGCAGCAGCCAAAAAAGCCAACACAGTTCTAGGCTGCATCAACAGAGGGATACAAACTAGATCAAGAGAGGTACTAATACCATTCTATAAAGCCTTAGTAAGACTACACCTAAAATACTGCATCCAGTTTTGGTCACCACGCTATAAAAACAGATGTTGAAACTCTAGGAAAAGTGCAGAGAAGAGCAACCAAGATGATTTGATTATGAGGACGATTAACCAGTGGAACAGAAGTTGCCTACAGAAGTTGTGGGTGCTTCATCACTGCAGGTTTTAAAAAAACAATTGGACAGGCTTTTGTCTGAAATGGTATAAGGCAGTGATGGTGAACCTTTTTTTGCTTGGGTGCCAAAAAGGTGTGCTCACAACAGTACATGCACACATGCCCACACCCATAATGCAATTATCTCCTCCCATGCTGCTCTCCCACGCATGCACATAGGACTCACTGAAGCCTCTGGATTTCCAGTAGGCCATTTTTTGCATATTGCTGGCTTCGGGAAAGCCTCCGGAGCCTGTGGAGGGTGAAAAACAGGCCAAATGGGCCTAAACTAAAGAGCTAAACTCTTTCTAGGAAAAGGATTTCCTGCCTGAGCAGAACCAGGTTTGCAGCTTTTGGCGATATCTCCAACTACCTTTCCTGTGATGAGGGACCCTTTTGAAGCTCCTGACCTGCGAAACCCCCTCAGAAAAAGAAACTGAGCAGGACAGGGAGAGACAATTAGACAGGTGAGCATATTTGACCAACTAGGATGGATGTAACCATGGGTTGCAAAGCAATGCTGCGTAAATCCTCTTTGGAGACCATCAGCCGGATGAGTCAACGCCACCTTGGTGTGGCTCCCTTGGGGAGTATCTGGGTGGGGCAAGGACAGCCGTCCGCGGAGCTACTCCCTCACTTCTGCAAAGGCAGCAGAGCAGAGCAGGGGTGTCAAGCTCAAGGCCTGCGGGAGGTTTTGATCTGGCCTACGGGGCCGCCCTGGAAGAAACGAAGGATCGGCCTGTGGTGCTTCTGCCAGCAAAAAAACAGGTGTCCCAGCCGAAAACGGAGCTCGCAAGGGCTACACGTTCACCCCTGCCAAGCTCTGTTTTCACTGGCAGGGGGTTGCAGGAGGCCGACACAGCTGAAAACAGAGCTCGCAAGGGCTGCATGTTGTGGCTCCTGAATTCCACTTTCGCCGGCAGAGGGTTGCAGGAGGTCGTCACAGTTGAAGATGGAGCTTGGGAATCCATTTTCACTGGCAGTGTGCTCAAGCCACCACAGGTGCCCCCCCCAACATGAGTGACATCATGATGACCACGCCCACCCTGGATCCCCGAGGTCAAACACAACCCTGATGCGGCCCTCAATGGAATCAAGTATTAATCACCACTGCAGCGTGGAACTCGGATCCTTTGTTGTGCTACTCCTTGGCTCTCGACAGAGTCCCGTCTGCCAGCTGAAGTCGCTCTGACATTTTGACACATCCTGATAAGGCACCGGCCTGATTTGTTTCTTTGCAAGACCACCGATGTTGTCCAGTGGTTCAAAAAGAATTGGGTCTCCCTTTTTTCTTTTCTTTTTTAGCTTACCTACCAAAAGGAACTTTCATTAATTGGGGTTATTGGGACATATATGATAAATTATTCAGACTTTCCCCCTCAAATTGATATAAACTTGTTCTCAGTAACAGATAAAATGTAGGATTTAGTTATGGTTTTTTGGTTTATTTTTTTTGGTAAAGGGCAAGTATTATAAAAGTGGGATTAAGAAATATACATGAAAAGGCTATTAAGGATAAATGGAGAAGACTGAAGCACTGTGGCCTAAATCAGGGATGTCGCAACTTTTTTTCTTGCTGAAAGAGTGTGCGTGCATGCTATCACGCATGCGTGACTGCCCACATCTATAATTTAATGCCTGGGGAGGTGACAACAGCTCTCCCTGCCCCCCCGGAGGCCCTCTGGAGGCTGGAAACGGCCTGCTTCCCAACTCCTGATGGGCCCATTAGGCTCGTGTTTTACCCTCCCCAGGCTCCAAAGGCTTCCCTGGAACCAGGAGAAGGTAAAAGCACCCTCCCGCATCTACCAGGAGGCTCTCTGGAAGCCAAAAATCAGCTGGCTCGCACACACATGCACGTTGGAGATGAGCTAGGGCAATGGCTCACGTGCCAGCAGATATGGCTCCACGTGCCACCAGTGGCACCCGTGCCATAGGTTTGCCATCACTGGCCTAAATCTGATTAGAGAAGCAGCCAAAAAAGTGTATTAGGTAATAGTTTTTTAAATGCATATAAGAAATTTGAGTAATTATTTTTTGTCCAGATGTCAAATGTAAAAGAGGCAGCACCTGATGGATTATGAATACTGAATTTAAAAAGATGAATTAGTGTAATGTAATTTAGGATTGATGGTATGTAAATTTGCACATGTTTGGAGTGAAAAAATAAAACAAATCTTTGCCACAAAAAGAATTGGGAAAGAACCTGAACACGCCGTGAAGTATTGAACAGGTGTTAAATTTATGTTTACCGACAAAAAAATAAAGGGAGACTAGCATAGATCTATTTCACCTGTCTCCTCGACCCCGCAAAGACAACCTGGATGGCCTCCCTTGGCAACAATTCTCACGGTTTTGCAAACATTTGCAACACGGCCCTTTGGTGTTTGCGGTTATGTCAGGCAAGCGTTGGCAACGCAACCTTCCTGCCGTCTGGTTTCCCCAACGCAAACTCCTCCATGCGTGGAAACAAGTCTCTGTAATCTCTCCTGTTCAATAGCAGGATCTTCTCGTAAGCCTCACTCCAACCACAGCACAGGGCGTGTCACGACCTTGCCTCACCGATTTGAAGAGAAAAAAAAGCCGAGGTCTTAATTACTCTTGCTGGGATCAAAAGATGCCTCTGGAAACCACCCAGAGTCTTTGATATGCGAGATGCAAATGAGGAAGGAAGAAAAATTGTTTAGGAAAGAAAACAGACTTACGTAAAGTTAAGAGATATTGCCGTAACCGTAATCGTTCAGAGAAACAAACATTGACAAACCTGTGAGCACGAGACAGATTAAATAACACCAGTTCTCTGGGGTTATGAAGAACCAAGTTTACTAGAAGTTCACTAGAAGAGCCCTCCACTTCTCCAATCGCAACAGAATACCCTACGCAACTAGACTTACACTCCTAGGTTTAGAAAGCTTAGAACTACGTCACCTTAAACCCAACCTAAGCGTAGCCCATAAAATCATCTGCTACAACGTCCTTCCTGTCAACGACTACTTCAGCTTCAACCATAACAACACACGGGCACACAGCAGAAACAAACTTAAAGTAAACCGCTCAAAACTCAACTGCAGGAAATACGACTTTAGTAACCTAGTTGATGCATGGAACTCACTTACCTGACTCATCACCTAACCCTCAAAACTTTACCCTCATCACCTAACCCTCAAAATTTTACCCTTAGATTATCCAGTTGACCTTTCCCGATTTCTAAGAGGTCAGTAAGACATGTGCATAAGTTCACTGGCGTGCCTTCTGTCCCCTGTCCTAATGTTTCTCTTTTACTACTAATGTTTTTCTTTTACTAGTATCCTGTATATAAATATTGTTATATCTTTGTATACCACTAATATATACTTGACAAAACAAACAAATAAATAAATACAGGTCCTAAATGGAAGGCAGGTTGGCAACAATTGTTTTTTCTGCAGTTCTAATTATCTTCTGAAGTTTGTGTCGGTCTTGTTGGGTTGCAGAACCAAACAAGGCAATTCTAGAGGTGCAGATGACAGATTCATCCTTAGAACTGGATCAGCAGCTGCTTGGGCAGTTTGAGCTTCTTGAGTTGGCACAGAAAGAACATTTTTTGATGACATTTTTGATGTTAGGTGACCATTTGGGGCCTTGAGATATTATAGAACCTAGAAATTGGAAGGTCTCTATGTGTGAGATGTGTGAAAACACTGTAAGGATTGTCATTTAGCAGTTTCCTCATCTGATGCAAATATAAACATGATCTGGCATGGGGATTTGAAATGGTGATCGGACCTTGGCTGCCATATTGTTCTTCTTGTGGGCCGTTCAATAGCTTCCATTAAGGATCTGTATACGGCACAGTTCAAAAAGAGGGCGGTGAAAATATTTACTGACCCCTCGCATCCTGGACATAAACTGTTTTAACTCCTACCCTCAAAACGTCACTACAGAGCACTGCACATCAAGACAACTAGACACAAGAACAGTTTTTCCCCGAACGCCATCACTCTGCTAAACAAATAATTTCCTCAACATTGTCAAACTACACTGCTCAAAAAAATAAAGGGAACACTTAACCAATACAATATAGCTCCAAGTGAATCAAACTTCTATGAAATCAAACTGTCCACTTAGGAAGCAACACTAATTGACATTAAATTTCACATGCTGTTGTGCACATTCAACTTTGTACGGAACAAAGTATTCAATGAGAATATTTCATTCATTCAGAACTAGGTTGTGTTATTTGAATGTTCCCTTTATTTTTTTTTTTGAGCAGTATATTTACTAAGTCTGCACTACTATTACTACTAGTTTTTCTCATCATTCCTATCACACATTTTCTCCCACTTAAGACTGTATGACTGCATCGTTTTGCTTGTACCCTTAAGATTTTTATTAACATTGATTTTTCCTCACTGCTTATTTGACTCCTATAATAATTAAATGTTGTACCTCATGATTCTTGACAAATGTATCTTTTTCTTTTATGTACGCTGAGTGCATATGCACCAAAGACAAATTCCTTGTATGGCCAATCACACTTGGCCAATAAAGAATTCTATTATTTTCAATCAGAGTTTTGCCTAAAGGATCTCGGCTTTCCCACTTGTTTCCTTTCAGAGAAAGAGAGATGTTGATTCCAAGCTTTGTTTCCTAACAAAGATCAGAATGTCAGCCTGGGGGAATATCTACCCTTCCAAGAAGGGGAAAAAAGGATCCTCAATTCCTGCTGGAGGGGAGAATAATTCTTACATCATTATTCTCCCTCCGTGCCTCTGAGGAAGTTGCTTAGAGCACCTGAGGACTTTTCCTTGATCCATCATGTCTGTCACTCCACACCTGGCCCCCTAGGGCTCCCTTGGGAGACAAGACCCAGCAAGCAGATTCACACACTTTTTTTTCCAGCCAAGGATTGCTGTCAGGAAGAGCAAACGATAAGGAAACATGGAGATGGCAGTTCCTGGCACTGAGTGAGTGGGACCTCTCCATGCAGAGTGATGGCCTTCAAACGCCAAAAGTTAGCATTTTTACCAGAAATCATTTTACCCGAGAGGTTTAAATACTTGCAAAGGTCCAGGCAGAGATGCTTGCAAGAAGACACAGCAGATGTGGTATTCAGCCGATTTGGACCAGTTCGGGCGAACCAGTAGTGGCGACTTGTCCCTCCTATCCTATCTCCCATGCAGGCGGGAGTCTGGTATGCTCTCCGGGATCGACGCAGGTTCATGCGCCCCAAAGCATGCCTGTCTGCGCCCATGCCGGATTTGGCTTCTGCACATGCGGAGCAAGCAAAATCTCGTGTGAGGATGCTGTTGCGTGTAAGATTTTGCTGATTTTCTGTGGTTTTTTGCTTCTGCACATGTGTGGAAGCAAAAAAATCACCACAAAATCTCACGCACTAGAACGTCCTTGCTTTGCTTGCTGCCCATGTGCAGAAGCCAAATCCAGGGCGGGCATGCGCAGGCAGGCATCGGAGTGCACGTGCCTGCGAAGATCCTGGAGAGCATACTGGTACAGTAATGGGTTGTAATCGGCTGTGATCGGGATCCCGGTAGCAGAAATTGAGATGTGCATGCATCTGTGTCCCTGATGTGTGCATGCACATGGCTGCACAAGATTTGGCTCCTCCACATGCGCAGAAAGAGAAATCTCACACGAGGATGCTGTTACATGTAAGATTTCACCGATTTTTGGTGGGTTTTTGCTTCTGCACATGCGTGGAAGCAAAGAAATTGCCACAAAACCTCACGCACGAGCGCCCTCGCTTTGTTTGTTGTGCATGTGCAGAAGCCAAATCCAGCACAGGTGCACACAGGCACACATCGGAGCACACGCACCTGCAAAGATCCCAGAGAGCGTACTGGTAGCATACCGGATCAGTAATAGGTTGCAGCCGCTACAGCTGGGATCGGGATCCCGGTAGCGGAAATTGAGATGCACATGCATCTCTGAACCCCCGATGTGTGCATGCACATGCCCGCACAAGATTTGGCTCCTTCGCATGCGCAGCAAGAGAAATCTCAAGCGAGGATGCTGTTGCATGTGAGGTTTTGTTGATTTTTGGTGGGTTTTTGCTTCTGCACATGAATGGAAGCAAAGAAGTCGCCACAAAATCTCACTCACAAGAGCGTCCTCCCACGAGATTTCTCTTGCTGCACATGCGGAGAAGCCAAATCTTATGCGGGTGTGCGCATGCACACATTGAGGGTGCAGAGATGCATGCACATCTCAATTTCCGCTACTGGAATCCTGATCCCAGCCGTAGCGGCTGCAACCCGTGGTAGCCAGGGTGGCGCAGCAGGTAGAGTGCAGTACTGCAGGCCACTGAAACTGACTGTAGATCTGCAGGTCAGCGGTTCAAATCTCATAACCGGCTCAAGGTTGACTCAGCCTTCCATCCTTCCGAGGTGGGTAAAATGAGGACGCGGATTGTGGGGGCAATATGCCGGCTCTGTTAAAAAGTGCTATTGCTAACATGTTGCAAGCCGCCCTGAGTCTAAGGAGAAGGGCGGCATTAAAAATCAAACAAAGAAACAAAGAAATAAAGAAATAATAATCAGTCAATCAATCAATCAACCAACCACCCAGGGCCGCTGATAGGCCAGTATTACTGGTACTGGCGTCAGGGGCCCGGCCAAATTGAAAAATGGGGGGGGGGCGGTTTTGGCCCACAACCGTATGCCGGCCCCCTGGCGCCCGCAGCAGTCATTGTGCCCAGCACCGTTCAGTGCTGTAGGCTGTGCACGTCTGCACCAGCGCACCCCAAAACGCCCCCCCCGAGCACCCTTTTCCAAGGGCGCGCATGGAGCCGTGGCCGCCCCCGCTCCCCGCGCCTCTACCCCCCTCGCACCCCTGGCTACTCGCCGCTGCCCACCCACCCGCCTGCTCCGCCTCTCTTTCTCCTCCGCTTCCCACCTTCGCCGAGAGCGCTTTTGTCCCGGGCTCTCAGCGAGGGGGCTGCAGGAGAGGCGGGCCAGGCATTCTCACAGCGGGGGCCAGTGAAGGTGATTTTCAATGCCGGGCACGCGGGCTGGCATGCGCTCTCCCCATCCCCCTGCCAGCCCGCCCGGAACATTCAAAGTAAGAAAAACCTTCGCCAAACATTACTTTGAATGTTCCGGGCGGGCTGGCAGGGGGATGGGGAGAGCGCGCGCCAGCCCGCGCACCCGACATTGAAAATCACTTTTGCCAGCCTCCGGAGAACTAGAGAGAGTGAAAGCGACAGAGCAGAAAGGGAGAAAGAGAGAGAGAGAGAGAAAGAGGGGGGAGAGAAAGAGATAGCAAGAGAGAAAGAGTGAGAGAGTGAGAGAAAGCAAGAGAGAGAAAGAAAATGAGAGGGAAAGTGAGAAAAAGAGAGAGAGAGCAAGAGGGGGAGAGATAGAGAAAGAGAAAGAAAGAAAGAGAGAGAGAGAGATGAGAGAGGAAGGAAGAGAGTGAGAGAGAGGAAGAAAGCAAGATAGAGAAAGAGGAAGAAAGAAAGAGATGAAAGAGGAAGGAAGAGAGTGAGAGAGAGGAAGAAAGCAAGATAAAGAGAGAGAGAGAAAGAAAGAATGAAAGAAAGAGATGAGAGAGGAAGGAAGAGAGTGAGAGAGAGGAAGAAAGCAAGAGAGAGAAAGAGAAAGAAAGAAAGAGAGATGAGAGAGGAAGGAAGAGAGAGAGAGAAGAGTGGAAGGAAGAGAGAGAGAAATGATAGAACAAAGGGGAGAAAAAAAGAGAAATGAGAAAATGATTGAGGCAGAGAATGACAGGAAAGAGAGAGAAACAGAGAGAGAAGTGACTCTTGATTTAAAGCATATGGTAAAAGCATTTAAATAAAAACAGAAACCCCCCCCCAGCCCTCAACTGTTTTTATTAATAGTTTTGCTGGTTGTTTTAATTTTAATAGTAATGGATTTTGGGTTTTTTTAATTATTAATTTCTTTTAATAAAAAAGAAGGGATTAATTAATTAATTAATTAATTAATTAATTCTATGCCGCCCAGTCCCAAGTTTTTCCTTATTTCCAGATTGCATTTCCTCTTGGTGAGGTTCCGCCCATTGCTTCCTGTACTACCTTCAGGTGGCATGGAGAATAAATAAATGCCATCTGCTCTGTGGCAGCCCTTTAAAAATTGGGAAACTACTATTATATTCCCCCTCAGTTTTCTATTTGTTGAGCTAAACATACTCGTTCCATTAGCCCTTGTTCATAGGATTTAGCCTCTAGGCTAGGGGTGTCAAACTCAATTTCATTGAGGGCCACATTAGGGCTGTGTTTGACCTCAGAGGGCCGGGGGAGAGCTTGCCTTGGGTGTGTGGCCATGGTGGGCATGGCACGGGATTTGGGGGGGCAGTAGTTTTAAAATGGTGGGGGGGCAGACACTTAGGCTGTATGGGGCCCCAAAAAGGAGCCAGGGTGGCGCAGCAGGTAGAGTGCTGTACTGCAGGCCACTGAAGCTGACTGTAGATCTTAAGGTCAGCAGTTCAAATCTCATCACTGGCTCAAGGTTGACTCAGTCTTCCATCCTTCCGAGGTGGGTAAAATGACCCGGATTGTGGGGGCAATAGCCTAGCTCTGTTAAAAAGTGCTATTGCTAACATGTTGTAAGCCGCCCTGAGTCTAAGGAGAAGGGCGGCATAAAAATTGAATAAATAAAATAAATAAATAAATAAAATTCCTGATGGCGGCCCTGCAACCACCCATTACTGATCTGATCTTACGTACAGAACTACAGAACCCACAGGCATGGAATGCCAACAGGTAAACAGAGGGGGTGAAATGAAACCATTAGATGCAAGAAATGGGCAGGAGAACAGCCAAGGCGCAGAGCATAGGTTGTGTTTGTGGTTGCCGGCGCAGCCTCCTTGAGCTCAGGGCGATGTGCTCCCAGGCTCCAAGGAGGGAGCGGAGAATTAAGAAGGCAGGGCCGGCTTTGCCATTCTGAGATTAAATCTGCTGCACTGGCATTTCTACTTCTCCCCTTGCATCCCAGCACAACAAAGAGGTTTGCGCACTGGGGCAGTGTTTCTCAAAGAGTGGGGCGCGCCCCCAGGTGGGTGGAGCGATACTAGGAGGGGTGCGGGTGACCCCAGGGAACATGCGTGGCCCCACTTGATTGATTCCCCCGGATGGGGAGTGTTTTAGAAGCATAGAAACATAGAAGACTGATGGCAGAATAAGACCTCCTGGTCCATCTAGTCTGCCTTTATAATATTTCCTGTATTTTATCTTAGGATGGATATATGTTTATCCCAGGCATGTTTAAATTCAGTTACTGTGGATGTTGTGTCCAGAGGACAGTTGAGAAATGTAATCTTATCCTTAGGCGGGAAAATACAGAGCCTCGATTGGCTGGACCAGTCTGGCAGCAGAAGGTATAAATACTGCCAGGCATGGCCATTGGGTTATTATTGTTGTTAGTTAGTTAATGAAGTTGCTGTTGAGTTCTGCAAATAAAGACTGTTAACGAGTACCAGGCCTACTGTCTTTCTTGGGGCGGATTTTACAGTGGATTTACCAACCACGTCTACTGAAAGTTTGTTCCAAGCATCTACTACTCTGTCAGTAAAATAATATTCTAGTCGCTTTCCCTACCGCCTGACTGCACTGTTCACCCATTTTGAGACTGTCAGAAATCACTACCCCTAAATCCTTCTCTTCTGAAGTTTTTGCTAGCACAGAACTGCCAATACAATACTCAGATTGAGGATTCCTTTTGCCCAAGTGCATTATTTTACATTTGGAAATATTAAACCGCAGTTTCCATTGCTTTGACCACTTATCTAGTAAAGTTAAATCATTTGTCATATTACAGACACCTCCAGGAATATCAACCCTATTGCACCCTTTAGAGCAAATAAGCAAACCTTCCCTATCAAACCTTCCTCTATGTCACTCACAAAGATATTAAAAAGAATGGGACCCAGAACAGGCCCTTGTGGCACACTGCTTGTAACCAGGCTCTGCTCAGAATACTCACCATTAACAACAACCCTCTGATGTCTACGCTTCAGCCAGCTGCAAATCCACTGAACTATCCAGGGATTAAGTCCAATCTTCACTAACTTATCTATCAGTTCTTTATGTGGAACTGTATCAAAGGCTTTGCTGGAGTCCAGATAGGCAATATCCATGGCAATTTTCCCAGTTGCATGCTGCTCCAAGCCCAGAAGAGAAGTCAGCCAGATGGGGCGACTATGGTAGCCATGAATGCTGTGGTGAACCTGCTGCTGGATAAGGAGGAGCCTCTTCTGCAGCTGGGCAAAAGCTTCGAATGGCACCCCTAAAGCCTCCTTCCACGCCATATGCTGTGAGCGCATGGCAGAGGCCATGCTTATGGGCCAGGCCGGCAACCCCAAAACATTGCCTTGATCAGTAGTGGGTTGCAGCCAGTACGGCTGGGATCGAGGTTTTGGTGGCGGAAATTGAGATGCGCACGCATCTCTGTGCCCCGATGCATGCATGTGCATGCATGTGTGAGGCTTTGCTTCTGCGCATGGTCAGCAAGCAAAATCTCATGAGAGGATGTGAGAGGATTTAGCCAGCCGCTGTCAAAAAAGCTGCCAGCCATGTGCAGCAGCTGCCAAAAAATCCAACACAGTTCTAGGCTGCATTAACAGAGGGATAGAATCAATATCACGTGAAGTGTTAATACCACTATATAATGCCTTGATAAGGCCACCCTTGGAATACTACATTTGGTTTTGGTCACCATGATGAAAAAAGGATGTTGAGACTCTAGAAAGAGTGCAGAGAAGAGCGACAAAGATGATTAGGGGATTAGAAGCTAAAACATATGAAGAACGGTTGCAAGAACTGGGCATGGCTAGTTTAATGAAAAGAACCAGGGGAGACATGATAGCAGTCTTCTAATATCTCAGGGGCTGCCACAAAGAAGAGGGAGTCAACCTATTCTGCAAAGCACCTGAGGATAAAACAAGAAGCAATGGGTGGAAACTAAACAAGGAGAGAAGAATTAAGGAGAAATTAACTGACAGTTAGAACAATTAATCAGTGGAACAGTTTGCCTCCAGAAGTTGTGAATGCTCCAATACTGGAAGATTTTAAGAAGATGTTGGATAACCATTTGTCTGAAGTAGTGTAGGGTTTCCTGCCTAAGCAGAGGGTTAGACTAGAAGACCTCCAGGGTCTCTTCCAATTCTGTTGTTGTTGTTGTTGTTGAAAAGAAAGCACTTTTGGACAACATGGATGATTGAGAATCTCTACAGACTTGTAGCTATACAGCTTGGGATGAACATCCTTGGAATGATGTGGAATGGATTTCCAAAGAGAAAAAATGCAGACTACAGGAACCATTTGCACCCCTCAGATGACCCTAAAGATCCAGGAAAACCTTCAAGTGCTTCAACGACTCTCAAAAAGGATGCAAAAGACCAGCTGTCTGCAATCCATCCTTTCATTCCCCACCATCCAGCTGGAACTGAAGAAGCTTCCTGGGTGAGAAGTGAAATGTCTTAAAAAAAAAAAAGGAAGTCCAGTTGCCTCTTGAAAAAAACAGCTTGGGGACAACTGAGACCTGGATGACTGAGAATCTCTACAAAGATGTGATCCACAAGGGATTTTTGTTTCAAAACAGAAGAAGCAGCCCTCCGAATGGGTTTCCTTCATTCTTTGCTCAACAAAGAAATCAGGATATGCCAATGTCGGTTGAGGCATAAAGCTTTGAACTATGTGGCCTTAAACACGACCTAAGCATAGCCCATAAAATCACCTGCTACAACGTCCTCCCTGTCAATGACTACTTCAGCTTCAACCACAACAACACACGGGCACACAACAGATACAAACTTAAAGTAAACCGCTCTAAACTCGACTGCAGGAAGTACAACTTGCGTAACCGAGTAGTTGATACATCGAACTCACTACCAGACTCTGTGGTATAATCACCTAACCCCAAAAACTTTACCCTTAGACTATCCACTGTTGACCTCACCCGATTCCTAAGAGGTCAGTAAGGGACGTGCATAAGTGCACCAGCGTGTCTTCCGTCCCCTGTCCTAATGTTTCTCTCTTACGTATCATGTATATAAATATTGTTATATCTTTGTATACCACCAACACGTACTTGACAAAACAAAATAAATAAATTAATAAATAACTGGCACGAACTTATTTTGGCTTCAGATTGGCTTGTTTGCCACTATGCACCGATGGACAGACATTCTCTTAGAGAACAGACGGAGCTTGAAGTTCATGTGACCAAACAAGACAAGGTCCTGTCTTCATGTGTCATGCTCCAAAAGCCAGAAGACCCCTCCGTGGCCTGCATTTCAAAGAAACCCCAGCACATTTTGCTGCAAACGACCAATGGCTGCCAAAGAACTGCGTCTCCGAGCTTCATTTTTGGATTTCTGCTAACTCTGGCTCCTTCTTTGGATTTCACCCTCTCCCTCCCACTTTGCTATTCATTCCCCTAGCAGTAAAAAAACCCCTTCCAAAACTGGGATTTCCAAGCCATCTTTTCAGCTGCTTGGCTTCCCCTTCGAGGAGGAGGAGGAGAAGGAGGCGGCGGCAAAATGAAAGGCTGAAAGGAAACTGCTTTCAAAAAAACAAGAGGAAGATCTTGGCAGAGGGTGGCAACGGCAAATCCCTGAGCCAAACTTGTCCTGCCCCGTTGCCAATTCTGGGCGCTTCTCGTCTTTAATCAGCCATCTTCTACCTCCTCTAGCAGGACACCTGTTGATTTCAGATTTTTAATTTGGCTTTTTTCAAAGGAGCTACCGGCACGCACGGCTGGAAGGATGATTTGGTAATATTACAGGGCCTTTTCACACCAGGGGAGGAAGGTGTGGAGAAGAATGACACAAGGCCTCAAAAAGCAAGAAAAATGGCCCTTGATGGTTGTTAGTACTGTGTGTATAAACTAGTTGGGTTTTCCAATAAATAACTTAAGCCAGCAATGTATGGTTAAAGAAATTAGCCCACTACTGCTTTAAAAGCTGGTGTTGCAGCTTTTTAATATTTCCTAGGATACTTCATTTTTCTAGATGAGGGGTGAGTGGGTGCTAATTTCCTACAATAGTAACATGGCGATTAAGTGAACCTGTCTTCCCTCATTGACTTTGTTCACCAGAAGGTCGCAAGAAACGGATTGCTTGTCACCATCATAAAAACAAGTCAGTTGCCAAGCACCCACATTTTGATCCCATGACCAGGGGGGATGCTGTAATGGACGTGTGGAAAAACTGTCATAAATCACTTTTTTTCAGTGCTGTGGTAACTTTGAGTGGTCACAAAATGAACTCCTGTAGGTTGAGGCTTGCCTATAAGGTATAGGCATCAAAAAACTTTTGAACCACTAAGGACTCGAAACTTTTGGCAGTTCGTATAGAATTCATTCTGCAAAGAGACTTCCATGCTTTTCCAAATTTGCACCAACAATAAAGGGAACACTTAAACAACACACTATAACTCCAAGTAAATCGATTTTTGGAGAGATTTGGGGCTAGATACAAAGCTTTGGGGGGAGCGATTTTTGGAGAGATTTGGGGCTAGATAGGAAGCTTTTGGGGGGAGCGATTTTTGGAGAGATTTGGGGCTAGATAGGAAGCTTTTGGGGCAGCGATTTTTGGAGAGATTTGGGGCTAGATACAAAGCTTTGGGGGGAGCGATTTTTGGAGAGATTTGGGGCTAGATAGGAAGCTTTTCGGGCAGCGACTTTTGGAGAGATTTGGGGCTAGATAGGAAGCTTTTGGGGGAGTGATTTTTGGAGAGATTTGGGGCTAGATAGGAAGCTTTTGGGGGAGTGATTTTTGGAGAGATTTGGGGCTAGATAGGAAGCTTTTGGGGGAGTGATTTTTGGAGAGATTTGGGGCTAGATAGGAAGCTTTTGGGGCAGCGATTTTTGGAGAGATTTGGGGCTAGATACAAAGCTTTGGGGGGAGCGATTTTTGGAGAGATTTGGGGCTAGATAGGAAGCTTTTCGGGCAGCGACTTTTGGAGAGATTTGGGGCTAGATAGGAAGCTTTTGGGGGAGTGATTTTTGGAGAGATTTGGGGCTAGATAGGAAGCTTTTGGGGGAGTGATTTTTGGAGAGATTTGGGGCTAGATAGGAAGCTTTTGGGGGAGTGATTTTTGGAGAGATTTGGGGCTAGATAGGAAGCTTTTGGGGCAGCGATTTTTGGAGAGATTTGGGGCTAGATAGGAAGCTTTTGGGGGAGCAATTTTTGGAGAGATTTGGGGCTAGATAGGAAGCTTTTCGGGCAGCGACTTTTGGAGAGATTTGGGGCTAGATACGAAGCTTTGAGGGGAGCGATTTTTGGAGAGATTTGGGGCTAGATAGGAAGCTTTGGGGGGAGCGATTTTTGGAGAGATTTGGGGCTAGATAGGAAGCTTTGGGGGGAGTGATTTTTGGAGAGATTTGGCGTAAGATTTGTGGAGCCCTCCTTGAGCCTCCGGCATCACACCCGGCACTCTACCAACGCAGGAGCCTCCCAGAGCCCCCGACGACAGCGGAGGACTCTAACTCAGCCCGAAGCCCTCCTCAAGCCCCCGGCATCACACCTGGCACCCAGCTGACACAGGAGCTTCCCCAGAGCCTTACACTTAATTAAAGCATAATCAACTAATAAATCAGCAAAAACAAGACCAATCAAAACACAATTAAATACAAAAACAGCATTCATCAGCAGCACTCATCAACTACTCCACTACCAGCCTCCTACCATGAAGAACAAATCACGCACTCAGAGAGAAAACACTCCTACTACCCACATGGAAGACAAACCCACCATACACAAAGAAGATGAAAAAGCTGACTTCCTAGTGAGTTGCACACTGTGCTCCATACATACACTCCTACCCTCAAACTTCCAAAACTTCACTTGCAATAAATGTAAAGTAATCCAATTACTTGAAGAAAAATAGAAAACCTACAGAGAAACCTCGAAACCCTGCAGCACCAACATCAAAACAAGAAAGACCAATATACTCCCAACACATCCAACACCACAGAAGAGCACATCAGAACCAACCCCCCCGAGGTTGAAAATGACTGGACACACATCACCCAAAGAAGAAAAAAACAAACCAATCCCAAACTCCCACCAACTCCAACCCACCTCTCTCCAACTGCAGTGCCTACAAGTAACAAATATGCAGTACTCCTGGCACAAGAAGATCAATAAACACCTGACAAGGAGCCACCAAGAACCAAGCACAACAATACAACACCATCAAACACAGTCATCACGAAGGCTAGCCCCCCTCCCCCCAACCCAACCAAAAAGAAAAGGAGAGTGGTGGTAATCGGTGACTCAATTCTCAGGGGAACTGAACCTGCCATCTGCAGACCGGACAATCAATCCAGAGAGGTGAGCTGCCTCCCTAAAGCCAGAATCTCGGACATAGCACTAAACCTCACTAAAATCCTAAAACCCACTGACTACTACCCCCTACTAGTGATCCATGCAGGAACAAATGACACAAGGAAAGACATGAATCAAATCACGAAAGACTACGACCACTTGGGCAATATAGTCAAAAAGATAGGGGCACAGGTCGTCTTCTCCTCTATTCTACCCACAAGAGGACAACATCCTGACAGAGAACGCAAAATCCCACAAATAAACCACTGGCTAAAGAGATGGTGTCGCCAAAACAACTTTGGGTTCCTCGACCACGGTCTACAATACCTTCAAGAAGGGCTCCTAGCAACAGACGGACTACACCTTACCAGAGCTGGAAAGAACCTCCTTGGAAACCAACTAGCGCAACTTATCAGGAGGGCTTTAAACTAGATCTGAGAGGGGTGGGTGACCAAAGTAAGAGACTGAACAATGAACCAAATAAGAAAGGGGTGCAAATTAAGCCCACTAACATTTCAGAGGATAAAAAATGCCCACCCATAATCAGACACAAGCACCTAAAATGCCTGTACACTAATGCACAAAGCCTGGGGAACAAATAAGACAAGCTAGAAGTACTAATGCACAAGGGCCAATACGATCTAATTGGTATTACAGAAACATGGTGGGATAAATCACATGACTGGAACACACAGATAAAGGGCTACAATCTCTTCAAGAAAAGCAGGTCAAACAAGAAAGGAGGTGGAGTTGCATTATACATAAAAGACCACTACACCGCCACTGAGCTATATCAATCCAAAGAAGATAACCCCCTTGAAACCATATGGGTTAACATAAAAGAAAAAAAGGACAACATTACAATTGGAGTTTACTACAGGCCCCCAAACCAAACAGATACAATGGACAACCTCTTTACAACCCAACTATCAGTAATATGCAACAAGCACAGCACAATAATAATTGGAGACTTTAACTACCCCGACATTAACTGGAAAACAAACTCAGCACCAAGTGGAAAGTCTGACAGGTTTCTCACCAGCCTTGCCGATAACTTTCTAACTCAAAAAGTGGAAACAGCAACCAGAGGGACTGCAATACTAGACCTAATTTTAACAAACAGGGAAGAAATGATTGAGGGAATAGAAGGAGAAGGGACGCTAGGTGAGAGTGACCATACCATCCTAAAATTCAACATTGCGCAATCACTAACTACAACACCCAACTCAACTACAGTCCCAGACTTTAGAAAAGCGGACTTTAACAAGCTCAGAGCGAACCTGAAGAATAAACCCTGGAAGGAACTTCTAAAGAGTAAATCCACACAGGATTCCTGGGAAGCCCTAAAAACACTATCATTGAGGCCCAAAACAATTCAATCCCCACGAAAAAGAAAAGCAGAAAAACTAAAATGAAACCAGCATACCTAAACAAGGACCTCGCAGACAACGTAAAAGAAAAAAAACCCAAATACAACAAATGGAAAGAAGGACTCATAACCAAGATGGAATATCGGCAAACAGCCAGAACCTGCAAGCAAAACATAAGAACAGCAAAAGCTCAACACGAACAGCACCTCGCAACGAAAATTAACAACAACAAAAAAAGCTTCTTCCACCACGTAAACAACAAGAAAAAAATCAAGGAAACAGTCACCATACTAAAAAACAAAGATGGTAACAAAATCACCGACAACAAAGACAAAGCACAGCTGCTCAATACCTACTACTTTACATCAGTCTTCACACCTAAAGGAACCACCAACCAACCAACCAACCTACAACCTAACTGCAAATAACAGCCCCAGAACCGAACTCAACACAGACAAAGCTACCATTAGGGACTACTTGAGGGAGCTTAACGAGTACAAATCACCGGGACCTGACAGACTCCACCCTAGAGTCCTAAAAGAACTGGCAGACACCATAGCGGAACCTCTTCTCCTCATCTACCAAAAATCTTGGGCCACTGGAGACCTACCAGAAGACTGGAAATGAGCGGACGTAGTTCCCATCCACAAAAAAGGAAAAAAGACGGATCCAAGCGACTACAGACCTATTAGCCTGACTTCAATACCTGGAAAAATACTGGAGAAAATAATTAAAAAACAGCTTTGCCACTACCTGGAAACAAACAAGGTGATATCCAACAGCCAACACGGGTTTGTCAGAAACAATGTCAAACCAATCTCATATCCTTTTTCAACACCATAACCAAATCAGTAGACCAGCGCAACACGGTGGACCTCATATACTTAGACTTCAGCAAAGCTTTCGACAAAGTCAACCACTATCTCCTAATCAACAAATTAGAAAAAAGCGGAGTAGACTACAACACATGCAGATGGATCAATAGCTGGCTGACCAACCGCACTCAACGAGTTGTCCTCAGCGGTTCCAAATCCACATGGAAGAATGTAGGCAGTTGGGTACCACAGGGTTCAGTCCTGGGCCCTGTGCTCTTCAACATTTTCATCAACGACTAGGACGAGGGAATAGAAGAGCAACTGATCAAATTCGCAGACGACACCAAACTGGCGGGGGTAGCCAATACCCTAGAACAGCGTTTCCCAACCAGTGTGCCGCGGCACACTAGTGTGCCGCGAGACACAGCCAGGTGTGCCGCGGAGCTCCTAGGGAAGCTCCAGCTGGGCGGGGTGCTGCGGGTGCCGGGGGCGGGCTTTCCCGAAACGGACGGAGAATGCCCTCTCTCGCAGCCCCCTGGCTGGGAGCGCGTTCGCTGCGAGAGAGGGCTTTCTCCGTCCGTTTCGGGAATGCCCGCCCCCCCTCTCTCTCTCGCGCCGCTCCCCTTTTCTCTCAGCCCTCCCTGGCTTCGCTTCTCAATCCCTCCCTCCTTCCGTCTTTCCTTCCCCTCAGCCGTTCTGTCTGGGGGTCTCCCGCTCTTCCCTTCCCCGCCTCCCAGGCTTTGCCTTCACCACCCCCACCCCCTTTTTGGTTGGCAAGGAGTCCTTTGCCGCATCCTGCAGTTCGCACATGGCTCGAGGCCGCTTTCCCTGGCTGCGCTCTTTCTTTCTCTCTCTCTCTCTCCCATGAGCTGGGGGAAGGAAAAAACAAACAAACAAAAACTTCTTGCAACGGGCCCGCGCGCGTGCTCGTGCCCGCGCTCGTCCCTTCAGCAGCGGGGGAGGGAAGTCAGAGGGCGAGGGAGCGAGCGAGCGCTCTTGTCCTTGGTGCCCTCTGCAGCCTGCCTTCCTTCTTCTTTGCCGCCGCTGAGGGACGGAGAGAAGGATAGAAAGGAAAGAGGGAGGGAGGAAAGAGGGAGGGAGAGATAGAAAGAAAATAGATAGAAAGGAAAGAGGGAGGGAGAGATAGAAAGGAAAGAGGGAGGGAGGAAAGAGGGAGGTAGAGATACAATGGAAAGAGGGAGGGAGAAATAGAAAGAAAATAGAAAGGAAAGAGGGAGGGAGGAAAGAGGGAGGGAGAGATAGAAAGGAAAGAGGGAGGGAGAGCTAGAAAGGAAAGAGGGAGGGAGGAAAGAGGGAGGGAGAGATAGAAAGGAAAGAGGGAGGGAGAGATACAATGGAAAGAGGGAGGGAGGAAAGAGGGAGGGAGAAATAGAGTGAAATGGAGGAAGAGATGTTTTTTTTGTCCAAACTTTTCTTTAGCCCCCACCCCCCCGCCCGAGAGAGAGAGAAAGAGAGACATAGCAAGAGAGGGAGAGAAAAAGAAAGAAAGAGATAGCAAGAGAGAGAAAGAGATAGATAGAAAGAGAGAGAGAGAGAAAGAAAGAGACATAGCAAGAGAGACAGAGAAAGAGAAAGAGAGAGAATGAAAGAGAGATAGCAAGAGAGGCAGAGAGAGAGCAAGGGAGAGAGAAAGACATAGAGGGAGGGAAGGAGGGAGAGAGAAAGAAAGAGAGCAAACAAGAGAGGAAGAAAGAAAGAGGGATGGAGAGAGAGAAAGAAGGGAAGGAAGGGAGAGAAAGAGGGAGGGAGAAATAGAGTGAAATGGAGGAAGATATATTTTTTTTGTCCAAACTTTTCTTTAGCCCCCCCGCGCGCCCCCCGTCCCCCCATTCAGTGTTCCCCAGGATTTTGAAAATATGAATAATGTGCCGCGGCTCAAAAAAGGTTGGGAAACACTGCCCTAGAAGACAGGCTCAAATTACAGAAAGACTAACACAGTGGGCCCACACCAACAAAATGATGTTTAACATCAACAAGAGCAAAGTCCTTCACCTAGGCAGAAAAAACCCTGGACACACATACAACCTGGGAGAAACCCCTCTTAGCAGTAGCGACTGCAAAAGAGACCTCAGAGTCTTGGTGGACAATCAACTAAACACAAGGCAACAATGTGCTGCAGCAGCTAAAAAAGCCAACACAATCCTAAGCTGCATCAACAGGGGAATACACTCCAAGACCAGGGAAGTCTTAATACCACTCTACTACGCCCTGGTCCGACCACACCTGGAGTACTGTATTCAGTTCTGGTCACACTTCAAAAGAGACATTGAAACTCTGGAGAAGGTGCAAAAAAGAGCAACCAAGATGATTAAGGGATTGGAAACCAAGACTTACGAAGAGAGACTGAGGGAACTGGACATGGATAGCCTAGAGAAAAGGAGGGCCAGAGCGGACATGATAGCAATCTACAAGTATATGAGGGGATGTCACAGAGAGGAGGGGATCACTTTATTCTTCAGGGCACCAGAGGGCCGGATGAGGAACAACGGCTGGAAGCTGACCAAGGAGAGATTCAACATGGAGATAAGGAGGAACTTCCTGACAGTCAGAGCAATCAACCAATGGAACAACCTACCAGCGGACGTTGTGAACTCCAGCACTCTGGACATTTTAAAGAAAAGATTGAACTGCCACTTGACTGGTGTACTATAGGGTTCCTGCTTGAGCAGGGGGTTGAACTCGATGGTCGTCATGGTCCCTTTCAACTCAATCAATCAATCAATCAATCAACAAACTTCTGTGAAATCAAACTGTCCATTTAGGAAGCAGCACTGATTGACCATCCATTTCACCTGCTGTTGTGCACATTCAATTTTGTACAGAACAAAGGATTCAATGAGAATATTTCATTCATTCAGATCTAAGATGTGTTCTTTGAGTATTCCCTTTATTTTTTTGAGCAGTATATATGTTTTAAAAGCCTTTCCTGGCCCAGCTCACCCTGCCTTCTCAGAATTGGATGTCCTGCAGAGCTGTGGATTTCAACTCCCAGAATTCTCAGAGATGGGGAATTCTGGGAGATGTAGTCCATGACTTTGAGGGCAAGCGGGCTGAGAGCAATTACGCTGCATCCTTCGAGCAAACCAACTTAAAAATTATTCTGCGAAAATTTAAAAAAATAAATTTGTGGCTGATTTTGCCACAACCAGAAATTTGTTTCAGTTAACTGCATCTTCTTTGGAGGCTAATCCCGGTCGGGTGGCAGCTCTCTCTGCGTGCTGCCAAGGTTTCAAAATAATAAAAACATGATTTGTTTGTTTGCCAGGCCTTTGAAAAATGGGGAACCCGACTTCTGGAGTGATTTATCTTGGGGAAAACAATTGCCGTAGCTACAAAGTTTAGGGCAGGCTCTATGCCAGGATTGCAAAACGCAACCTTGGTGAAAAGGCTTTTATTTCGCTGAGCCCCCAGCAAATCTCCTTGCAATTTGGAAAGGGGGAAAAAGGGGGGGGGGTAAGGAGAGGAGGAAAAGAACCTTCACCCCACACACAACACAACACACACAAATACATTTTTAGGGGACTATAAAAAAACAGAAAGCCTGTAAAAAATGCCTTTCGGGACATGTCTGATCAAGAAACTGCGGCGTCTCGTCTGCTGAAGGAGTGGCCCCGTCCTATCCTGTGAGAGACACTATGGTATTTAGGACAAAACTTTCCCAGCGGGGTTTGGCTGTGGGAGTCCATGAAAGAACCTGATGCCTGAATTCCTGGGGAAAGGACATTTGAGCTCCTGGTTTTTCCTCCTGTCTTGAAACACAGGTGTGCTAAGCTGCCTTAACTCCACTTTTTCCTCTAGACCCGTGATGGCGAACCTTTTTTGCTTCGCCTGCCAAAAGGGGTGTGTGGGTGTGTGTGCTAGTATGCGTGCATATGCCCACCCTTCTTCCTTCTCCCCACGCTTGTGCACCCCCCCATATTGCCCTCCATGCATGCACATAGGCCTTCCTGACGCCTGGTAGGTGAAAAAAAAATGCCCAAACGGGCAAACCAGAAGTTTGGGAAAAAACATTTCTGGTTTGCTGTTGTGCTGTTTTTTGCAGTCTGGGCAAACCGGAAGTGCATTGTCTAAACCTCTGGTTTCCTGAAGTGCGTTTTTCCAAACTTCCAGATTGTCCATCCGGGATTTCAGGGAAGCTTTCCTGAAACGTCAGGATGATGAAATAGCCTTTGCCAAGCCCAAAAATTAGCTGGCCAGTGTGCGCGTGTGCGCTGGAGCTGAAACATGGCAAAGTCTCGCGTGCCCTCCAATATGGCTCCATGTGCCACCTCTGGCACGCATGCCATAGGTTTGCAATCACCGCTCTAGACCCTCAATTCTCAAGGGGAGGGGAGGATGTCTTTATACCTCTCCATCCCATAATCCCCTGCCACTGACTTTCCATGACAGGTCTCGTCATCACCCGCTTGCCTCCTGAGACTTCCCCGCAGTTCAAATCCTTCCTCAGCTCTCCTGATTTGCACACCATTTGGGTACCAGAGCTGGTGTTTTTAACGAAAGACCCTGCCCGGAGATGGATTAATTTTTCCCTGTTTACCAAAAGGAAGTGGGGAGGTTGTGTGCAAAGCTCCAGGAGGCATAACGCAGTTCGCCCGTGCCCTTCCCAGGTTAGCCCGGCCTTGGATTTCTCTTCCTTTGCCTTGAAAAGTGGGAAAATCCAACACAAAACACAGACTTCAGAGGATAGTCAGAACTGCAGAAAAAACAATTACTGCCAACCTGCCTCCCATTGAGAACCTTTATACAAAAAGAGGGCCATGAAAATATTTACTGACCCCTCGCATAATTCCCTCACCACTGTCAAACTATTCACTAAGTCTGCATTACTATTACTATTAATCTTCTCATCATTCCTATCACTCATCTCCTCCCACTTATGACTAATTTGTTGCTTGTGTCCTTAGGATTTATATTAATATTATCTCCTGATTGCTTATTTGAACCCCATGACAATCATTAAGTGTTGTACCCAGGGGTGGGCTACTGCCCGGACGGGGGACGCAGTGGGATAGTGAATTTGCACTGCAAGATGTTGAAAGAAAATGCATAAGCCACGCCCAGTGTGGTAGTAAAAACTTTGGTAGCCCTTCACCGGTTGTACCTCATGATTCTTGACAAATTCTAGACACAAGAATAGTTTTATCCCAAACGCCATCACTCTGCTAAACAAATAATTCCCTCAACGCTGTCAAACTATTTACGAAGTCTGCACTACTATTACTACTAGTTTTTTCTCATCGTTGCTATCACCCATTTCTTCCCACTTATGACTGTAATGACCGGTAACTTGTTGCTTGTATCCTTATGATTTATATTAATATTTTTTCCTGGTTACTTATTTGTACCCAATGACAATCATTAAGTGCTGTTTCTCATGATTCTTGACATTCTATTCTATTTCTAATTCTATTCCAATATTCTATTCTATTCCATATTT
Organism: Erythrolamprus reginae; assembly: GCF_031021105.1. Lineage (NCBI taxonomy): Eukaryota > Metazoa > Chordata > Lepidosauria > Squamata > Dipsadidae > Erythrolamprus > Erythrolamprus reginae. Next base: position 27,395,041 of record NC_091957.1, read on the forward strand.
TCTATTCTATTCCATTCCATTCCTAAATATTGTATTTTTAAAAATAGGTTTCAGGTAATATTTCTAATAAAAATATTTCCGGACTCATCTCTGTTTTTCTTTAGCGATCTCTTCTAAAAATGCATTTTGATTTTATTCCAATATTGTTTTGCAAAACATTTTCAAGGGGGGGGGGAACAATTTAAGGACGTTAGGGAGAACTATGACCTGGATGATTTGAGAATCTCCACAGAAAATGTTAGCAAACCTATTGCCTTTTTGGAAAGGTACACCTTCGTGTCAGGCCTTGGGCTCCTCCTTCCTATTTCTCCCTGGCTTTCTCATCAGAATTAATCCCTTTCGTCATGATGCTTAAGTTTAGGCGGACGGTGAGAAATCCAGAATAGCGTCTCCAGAAGCTTTCCAAGGAGGCAGAACGATATCGAAAGGCAGCGCTGCCTCGGCTCGTCTGTTTGCTGGGCCAGCAAATGCCGATCAGGCTGCAGGGAGCTGCTCCCTGCCAAAATTGTAATGCCAGGGCCAGGATGCCAAGGTGTACCTTTCCAAAAAGGCAATAGGTTTGCTAACATTTTTGTGGAGATTCTCAAATCATCCAGGTCATAGTTCTCCCAAACGTCCTTAAATTGTCCCCCCCCCCCCTTGAAAATGTTTTGCAAAACAATATTGGAATAAAATCAAAATGCATTTTTAGAAGAGATCACTAAAGATGCCAAGATGCAGGATTACTAATCTGGTGTGGCTGCACCCCTATTTATGCTGCCCTCGTTTGGGTGTGAAACAGCTCCAAGCTGGACAAGATGTGCCCCCCACCTTTTTTTTAAGGGGAGGACGATAAATAGGAAAAACGGCCCAATCCAAGCGTGTGACTATGGAATTACAAGACAAAGAGGAAACAGAATTCTATAAGATTTGGGAAAACTGATGTAAATGGTTGGAATGTAAAAATAAGTCGACAATCAGCAAAAAACCTATGGTGTGCCCTGGTGCGCTATTCCTGTATTGGCCCACTGATTGTGCAATATGTGTGCAATGGCTCCAGCGCCATTTTTGCCAGTCCGTGTGTGGTGCCATCTTTTTTTCCTAATTTTTGTTGAACTTTTTTCCCGCTGAACACACACAGAAGGAAAATGGTCTCTCTGCACATGAGCGGAAGCAAAATTATGTGAGGGGAATGTGTGCTTCTGCATATGTGCAGGATGTATGCGCAGGAGTCGCCCCGAGTCTTCGGAGAGGGGCAGCATATAAATCCAAAAAATAATAAATAAATCTTGTGAGATGTGCTGGTGCATGAGATTTCAGCAATTTTTTTTACTTCTGCACATGCGCAGAAGCAAAAAACCTGCCAAATTCTCATGCGTCTGCGCGTCCTCTTGCAAGCTTTTACTTCCTGCGCATGTGCAAAAGCCAAATCTCACTCCAACATGTGCGCCCGCCCACCAGTCACCTGGAGCTGCGTGCACAACTCCATTTTTGCTACCGGAACGCCAGTACTGTTTTGTATGTCAATGTTATGTGCATGTTTGACGTATAAATTTTGTGTATATTTGTTTTTAAAATTATTCAATAAAAATATTTTAAAAAGAAAGAAATCAAGGTGCCCCCACCCCTTCTCAGTGGGTGAGGCGAAGACAGGGTGACACAAGGGAAATTTCACTGCGGTGCCATGAAAAAAAAAAGCCTTTTATACCCGAGTCCTTTGTGATTGGGCGGCATAGAAGTTGAATGAATGAATGAATAAATAAAGGCCATGCCCCCATCGAAAGATTTAACACTTCCAGTAAGTGGAGAGAAGAGGCAACACAAAAACCAGCGTTGTCTGGGGACAAGTTCCTGCAAGGAGGCAGGATCCAGAAGAAGGGAAGATTCAGAGAGTCCTGTAAGTGCTAAATTCCCCACGGAAGCCCTGGGAGCAAAGCAAAAGGGACGGTCCCAGGCCTGGATGCAGATACACACTGGCCCAGGCGTCTCTTTCCTTCCGACTGTATTTAACTTATTTATTGACCGATAAAATGATCTCACACACATAGAAGCAGAAAAAAAAAACATTTGACCAGGCTTGGGTTCCGTGAGTCCGTCGCACATTCGTTGCTTGGAAAAGGCGAGGTGGAAGGAAGGCCGCCGAGAAGCAAAGACCACGGGGGAGGGGGGGGCTGGAAGAAAATCAGCCCAAATCCATCACTCAGGAATGGGGTTGGAGGAAGAGGAGGAGAAGGAAGGAGGAGCGTGGGCCCAGGAACAGGCGGGTGAGGAAAAAGTGACGGCAATGTTCCTTGAGAAGTTGGGGGGTGTGGGGAGGCAAAAAATGTGTGTGTGGGGGGGAATGGGAGTCCCACAGTCTCTCTTCGGGGGGCCGTTCAGGGAAGAGAGTTGAAGAGATCTTTCAGGAAGCCGTCAGGGTCACAGATTTCGGATAACAATCCTGAAATAAAGCAGGAGGAAGTCAGAACCGCCTGTGCATGCACGCCAACACGCCCCCAGCGCTCGTTTCCGGAAAAGGGCAGATGGCGAGCAGAATGACGGCAAGCACTCACCAGCCACGTCCAGGAATTCTGAGAAGGTCTCCGCAGGCATGAACTCCTCCTGGAAGGACTTGAGGGCTCTGTCGGCCGCCTCGTAGATGGGCATGTCGTTCTGGCGGATGTACTCGGCTAGGGAGTAGGACCAGCCCCCCTCGGTGTTGCTCGTAGGCACCTTCTGAAGGGGGGAGAGGAAGCAGTAAAAATGCTGGCACTTGATGGTGGTGGGGAGGAAGGGAGGAAGGAAAAGAGGGAAAGAAAGGAAAGAAAAAGGGAAATGGGAAGCGGAGAGAATGAAAGAAAAAGGAAGGAAGGGAGGGAAGAAAGAGGAAAAAGAAAGAAAGATGATATGAAGGAAAAGAAGGGAGGTAGGGAAATAAAAGAGGGGAAGGAAAACACGAGGGAAAAGAAGAAGGAAGGAAGAAGGTAGGCAGGAAAAGGGGTAAAGAAAAGAAAAAGAAAGAGAAGGGAAATAGGGAAGGAAGAGAATGAAAGAAAAAAGGAAGAGAGGGAGGAAGAAAGAAGGAAAAAAGAAAGAGAGAGAGAGAGAAAAATGATATGAGGGAAAAGAGGGAGGGAGGGAGGGAGGCTAAGACTGAAGCCTAGCTTGGAAATAGGGAATCTGTCAAACTGTCTCCTGGAGTGGGGGACTAGGATAGACCCCCTAGCCAGGGGTACGCAAAGTTGGCTCTTCTATGACATGTGGACTTCAACTCCCAGAATTCCTGAGCTAATATGATTGGCTCAGGAATTCTGGGGGTTGAAGTCCACAAGTCATAGAAGAACCAACTTTGCCTACCCCTGCCATAGTCTAACCAATCCTTCTTGGGATGAATGGAGGGGGTCTCTCGGGGCTTTCCTGGGCTCCCCTTTTCAGCTTGGCAGACAGTTGGATCTCTGCCTGGAAACTTTAAAGCCCGTTACCAAAGAGGCCGTAAAGGGAAGACCATTCACGGCAATGCCCATCATAGGTGTGGTGCCCTGCGCCCTGATTATGGGCAACTCATGCACTTCCCACACAGCCACCCGGATGGGAGAGAAACACTTACTCTCAACATGTTGTAAACAAGATCAACCAGAGCCCAGAAGAGAAGGCTGGAGCGATAGGCTGCATAGTCCTTCACGGCTTTGTCCGCTAGCCTGTTAGGAAGGGAGAGAGAGAGAGTGGAACGATCAGTGAGGCAGCTGTTCGTCTGCCTCACTGATATCTGACTCCAAAGGCAGCTGATAATTGTCAGACAGCCCTGGCCCCGTCTCTGCCTTGGATGCAGAGCACTTGTCCGAGCCTTCCCCAGACTCCAGGACTGGCCCATGTTCCTCCCCAACCTCCTCACTGTCCGAATCTGCTACCACTGGCGGGCCATGGGACTCACTTGCTGGCTCCCGTCGGGGACACAGTCCGGGCGTGGGAGATGACCAGCAGACGCTTCAGGATGTCGATGCGCATCGCCTTCCACCGCTCGGGGGGCAGGATGTGAAGTGCCAAGATTGTGTAGTAGTGGGGGCCATCCACCTCAAAGGCCCCCTCCACCCACTTCTCCTTCGGCTGTTCCAGGAAACTTTGCAGGTTCTTCTCCTCTCGAGAGGTCGCCCGCGTCCTGCAGAGGAAGGAAAGCGGGAGGGACTTGGTGACTAGAGAAAACCCTTCCCTACCCAGGGACAGGAGGCAGAGGGCCTGTTTTAGATTAAGGGCAAAGCAGGAGAGAAGCCCAGCAGAGGAGTCTCGCTCTTCTTCCATTGATTGGGGGTCACGGAAGTCCCTTGTCCCAAAAGTGCTTTATTTCCAAAAGGCAACTGGACTTTCTGGTTTTTCTTTTTTACTTGTCCTCCAAGAAACCTCTTCAGATCTGACTGGATGTGAGAAGGGTTTATATTCCTTGCAGAGAGCTGGTTGTTTGCATCCTTTTAGAGATTCGTTGAGGCCACCTGGAGATAGGCCATCTATGTCCAAATTGAACAGCCTCTCTCAAAAGAGGGGGATGGATACAACACCACCTATAGAGTCCAAGTCAAGGCATTCCTCCAAGTTCCAATTTATTTCTGCAGCCATCCTGGCTCCTACACTGGGGAACCTGAATCTGAGCTTTCCACCCAGTTGAAAGTTCATATGCCTGGCCTCCCCACCAACAAACCTATCACGTTGCCCACTCAGGTTGTGCCAGCGTGGCAACTTCTCCATCCGCTTGCACCCAGGTGGGTGCGCACAGAATGGCCTTGAACCACTCAAAAGAATACTCCTTTGGCTGCATCTGTTCCCTCATGAAAATCATCCCTCCCAAGTTCCCATAAACATCAGGCCTTCTACAGATAGTGTGACAAGTTGTTGATTTATCACTAACTTCTGCCCCGGCTTGACACCTATCTCCAATCTACAACACAATCGTTTCAGCAATTCCAAGAAGGCTCCACATTCATTTGCACCACTCAGGAGACCCTGAGTACACAGATCAACCTCTCAGTGGCCTCAACAACTCTCTAAAAAGGATGCAAACGACCAGCTATCTGCAAGGAATATCAACCCTTCCCTTCCTCACCATCCTCCAGTCAGAACTGAAGAAGATGAGAAGCGAAAGATCTTCAAAGAAAAAACAAGGGAGTCCAGTTGCCTCTTGAAAAAAGCACCTTTGGGACAACCGTGACCTGCATGACTGGGGATCTCCACAGATATCCCAAGCCCCTTCGTCCTCCAACGGTCTGGGAGTCCTCAACCTAGAACTACAATTGAGCCCCAAATTCCAGTTGATAAGCAAAACAGTGGTGCCGAGGGACAATAAGCAAGGAAAATGGCCTTTGATGGCAATGCACTTTCTCCTACACGGGACTATCCTTTCCCTGTACAGGTAGTCCTCGAGTTGAACCCAACATTTCCAAGATGGCTGTTTAAAGTGATTTCAGCCTCCTTTTTACAACCTTTCTTGCCACGATTGTTAAGAGAATCACTGCCGCTGTTAAGTTAGCAACATGGCAGCAAAATGAATCTGGATTCCCCATTGACTTTGCCGCTCAGGTCGTAAAAAGGGTGTTGTGTGGGCTCGGGACACCACTACATCCATAAACATCAGTTGCCAAGCACCCAAACTTTGATCTCTGTAACTATGGGGACACTGTAATGGCCATTGATTGTGGAAAAACAGCCGTTAAGTCCTTCTTTCCAGCGCCATTCTAACTTCAAGCAATTCACTAACTTTTGTAAGTCAAGGGCTAGCTGGAGTGATTGAAAAGGAAATTAAATTAGAAACCTAGAAGATTGATGGCAGAAAAAGACCTCTTGGTCCATCTAGTCTGCCCTTATACTATTTCCTGTATTTTATCTCAGGATGCATATATGTTGATCCCAGGCATGTTTAAATTCAGTTCCTGTGGATTTACCAGCTACGTCTGCTGGAAGTTTGTTCCAAACATCTCCTATCTCTTTCAGTAAAATAATATTTTCTCACGTTGCTTCTGATCTTCCCCGCAACTAACCTCAAATTTTGTGCCTCCTTGTTCTTGTGTTCACTTTCCTAGCAAAAACACCCCTCCTGAACTTTATTTAAATCTTTAACATATTTAAATGTTTTGATCATGTCCCCCCTTTCCCTTCTGTCCTCCAGACTATACAGATTGAGTACATTAAGTCTTTCCTGATAAGTTTTATGCTTCAGACCTTCCACCATTTTGTAGTCCCTCTTTGGACCCGTTCAATTTGATCAATATCTTTTTGTAGGTGAGGTCTCCAGAACTGAACACAGGATTCCAAATGGGGTCTCACCAGCGCTCTATACAGCGGGATCACCGTCTCCCTCTTCCTGCTTGTTATATCTCTAGCTATGCAGGCAAGCATTCTACTTGCTTTCCCTACTGCCTAACCTCACTGTTCACCCATTTTAAGACTGTCAGAAATCACTACCCCTAAATCCTTCTCTTCTGAAGTTTTTGCTAGCACAGAACTGCCAATACAATACTCAGATTGAGGATTCCTTTTCCCCAAGTGCATTATTTTACATTTGGAAACATTAAATGATTTGGGCAAGGGGAGGCTTCCAGAGTAAGGAACCAGGGCCTGTCCTGCTGCCCACCAAGGAGCACAGAAGCTGTCTACAGCCAACGTGCTCAGCCGTTAACCGCTGTCCACCTCCTCCTCCTCTGGTCCGATCCTTCCAACCTAGGCTAAAAACACAATGAAGGGTCCGGGGGGATACTGACGTGTTGAGGACGTAAAGCACTGTGTGAATGATGTAGGGGATCAGGTGAATGTTGCTCTCTCGCCCGCCGCCGCCCGTGTCCACGCTGAACGACTGCTCCGTGGCAAACCGGAGGAAGAGCAGCTTGGTGTCGTGCACATTGAGCTGGTAGGTGGGCTCCCGCTGCCCCGTACACTCCTGGAGGTAAGTGTTGTGCCTGCCGAGGTAGAACCACGGAGGAGTTAAGGGCCTCCCCGGGGCTCCCCGAGCCGCAAGGGCTGCCACTCAGGAACAATTACACTGGGGAACAATTTGTAACACAATTCCTGTTGAATTTGATTTTTGAGCTTTTGTTATAGTCAATTAGGCAATCTGGTTTCAAAACTGTAGTTAGTTTTCTTCTACCACGTCACATTTTTTTCTCTACATCGTATACATATATAATATACACTGCTCAAAAAAATAAAGGGAACACTCAAAGAACATATCCTATATCTGAATAAATGAAATATCCTCACTGAATACTTCATTCTATACAAAGTTGAATGTGCACAACAGCAAGTGAAATTGATTGTCAATCAGTGTTGCTTCCTAGGGGGACAGTTTGATTTCACAGAAGTTTGATTAATTTGGAGTTATATTGTGTTGTTTAAGTGTTCCCTTTATTTTTTTCAGCAGTATGGTTAATTAGGCAACATGAGCATCAAATTGCATTTTTTACATAGCCATCTTCTGACTTCCTGCAAAATCTTCGTGCAGTTAGTGATGAGCAGGGTGAGAAGATTTGAAGGTCATGGAGGAACGTTATCAAGGTAGATGGGATGTACATATGATGGCTGACTATTATTGGAGCATCAAGCGAGAATGTCCACAGATTAAACACTCCAGAAAAAGCTATAAGCTAAATGTTTTACCTTAATATGTAATTATACATATTTATCGTTTGATAAAAAACGCAACTATTTGTATGAACACAATTTAACATGCAGTAACTATTATAGCATTTGTATGAATAAAATTATTCTTTATAAACAGTATATTTGGTAAGTTTTTACTTTCCTTTCCTTTATATGCACAATTTGTATGACTTTTGAGGGTATTCTGTAGCTTAAAAAGTTCACGTAATAGACAAAAACTGTGATTATTTTTGGACCCAGAAGCCAAAGTTAGTTGAAGACAAGGTTAAGGAGGGATAAGCCAAGAAAACATGAGCATGTGTGCACGGCTGTTTTTTGGCAATGGGACACACCAGGGCTCTCCTCCTCCCGCTCCTCCCAGGTGAGAAGAGGATGCCCCTTTACTAGACACCCTGCAGGTGTTCCAGGAAAGGGCGTCCTTTCAACTCACCTTGCCAAGCAGGTGGCAAAGGCAGATTCCGGGACGTGCGGCCCCCAGACTGGCAGGAGGCCGTTGCATTTGGTGTTGGCGTTCTGCAGGGCGGCACTCTCCCACTCCTCGCGGCCCCGCGCCAACCTGCCGGGGGAAGGAAACTCACGTCCATCAGGGGCATCAAACTCTCCCAGCCCACGCCCCCCTTCCCACGGGGCCCTTACGCCAGAGACCTGCTCCCATGGGTCTTCACGGATGACTCCTCCGCCCCCCCCAATTAGATGACCAGCTTCCTCCGACTTATGTGGGCTTCCTCCGACCGATCCAGGCCCTGTCTGAATGCCAAGGCTGCTTCCTTACCTGACCGCTGCCAGGTGGCAGTCGTAGTGGACGATGTTGAAGTGGGAGACGGTGCTGTAGCCCTGTTGCTTGCGAGGCTTGTTCTCAAACTCCTCCAGTGCCACCCTCTTGGTGAAGGTGTAAATGCCAAGGACCTTGGTGGGCTGCGGCAGGAAAAGGGCAGAGAGGGTGAGCTGCCTCCAAAATCAAAAAATGGCTGAGGTTGTTCAGTGAAGGGCTCCCCATTGCCTGTACTCCTGGTGAAGGGGGTGTCCGTGTACGCACTCGGCATGCACACCGGTACGAGATTTGGCTTCTGTGCATGTGCAGGAAGCAAAATCTCACGTGAGGATGCTTGCATGAGTGAAATTTTACCGATTTTCAGTGATTTCTAAAAGAACGCCCAAACCCAGCAAAATCTCACGCGCATGAGCATCCTCGTGCGAGTTTTCACTTCCTGCGCATGAGCAGAAGCCAAATCTCATGGGGGCGCATGTGTGTGCATTGTCAAGGATTAGCTCAATCCTAGGTGATATTCTGTTACGTTACCATATAAGGTAAAAGAAGGATGTAAGCAAGTTAAACAGTGCTGAGTCATAGGGTGTAATTAGGCCAGAGCATTATAAAACGCAAAGCAACTTTACAATGATTGTTGGCTGTTAATGTTGGGCTGTTGGTGTTGGTAATGTTGTTAGTCGGCTGAAGCAGTCTGAGCGTGAGTTAATTGAGTTAGAGCTGTAGTGTGGATACGGAGAAACCTGGATTGGTTTAGTATCTACATGTAAGTAAGCTTTACTGCATATTGTTAAAGCAATGTGTGGCCCTGTAAATAGAAGACTAAGACAGAAGATATTCTGATTGCACTGAAGGGTAAAACTATTTACTGTTGTGGTTGGCAACGAAGTCAGACAGCGAGCAGGAGGAAGAGGAAGTGTCTGGGTGTGAGGAGCCTACAGAGTCTATAGAACCCGCAGCTGGGGATTTGCAGACCCCAACTGGGGATTTGCCAGGGTCTGAGGAGGAGGTAGAGGAGATAAGGGATCCAATCCTGAATGTTTGAGTGAGAAGAATACAGGGGTGGCAGGAGCAGTTAAGAAAGATCAGAAAGAGGAAGTGAGCACAGCTGTGCATAATCTACACTCCCAGAGAGTATATTATTATTATTATTATTATTATTATTATTATTATTATTATTATTATTATTAGATTTGTATGCCGCCCCTCTCCGAAGACTCCAAAGACTATAAGGGGGAGGAGTTGGAAAGTGCTCTTTGCAAGAAGCCGACATTCGTGCCTCCGGAGGAGAAGAGCCTGTGAAGAGTGTTTTTGCCTGACAAACCTGGACACGGTTCTGGACATTAATAGGGTTAATAATATCCTGAGTAGACTTTTGGCTGAGAAGCAACTGTGTGGGACTTTATCTTATCAACTTGGCCTCACGCCTGGATTTTGGAAGGGGAAAAGACATTGTTTTAGTTTGCGTTTGTGTAATTCATCAAGCATCTCGTAAATAGACTCTTCCTTTTGAAAACTTTGTTTTTGAGTTTTAATTTGGGGCTAGTTACCAGCCGGCTGCTGTGCAAGACAGAACATTTACTATTGTTTTCTACAAAGTGTATTCGTTATTTCTCTGCACCGGTTCCTAAATTGCCATAACATAGATTCTGGCATCTTGTCAATGTCAGAAATAGGTTTATTTCTTGAAGTAATATTACAATGCAAGAAAATGGTTTGTAACCATAGGAAAGGTTGATGTAAGCCATAATCAGTATGAAATCATGGGTTTACTAACTGTGCTGCAACCTGATTGGCTGGAACCTATATAAAGGAAACAGCACCCTTGAATGGGTGTGGTTTGTGCTTAGTGGTTTGTAGTTAATGGTTTGCAGTGGTTTTGTAGTTAGGGGTTTGATGGTTAGTGCTTACTGGGCGGCATAGAAGTATAAATAAATAAATAAATAAATAAATAGGAGGAAAAAACCCTTTTTATTAAAAGAATAATAAAACAAAACCAAAATTATTACTATTAAAACTAAACATTTCTCTTTTTTCTCCCCTTTTTTCTATCATTTCCTCTCTTCTCTCTCTCTCTTGCTTTCTTCCTCTCTTTCTCTCTTCTGTCTCTCCCTCTTGCTTTCTCTCTCTCTCTCCCTTCCTCTCTTCTCTCTCTCTTTCTCTCTCTCACTCTTTCTTTCTCTCTTTCTCTCTCTTGTTTTCTTTCTCTCTTGCTTTCTTTCCCTCTCTTGTTCTCTCTCTTTCTCTCTCCTCCTCTTTCTCACTTTCTCTCTCCCTCTCTCTTCCTTTCTATCTCGCTCTGTCTGTTGCTCTCTCTCTTTCTCTGTCTGTCAGCGAAGCGGCTGTGAGAGCACTTTCTCGGAGCGCTTCAGGAATGCCTGCCCAGCCTCTCCTGCAGCCTCTTCGGTGACGGCCCGGGACGAAAGTGCTCCCAGCAAAGGGGCTGCGGGGGGGGGGGGGGGGAGGCGAGTTCCCGAAGCGCTCCGAGAAAGCGCTCTTGCAGCCCCCTCGCTGGGCACACGGATGATGATGGTGATGAAAAGCTGTAGCCGCCGCCGCCACAGATGGCAGGCGGAAGAGGAGAAAACCGGAGAGAGGGGCGGATCAGGCAGGCGGGGGCAGTGGCGAGAGGCCAGGGGCGCGAGGGGGCCGAAGGCAGCTTTGCCTCCAAGAAAGCCGAAGTAAGCTCAGCTCGGGGGTGGGCCCGGAGGAACAGCAGCAGCCGCCGCCTACTCCGCCCCGCGCTTCGGCCGCACCTGGGCCAAGTAAGCCGAGGCTAGGCCCGTTGCCCCCGGCTCCAAGGGGCAGCCCCAGCGCGGCTCAGGGCGGGGCCTGGGCGGCAAGCAAGCATCGAAAGGGCCTTGCCGTTGCCTGGCCGGGGAAGAGCTCCCCTCCCCGCGATCCAGGACGGCGTGGCTTTGCACGCCGTCAACGAGTTAGTGCGTGGGGTGTCCTGATGGCTGCGCAGAGGTAACAGTGCTGGACTGTTTATGCAGCAGCCCACTAGTAGTGGTCATTCCCCCTCCCCTCCCTAGGGGACTGTGAGGAAGGTACGGCTCCGGGCTCACCTGGAACTTGTAACCTTCCCGGCAGATGCAGCATGTCAAGCCAGGCTCTTCGATCAGCTCTTCCATCTGCTTCAGGAGCGCCGTCTTCGTCACCACTTGACCCTTTTCGTTCGTCTGGCAAGCCAATCAAAGCATGTCAGAAATAAGTGTATTTCTGGACGTAATATTACAATGCAAGTATATGGTTTGTAACCATAGGAAAGGCTGATGTAAGCCATAATCAGCATGTAATCATGGGTTTGCTAAATGTGCTGCAACCTGATTGGCTGTAATCTATATAATAGGAGTAAGATACTTGCATGGGTGTGGTTTGTTGTGGTTTGTAAGTGTGATTGGTCACAGAGTGGTTTGTTGCTGGGTGGTTTGTAGTTCGTGGTTAGTGCTTAGTGATTGCAGTGGTGGATGTAATAAAGGTGATATGATAGTATTGTGGATAGTTTATTATAGTGGTTAAATTTAAGATAGTTTATTTAGAGAAGCAGTTTGATAAGAAGTAAAATATATATTTTACAAGAAATCCTGGTGCAGTGTTTTTTGCTGAAGACTTCAATTAGGTATAGTTGTGTACTGTGGCTACTTGGTGGGTTACTTTCCGCATGTGTAAAAACTCTCCCAACAGAGCGGAGGAGGGACTGAAGAGGAGGAGGAGGAAGGGTTACAGGGCCCGCAAAGGCCTCCTCGCCTCCCACCACCCTGAGCGGGGGGGAGCCCATTACCGTCATGCCGAGTGTGCCCAGGGCCTTCTGCCGCATGGCCATGGCCATCCGCTTCTTCTCCGCCCGTGTCTCCCGGCGGGCCGCATCAATCTTCTTGTTGACGTCTGGGTGCTCCCGCAGGGCTTCCAGCAAGTTCTCAGCCAGGGTCCCGATGCCTTCGTCGCTGGAGACCTGCTCCAGCTTGTGCAAGTTGGAGATCGAATCAGTCCCAATCAGGGCCTGTGGGGCAGGGAGGGAAGGAGCGTTTGTGTGTGGAGGGAAAGGCTTTCAGCTCAAGGGCCAGCAGACCCGACCGATGTCAGATGTAGGATGAAGGGATGATTCGTCCCGTTGTTTTCCTTTAAACCAGGCTTTGGGGCCAAAAGGGTGCACACATGTGCAATAGGGTGCACACACATATGCCTATACCCATAATGCAATACCATGTGCAAGCATGCAACCCTACATGCCCCCCCCCAAGGCCTCACTGGAGCCTCCGGACGTCCGGTAGGCCCATTGGACTGTTTTTTGCTCTCCCTAGAGTTCAGGAAATAGCATTATAGACTTTAGACTTTTATACCACTTTCCAGCCCTCTCTAAGCAGTTTACAGAGAGCTAGCATATTGCCACCAACAATCTGGGTCCTCATTTTACCCACCTTGGAAGGCTGAGTCAACCTTGAGCCCACTGAGATTCAATTTGCCAACTGCTCGCAGCCGGTGATCAGCAGAGGCAGCTTGCTATACTGCACTCTAACCACTGTGCCACCGAGGCTCTTAAGGAAAGCCTCCTGAAGTCTGGGGACGGTGAAAAATGGCCCAACAGGCCAATTGGAAGTTCAGAAACGACACGGAAGTGGAGCTGCCCTATTACTTACCTTCAGATAGTTGCAACCAGTGCCATTCTTTCTGCAATCAGCAAAGCTTTCCTGAAGGATAACAGATAACAGAGCTTTGGTTTGATCCGGAGCTCGGTTATTGGCTGCAGAGGCCTTCAGAAAAGCCTTGCTGGCTGCACAAGAAATGGGACGAGGTGTGACCAGCTCTGGCTGCAACTGCCCAAAGCCGAAGAAGTTCCTGAAGACCTCTGACAGCAAAAAGGAAACTGAGGGTGAGCACAGAAGTGATTTTCCAGTTGGCCCATTGACCTCATTTTCGTCGTTGGGAGAGCAAAAACATCTGAAAATAAGCTCAAAAATCAGCTGTCCAGGGCACACATGTGCACTGGAGTTGACATAGGGCAACACCTTGCGTGCCCTCAGATATGGTTCCGCGTGCCACCTGTGGCATGTGCGCCGTAGGTTCGCCATCACCGCTTTAAACCTTTCACTGCAGCACAGTCACAGGACTACAATGCCCATCCTCCCTTAACTTCCTTTAGCCACCCCGAGTCTTCTGAGAGGGACGGCATATAAATTTAATAATAAATAAAATAACTGGCAAAGGCTTCTGGGGGAGGGAAGGCCCTTTGCCCTCCCCAGGCACAGCTGGGAGGATAAATGTCGGAGCCCAGCATTGAACTTGTGAGGGTAGAGCACAAGCCAGGGGAACATCAGGTGCTCAGGCAACATCCCTGCCAAAGGCAGGATCTACAACACACACACACACACACACACACAAACCCTCCGGTCTGTGAACTGTCCCTGGCTCGCAACATGCCAGCAACTGAGCTGTGCAAATAAGCAAAGCCTTATCCAGGGAAGCACGCAAAACCATATGCCCTCCGGTCCACAGAAAAAACTTTCTCCGTGGAACTGATCCCAAGTAGCCAAAAGGTTGATGGGCCGCTTCTCTGCAATACAGTGATCCCCCGCTCGTTGCGAGGGTTCCGTTCCAGGAGCCCCCGCAACGAGCGGGTTTTCGCGAAGTAGCGATGCGGAAGTAAAAACACCGTCTGCGCATGTGCAGACGGTGTTTTTACTCCCACAGCGCTAGCGAGGAGCCGAAGATTGGGGGCGGCGCGGCTGTTTGCCGCCGGCATGGGGGGCTTCCTAGCAGCCCCCCAAACCCGGGTTGGGGGTCCGGGGGGCGCTGTCTCTCGGCGCTTTCGTGCTGAGTCCGGGAGCGAACTCGCTCCCCGACTCAGCTGGAAAGCGCCGAGAGACAGCGTGGACAGGCCCGTTCCTTGGCGCTGTCTCTCGGGGCTTTCGTGCTGAGTCCGAGAGCGAACTCGCTCCCCGACTCAGCTGGAAAGCGCCGAGAGACAGCGTGGACAGGCCCGTTCCTTGGCGCTGTCTCTCGGGGCTTTCGTGCTGAGTCCGGGAGCGAACTCGCTCCCCGACTCAGCTGGAAAGCGCCGAGAGACAGCGTGGACAGGCCCGTTCCTTGGCGCTGTCTCTCGGGGCTTTCGTGCTGAGTCCGGGAGCGAACTCGCTCCCCGACTCAGCTGGAAAGCGCCGAGAGACAGCGTGGACAGGCCCGTTCCTTGGCGCTGTCTCTCGGGGCTTTCGTGCTGAGTCCGGGAGCGAACTCGCTCCCCGACTCAGCTGGAAAGCGCCGAGAGACAGCGTGGACAGGCCCGTTCCTTGGCGCTGTCTCTCGGGGCTTTCGTGCTGAGTCCGGGAGCGAACTCGCTCCCCGACTCAGCTGGAAAGCGCCGAGAGACAGCGTGGAAAAGGCCCGTTCCTTGGCGCTGTCTCTCGGGGCTTTCGTGCTGAGTCCGGGAGCGAACTCGCTCCCCGACTCAGCTGGAAAGCGCCGAGAGAGAGCGTGGACAGGCCCGTTCCTTGGCGCTGTCTCTCGCCGCCTTCGAGCCGAGTCCGGGAGCGAACTCGCTCACGGACTCGGCTCGAAAGCGCCGAGAGAGAGCGTGGACATCGCCCGTATCTAGAAGAAGTTGCCACCCGAGCGCTCTTGCCCGGCGGGAGGCGAAGCATATGGGTGGGGGGGGGCTGTCAGGACACCCTCCCACCCCAGCACTTTGCATCCCGCCGGCAAACAGCAATAAGGCAGCAGCTTCTGCCGGACACGGGCAATGGGCGGGACAGAGAAGCGGGAAGAATCAGGAGGTTCCTTTGGCGGCTGGAGGCTGCCTGGCACCCGCTGCAGCCAAAACAACAAAGCCAGGCAGCCCCCAGCTGCCAAAGGAGCCTCCTGATTCTCCCCGCTTCTCTGTCCCGCCCATTGCCCATGTCCGGCAGAAGCTGCCTCCCGTGCCGATGTTCCCCGCCAAGCCCAGTTCGGCTTCCCTGGCTGCTTGGCCGGAGGGGGGGGGGGGGCTCGGCCAAAAGGGGCTGGAGACGCAGCGATTTGCCTCCCGCCCCTCGCCCCTGTGCCACCGGCACGTCATCTTCCCTCCCAGACAAAAAGGCCGGCCTTTGGGGATGAAGGGGTGTGTTCAGCTCTGCGTCTCCAGCTCCTTTCGGCCGAGCCCCCCCCCCCCCCCCCCCCCGGCCAAGCAGCCAGGGAATCCGAGCCAGGCTTGGCAGGGAACATCGGCACGGGAGGCAGGAGACGATGGGCGACCGGAGCAGCAGCCAGGGAAGCCGAGCCGCGGGCGGGACCAGGTGGGGGCTGGAATTTCTCCGCCAGGGCGAAGGGCGGGCGAGCGGGTGCTGGGGAGGGCTTCTCGCCCTCCCGACAGCAAGAGGGGGGAGCGAACGGCGTGGGCAGGCGAAGGGCGGGCGAGCGGCAGCGAGGAGTTTGCGTGGGTGGTGGGGAAACTCCTCGCTGACGCCAGCAAGAGGGGGAAGACCCAGGGAAGCCGCTGCCATCTACGCATGCGTGCCCGGCACGCATGCGTAGATGGTATTTTTGACTTCCGGGTTGAAAAATAGCGAAGTACCCTGTTCGCAATGGTTGGGGACGCAATAAACGGGGGATCACTGTACTTCCTGCTTCCCACCGAGAAACAGAGGGGAGAAGGAGAGTTGGGAGGAGGAAGAGAATGAGATGGGTTGAGAAGGAAGAGAAGAGGTTGAGGGAGGATGAGAGGAGAATTGGAAGGAGAAGGAAGAGAAGGAGAAGAGATTGAGGGAGGAGGACAATAATGAGAGAATTGGAAGGAGGAGGAAGAGAAGGAGGAGAGGAGAATTGGAAGGAGGAGGAGAAGAAAGAGAATGAGAGGGGAGGAGAAGGAGGAGAAGAGGTTGAGGGAGGATGAGAGGAGAATTGGAAGGAGAAGGAACAGAAGGAAGAGAAGAGGTGGAGGGAGGAAGAGAGAAGAATTGGAAGGAGAAGGAACAGAAGGAAGAGAAGAGGTTGAGGGAGGGTGAGAATTGGAAGGAGAAGGAAGAGAAAGAGGAGAGGAGAACTGGAAGGAGGAGGAGGAAGAGGAAGAAGAAAGGGGAGGAGAAGGAAGAGAGATTGAGGGAGAAAGACAAGAATGAGAGAATCAGCCAGAGGAGGAAGAGAAGGAGGAGAGGAGAATTGGAAGGAGGGAGGGAGGGCACCTCACCTGGGTGGCCGGATGCTGGGTGGCGAGTCCTCGAAGCAGTCGCAGGATAAACGGGAGGGCCGGGCGAGACAGAAACTTCTTCCACACATCGGCATCCAAACTGTCGGAGAGGTGGGGGGGAGAGGGTGAAAGAGGGAAAGGAGAGCAACTGGTTGACCACCATCAGTACAGAAGCATCCATGGAGTATCACTCAGCCATGTCTCTCCCTGGGACCAAGGAAAGCCTCCCCCAACCCACCCACCCCCCTCCAAAAAAAGATTCCCTTGGATATACTGAAGGGCTGGCCTTTAAAATCCAGGCTTCAAGTGACTGCCTGACTGCAACTTCCAACACCCACTGGCTGGAAAGAGCTCCCCTCCCAGCATGGAAAAGGGGGCGGCTGTGCTGCTCCATTAGGAACCGGTCCTGTCCTTGTGTGTATGTGTGTGTGTGTCAGTATGTAGCATGCAATGAGTCTAGCTAAAGGTTCTACCTTGCGCTCTCTCCAACCTCTCTCCACCTAGCGGTTCCTTGGGGAGGGGAGCCATACCTGGACCTTGGAACCACCACCAGGCTGGGCCCTGTTTCCTCCCCTGCCCCCCCCCAGGACACCCCCCCCCCCGAATGGGTCTCTCACTTCTTGGCGCTGGGGATATGCTTCTTCATGTAGTCCAAAGCGCACTGGGTGATCCCTCTTTGCAGGATGAGGTCCTTCAGCAGGTGCCCATTGCTGTTGTTCTTGATGCCAGCTGCAATTTTGCAGAAACAGTCCAGGAAGACCTTATCATCTCCACTGTGTTCCTCGTCATACCTGAGAGAGAAAACAAGAAAGAAAGAATGAGAGAAAGAGACACACACAAAGAGATGGAGAAAAAAAGAAAGAGAAAGGAGAGAGAGAGAGAAAGAAAGAAACAAACAAACAAACAAAGAGACACACAAACAAAGAGACACACATACAGAGAGACAGACAGAGAGACAGACACACACACACACACATACAGACAGACAGGGAGACAGAAATAGAGAAAGAGAAGAGATTGACAGAGAGAAAGAGAGAGAAAGAAAGAAAGAAAGGATGCATAAGGGAGGACACGCAAAGACCACCTGAGTTGTATTCTGCTTTTTCAGGGGCAGGAAAAGCCACTAGCCAGTTTGAAATGAGAATAAAACTCAAAGCAGGAATGGTTAAATTGGATATTCAAATATTCAAACTTGGCAACGTTAAGACTTGTGGGCTTCAACGCCCAGAATTCTCCAGCCAGCTCCAAGGGGCATCCCAAGAACCTCTAGCCATTCCAGCCAACAAGCCTGCTGGGAGTTGTAGTTCAGCCCCATGAAGAGGACTACAAATCCTCTGATTGTCCACACCCCCCAATCCTTCTGGGGGATTCTGGGAGCTGAAGTCCAACTCTCTTACTTGACCTTGGTCCTTCTGCACCTGTACCCCCACCCACGAGCATCATTTAACCCAGGTCTTCAAACTTGGCAACTTTTAAGACTTGCGGACTTCAATTACCAGAATTCTCCAGTTATGCTATGCTGGCTGGAGAATTCTAGGAATTTGAAGTCTACAAAGTCTTAAAGTTGCCAAGTTTGAAGACCTCTGGGTTAAATGGATTGTTTCGTTCAAAGAGGAAAATAGGTTCTCCTTTGGATATGGCTTCGGGTTGCGAAGAAAAAAAAATGAAACTTATGACCTCAGTTTTGTGGATTAGAAAGATTTGGTTGTCAAGCTGGCGCAGAAGTTGATGATAAATTAACAGCTTGCCGGACTATCTATAGAAGGCCTGAAGTTTATGGGATCTTGGTGATTTTCACAAGGGGTCAGATGCAGCCACAAAGTATTCTTTTGAATGATTCGAGGTCATCCTATGTCCACCCACCTGGGCAGAAGTGGAGGAAAGACTTGCCACGCTGGCATAATCGGAGTGGGCAACATGACAAGTTTGTGGGTGGGGAACTTTCAACTGGGTGGGAAACTTAGATTCAGGTTTCCCAGTGTAGGTGTCAGGATGCAGCAATAAATTGGGACTTTTGAGGAGCACTTGGACTTGGACTCTGATTTACAGGTGAAACTCGAAAAATTAGAATATTGGGCAAACCTTCATTTATTTCAGTAATGCAACTTAAAAGGTGAAACGATATGAGACTTATTAGATGCAAGGCAAGATAGTTCAAGCTGTGATAGAAACACAGAAACATAGAAGACTGACGGCAGAAAAAGACCTCATGGTCCATCTAGTCTGCCCTTATACTATTTCCTGTATTTTATCTTACAATGGATATATGTTTATCCCAGGCATGTTTAAATTCAGTTACTGTGGATTTACCAACCACGTTTGTTCCAAGGATCTACTACTCTTTCAGTAAAATAATATTTTCTCATGTTGCTTTTGATCTTTCCCCCAACTAACTTCAGATTGTGTCCCCTTGTTCTTGTGTTCACTTTCCTATTAAAAACACTTCCCTCCTGAACCTTATTTAACCCTTTAACATATTTAAATGTTTCAATCACGTACCCCCTTTTCCTTCTGTCCTCCAGACTATGCAGATTGAGTTCATTAAGTCTTTCCTGATACGTTTTATGCTTAAGACCTTCCACCATTCTTGTAGCCCGTCTTTGGACCCGTTCAATTTTGTCAATATCTTTTTGTAGGTGAGGTCTCCAGAACCGAACACAGTATTCCAAATGTGGTCTCACCAGCACTCTATATAAGGGGATCACAATCTGCCTCTTCCTGCTTGTTATACCTCTAGCTATGCAGCCAAGCATCCTACTTGCTTTTCCTACTGCCCGACCACACTGCTCACCCATTTTGAGACTGTCAGAAATCACTACCCCTTAATCCTTCTCTTCTGAAGTTTTTGCTAACACAGTACTGCCAATGCAATACTCAGATTGAGGATTCCTTTTCCCTAAGTGCATTATTTTACATTTGGAAACATTAAACTGCAGTTTCCATTGCTTTGACCATTTATCTAGTAAAGCTAAATCATTTACCATATTACAGACCCTTCCAGGAATATCAACCCTATTGCACACTTTAGAGTCATCGGCAAATAGGCAAACCTTCCCTACCAAACCTTCCCCTATGTCACTCACAAACATATTAAAAAGATTAGGACCCAGAACAGACCCTTGTGGCACACCGCTTGTATCCTGTCTCTGCTCAGAATACTCGCCATTAACAATAACTCTCTGATGTCTATGCTTCAGCCAGCTTGAAATCCACTGAACTATCCAGGGATTAAGTCCAATCTTCACTAATTTATCTATCAGCTCTTTATGTGGAACCGTATCAAAGGCTTTGCTGAAGTCCAGATAGGCAATATCCACGGCACCATCTTCATCCAACACCTTTGTGACATAGTCAAAGAAATCAATGAGATTAGTCTGACATGATTTGCCTTCAGTAAAGCCATGCTGATTTGGGTCCAATAAGTTATTGTTTTTTAGGTGCTGATTTATCCTGTTTTTGAGTAGAGTCTCCATCATTTTAACTATAACTGATGTCAAGCTAACTGGCCTGTAGTTACCAGCTTCTTCTCTACTGCCCTTCTTGTGGATAGGCGCAACACTGGCCATTCTCCAATCCTCAGGAACATCTCCTGTTAACAGGGATTGGTTAAACAAATCAGTCAGGGGGGTAGCAATGACAGATCTGAGTTCTTTAAGAACTCTGGGGTGGATGCCATTTGGACCCATTGCCTTATTTATCTTTAATTGTTCAAGTTCTTCTAAGACATCGGCTTCTAAGATTTGTCATAATTGTGATGATTATGGGGTACAGCTCATGAAAACCCCAAATCGCCCCTCTCATAAAATTAGAACATTACATGTGATCAATAAATAAAAGGATTGTGCATGGAACCATATCGGACTTCTGAAAAGTATAAGCATGCATATACTATCCTGCCTTGCATGTTATGAATATCTTTCATATATTAAGTTTCATCTTTTAAGTTACATTACTGAAATAAATGAACATTTGGACAATATTCTAATTTTTCGAGTTTCACCTGTTGCCTGGAACATTGGTGTTAATAGGAATGGCTAGTTACATATTCCTGTGTCAAAGCAAAAAGTCGAGGTTGGAGTGTGTTCATCTTGTATTGCGCTAAGAAGAGTTGGGAGTCAATGCCCCCGCCTTTTCTTCCTTTTTTCTCTTTCTCCCTTGTATCTTATGCTCCTCTTTTCCCCTTGCTCCCTTCCCTTCCTCTTATTTTTTCTCTCTTCTCTTCTTTGTACCTAAGAACGCCTCTACTTACAAATTTTTCTAGATAAGAACCGAGTGTTCGAGATTTTTTTCCCTCTTCTCAAGAAACATTTTCCACTTACAAACCCGAGCCTCCAAAACTGTAACCGGAAAAGGCAGGGAGAAGCCTCCGTGGGGCCTCTCTAGGAATCTCCTGGGAGGAAACAGGGCCGGAAACAGGGCCAGAAAAGGCAGGGAGAAGCCTCCGTGGGGCCTCTCTAGGAATCTCCTGGGAGGAAACAGGGCCGGAAACAGGGCCAGAAAAGGCAGGGAGAAGCCTCCGTGGGGCCTCTCTAGGAATCTCCTGGGAGGAAACAGGGCCGGAAACAGGGCCAGAAAAGGCAGGGAGAAGCCTCCGTGGGGTGTCTCTAGGAATTTCTTGGGAGGAAACAGGGCCAGAAAAGGCGGGGATAAGCCTCTGTGGGGACTCTCTAAGAATCTCCTGGGAGGAAACAGGGCCTCCACCCTCCCTGTGGTTCCCCCAGTCGCATGCATTATTTGCTTTTACATTGATTCCTATGGGAAAATTGCTTCTTCTTACAAACCTTTCTACTTAGGAACCTGGTAACGGAACAAATTAAGTTCGTAAGTAAAGGTACCACTGTATTTGATATAATAAAAAATTAAAAAGGCAAATTAAGAGAGGCCGAAAACTCAAAAGGAGAAGCTGTTTTCGTTCCTTGCCTCCTTGCGCAGTAGAGAAAAGGGGGCAAAATCCTCATGCCCGGCTCTGTTTAATGCAACGTGGGAAGGCCCGGTGCACCCACCCGCCCACCCAAAACCAAGCGTGTTTTAGAAGAAGAGGGAGAATGGCCCCAGGCGCCATCCTTGTCCGTACTTGTCAAAGCTGCAGTAGGGCTTGAATCGGTCCACCAGGATCTCCATCTTCTCCGTCTCCCCGAAGGACAGGTAAGGGATGATGCGCAGGAGGCCCTGGAGCACACTGGGGTTGGAGCGGACAAAGGTGCTGTTGATCTGATCCAGTAGCATCACCAGCTGGTCCTTGTCGCCCGTCAGGATCAGGTTGCCCTGCGGAGAGAATCGCCCACCCCTCTTGAGAGGCGAGCAGAGGCCCCTGGGGACACCAGCCCAGCTTCCTTCCTTCATCTGAGGACTGTGTCAGCCTAGAAGCTGAGCTCATTTTGGAGGCTTCAGTGTTGCCACACTGGAGCTGAGGTATCGGCAGGTTGACTCAGCATTCCATCTTTCCGAGGTGGGTAAAATGAGGATCCAGATTGTTGAGGGCAAGAAGCTGACTCTGTAAACCACTTAAGAGAGGGCTGTAGAAGCACTTTGAAATGGTATATAAGCCTTATTTATTTATTTATTACTTAGATTTGTATGCCGCCCCTCTCCTTCCTTCCTTCCTTCCTTCCTTCCTTCCTTCCTTCCTCCCTCCCTCCCTCCCTCCCTACCTCCCAATGGTTAGAATACAGTACAGTACAGTTAACTCTGCCAGCAGTTTGATCCTGACAGGCTGAGGGTTGACTCAGCCTTCCATCCTTCCGAGGTGGGTAAAACAAGGACCCATATTGTTGGGGCCAAGAGGCTGACTCTGTAAACCACTGAGAGAGGGCTGTAAAAGCACTGTGGAGGGGTCTATAAGTCTAAGCGCTATTGCTAAGTGCTATTTTGGTGTGTGATGATCAATTCTGGCTATGCAATGTTGCGATACCCTTGACCTCTAATCAACTGTGCACCTTCCTCCACCGATGGAGGAAGAGTAAGTCCAAATCCGATCGAACACTTGTAAGAGCTTTTATTAAGACTTACAAAGTGGCACTCAAGGCGGCAAGGTGTGCGTACCATGCCGCCTTGATTGCATCAGCAGAATCCCGCCCGGCCGCCCTGTTTAGGGTGACCCGCTCCCTTCTAAATCAGGGGGGAGTTGGGGAGCCCTTGCAGGGTACTGCCGAGGAATTTAACTCATTTTTCGCTGATAAAGTCGCTTGGATCCGGGCGGACCTCGACTCCAATTGCACAGCAGTATTGGCTGACAACGAGTCAGTCGAGGTGACTGGGGCTAAACGTCTTTGTCCATCTGTCTGGGAGGAGTTTGACTTGGTGACACCTGATGAAGTGGACAAGGCCATTGGAGCTGTGAGTTCCGCCACCTGTTTGCTGGATCCGTGTCCCTCTTGGTTGGTTTCGGAGAGGGGAGGGGGTCCTTCCTGGCTCCTTATAAGGAGGCACTTGTGCGCCCCCTCCTCAAGAAGCCTTCCCTGGACCCAGCCGTGCTCAATAACTACCGTCCAGTCTCCCTCCAACCTTCCCTTTATGGGGACGGTTGTTGAGAAGGTGGTGGCGCTCCAACTCCATCGGCCCTTGGAAGAAGCCGATTATCTAGGTCCTCAGCAGTCTGGATTCAGGCCCGGCTACAGCACGGAAACTACTTTGGTCGCGTTGATGGATGATCTCTGGCGGGCCCGGGATAGGGGCTTGTCCTCTGTCCTGGTGCTTCTTGACCTCTCAGCGGCGTTCGATACCATCGACCATGGTATCCTTCTGTGCCGACTGGAGGGGTTGGGAGTGGGAGGCACTGTTCTCCAGTGGTTCTCCTCCTACCTCTCCGGTCGGTCGCAGTCGGTGTTAGTGGGGGGTCAGACGTCGACCTCTAGGTCTCTCCCTTGTGGGGTGCCTCAGGGGTTGGTCCTCTCCCCCCTGCTATTCAATATCTACATGAAACCGCTGGGTGAGATCATCCAAGGGCATGGGGTGAGGTATCATCAGTATGCTGATGATACCCAGTTATACATCTCCACCCCATGCCCAGTCAACGAAGCAGTGGAAGTGATGTGCTGGTGCCTTTTGGGGCCTGGATGGGTGTCAAAAAGCTCAAACTCAACCCAGACAAGACGGAGTGGCTGTGGGTCTTGCCTCCCAAGGACAATTCCATCTGTCCATCCATCACCTTGGGGGGGGGGAACTACTGACCCCCTCAGACAGGGTTCAAAACTTGGGCATCCTCCTCGATCCACAGCTGACATTGGAACATCATCTTTTGGCTGCGGCGAGGAGGGCGTTTGCCCAGGTTCCCCTGGTGCACCAGTTGCGGCCCTATTTGGACAGGGAGTCATTGCTCACAGTCGCTCATGCCCTTATCGCCTTGAGGTTCGATTACTGCAACGCTCTCTACATGGGTCTGCCTCTGAAAAGTGTTCGGAAACTCCAGATCGTGCAGAACGCGGCCGCAAGAGCTATTGTGGGGCTTCCTAGCTTCGTCCACGTTTCTACAACACTCTGCGGCCTGCATTGACTGCCGATCAGTTTCCGGTCACAATTCAAAGTGTTGGTTATGACCTTTAAAGCCCTTCATGGCATTGGACCAGAGTACCTCCGGAACCGCCTGCTCCCGCACAAATCCCAGCGGCTGATAAGGTCCCACAGAGTTGGCCTTCTCCGAGTCCCATCGATTAAACAATGTCGTTTAGCGGGCCCCAGGGGAAGAGCCTTCTCTGTGGCTGCCCCATCCATCTGGAATCAACTCCCCCTGGAGATTAGAACTGCCCCCACCCTCGTCTTTCGTAAATTACTCAAGACCCACCTTTACCGCCAGGCATGGGGGAGTTGAGACAACTTCCCCAGGTTTTTTATATTTATGTTTGGTATGTATGTGTTGTTTGGTTTTTTAAAAATATGATAGGGTTTTTATATGCTTCTTTTTAATATTAGATTTGTTCCGCCATAATATTTTTTTTCCATTGTTGTGAGCCGCCCCGAGTCTCCGGAGAGGGGCGGCATACAAATCTAATTAATAATAATAATAATAATGATGATGATGATGATGATGATGATAATAATAATAATTATTATTATTATTTCTTCTCAACTGACGGAGCCAAGGATTGTTTTTACATAGGAGGTTTAAGTGGTGGCAGATCTGACGCTCTGCATCTGAAGGCCACCCACAAGTTTACCCCCATGCACCAACCTTGTCCTCACTCAGTGGCTCTGCGTTGGACTCGTCCAGGATAATCTCCATGATGCTGAGGACCTGTTCTGCCACCGCCGCTCCCCCGCTGTCCTTGCTTTCCTGCTCAGCAACCAAAGCCTACAAAGAGGATGAAAACGAGAGCGTTGGAGATGGAGAGCTTGGCCACCAGCCTGGCTTCCTCTTCCGCTAGCCCAGGGCATCACCGCTTCCTTGCTGTGGTGGCGCAAATGGTTATTGCACAGCATTGCAGGCTACTTCTGTTGATCACCGGCTGCCAGCTGTTTGGCAGTTTGAATATCACAAGGCTCAAGATTGACTCAGCCTTCCATCCTTCCAAGGTCGGTAAAATGAGGACCCAGATTGTTGGGGGCAAGAGGCTGACCACTTAGGCAGGGCTGTAAAGCACTGTGAAGCAGTATATAAGTCTAAGGCAGTGATGGCGAACTTTTTTTCCTTGGGAGCTGAAAGAGCATGCGCGCACGCTATCATGCATGTGCGAGTGCCCACACTCAATGTCTGGGGAGGGCAAAAACAGCTCCCCCCCCCTCTGGTGGCTGGAAATGGCCTGTTTCCCAACTTCTAGTGGGCCCAGTAGGCTCGTGTTTTGCCCTCCCCAGGCTCCAAAGGCTTCCCTGGAGCCAGGGCAGGATAAAAACGCCCTCCCAGAGCCTCTGTGTGAGCCAAAAATCAGCTGGCTGGCATACACATGTACGTTGGAATTGAGCTAGGGCAATGGTTCATGTGCCAGCAGATATGGCTCCGTACGCCGCATATGGCATTTGTGCCACAGGTTAGCCATCACTGGTCTAAGGGCTAGTGCTAGTAGTATTGCCTCCAAGCACGGAAGGAGAAAGAGAGAGAGAGAGAGACAGAGAGAACCTGCCAGGCAGTGGGGCGTGGCCACTTACCAAGTTCAGAGTCCCCAGCATGACGTTGAGCGTGTTCATCTCCATCTTCACCAGCTGCTGGCGGTTGATCTTCACTTTGACGCAGTAGCTGAAGAGCTTCAGCAGGACCTGCAGGAGGAAGAAGCGGTCAAAGGTATCAGGGACAGCTTCCACCTGAGCAATGTTGAACCATGTTGAAAGCCCCCACACACCAGGAGCCTCTCAAAGGAAAGAGAAGCAAGACCCATCTCTGCCTACAGGTTTGAGGTCCTTAAGTGTAACATCTGGCCCCGGCTATATGTTTGTGTGATTGAGTGAGTGTGAGCGACTGATTTTAGAAATTGGGGTTTTAGAATGTTTTTAGACTTAGATTTCCATATATTTTGTATTTTTTTCTGTAGTGAGCCGCCCTGAGTCTGAGGAACAGGGCGGAGTAGAAATCAGATAGATAGATAGATAGATAGATAGATAGATAGATAGATAGATAGATAGATAGATAGATAGATAGATAGATAGATAGATAGATAGATAGCCAGCCAGCCAGCCAGCCAGCCAGCCAGCCAGCCAGCCAGCCAGCCAGCCAGCCAGCCAGCCAGCCAGCCAGCCAGCCAGCCAGCCAGCCAGCCAGCCAGCCAGCCAGCCAGCCAGCCAGCCAGCCAGGACTTTTACGCACCCCGGAATGAACGAATGAATGAATGAACCAGGGTTATCAAACTCAAGGCCTGTGGGCCAAATCCGGCCAGCAGGGTGCTTAGATCTGGTCCTGAAAACAGCAAAGGATCATCCCGTGGTGCCTCTGGTAGCGAAAACTGAGCTGGGGAGTCCCCCACCCCAGCACCGTTTTTGCTGGCAGAGTGCTATCAAAACAAACTAAGAACAAAACACAAGGAGAAATGTTTCTTCCCCTTTTGCATTTGAGCATTCAAGAAAGGACAGGAAAGGAGAAAGGGAAAGAGGAAAGACAAAGAAAAAAGAAGAGAAGATGGGAAGAGAACAAGAGAAGAAAAAGAGGGGAAGGAGGAATGGGGAATGAAGAGGAAAGGAAAAAGAAGAGAAAGGAAGGAAGGAAGGAGATTATAGTGAGTATGAGAGTCTCTGGGAAATCCTGCCTTACCACTTGCCCTCCACAGATGCCCCCAATATGAGTCCCATGACATGCCCACCATGGCCACATCCCACTCTCCATCGACCAGGGCCTCCAAGGTTAAACACAACCCTGATGTGGCCCTCAATAAAATTGAGTTCGACACCTCTCTTTTAGATGTCATCAACGAGGACCTCCTTGGTCCATTTAACTCTCTGGGGTTGGTAGAGGCATCAGGCAAGAATTCCTGTAGCCATGACCAGATGCTGCTATTGGCTGCTTGTCTCAGTGCATCTTGGCTGGATTCACTCTTTTGATACTGGAGTCATTGCTTGACCCGGTGTTGACCAAAACCAAAGAGGAACGAGGAGGGTAGCATGATGGCCAACAAAACTCCTCCCTTTGCTTGGAGGTATAACTGCCCCCCCCGTGCCCGTCATCCATCAACCTTTGGAGGAAAACCTATATGGCCTTTTTCACACAACCATCCGCTAGCAAAGGACTTCCAACTGGAAAAGGGGAGGGGGGAAACGCGGCTGACCGTCAGCAGATGCCGGCCTTGTTTGAAGTCTTTGATCCCAGTCAAGCGGTTCAGCATGCAGCCCAGGCCGCCACACTGTGCCATGACTCCTGCCATCTTGTACACCTCTTCCTCATCCTCCTCTTCATCTGGGGGGGAAAAAAAGAAAGAAAAGGAGGCTTTCCAGGAGAAGAACAACAACATCAACAAGGCCCGGAGAAAAGAATATTGAGTTAAAACCGGAAATATTTTTATTAGGTATTTTGCCTAATTCTGGGATTTGAAGTCCATAGGTCTTAAACATTGCAGAAGTGGAGGAACACGGTTCTTAAGCTGGCTCTCATTGGATGTTGGACTCAGGAAAAAGCATCCCGTGCCACCCCCACACCCTGGGGGCAGGATGGAAGGGTGGTACCTGTAGTGGAATCCAGCGATTCTATGAATTCTTCTGTGGCATCCCCCAGCAGGCCCCGCATGCGATAAATGATCCTCATGGGCTCGCCCTGTCCAGAAGAAAAGGGAAGATTTTGCTCAGACAAGCACAGAAGAGGCAGAGACATTTCCAACGGTTTGACCCATCCTCTAGGCTAGTAATGCTCCACTAATGCAGAGTTCCCCAAAGTTTTTGGCTTTGTGGACTGACAGGAAAGTGGGGAGGGAGACAAGATAGTTCCACGTTAATGGCGTGCACACATTCAATTCCATTCGTGCAAGCGGCAGATACACAGGCCAGCCCTTTGCTCCAATGGAGCACACTGGTTTGCACAAGTGGAGGTGTGCACGTGCGAGCGAGCTCTGCCTGCCACTTTCGTGACCCAGTTCCAAAAAGGCTCAAGGCCCAGAAGTGGGCCGTGGGCTGGGCGTTGAGGACCCATGCACTTAATGGGATTCTTCCCATCATGTTGATGACTTCCGAAACTTAACCCTGTCCTCCTTCTTTCCATTAAAAGAGCACAGGCAGACACAACTTCAGCAGCTTGGTTGGTTGGTTGGTTGGTTGGTTGGTTGGTTGGTTGATAGATAGATAGATAGATAGATAGATAGATAGATAGATAGATAGATAGATAGATAGATAGATAGATAGATAGATAGATTCCCCTCACTTAGGAGGGATGGAGGGATGGATGGATGGATGAATGAATAAATGTCCTGTATGGGGAACTGGCTCCTTGCTGTAGAAGAACAGGGAATGGACTCCCAACTGAGGGAACTTCGTCTAGTCCAGGGATGTCATACTCAATTTCCCTGAGGTCTGCATTAGGGTTCTGTTTGACCTCGGGATGTGGGGGAGGGAGCAGTGGCCAGCTTGATGTCTCTCGTGTCTGAGACACCTGTAGGGGCCCGAATATTCTGCCATTGAAAACACCCCTCCCAAGCTTCATTTTTGCTGGCAGAAGATTACGGGAAGCTGTTGCAACCGCAAACAGATCTCCATAGGGCCAGGCGTGGCCCTCCTGAGCTCTGTTTTGGCTGGTGGAGATACCCTAGGCTGATCATTTCCAGGACAGCCCTGCAGGTTGGATCCAGCCCGCAGGCCTTAAGTTTGACTCCCTGGTCTAGCCCAAGAAAATGACGTGGGAGGCAACTTGGGGGAGGGAATACTAAAACCCTTGGTGAAGTTCGTAGGAAAAAGGCAGTCTAATCGCCCAAATTAGAACCGCTTGTGTGTCCCTGGAAGACCCAGATCTCACCTTGGCTGGGAATTAAATCTGGATCTCTTGTTTAATCCAATGGAAGCCAACAGAGGCTTCCCTATTTGCTGAGGCAATTTTTACCCTCAGCAACGAAAGGAAACACAGCAGAATTGTTGTGTGACAGGTTAAGTAGATTGGCACTACAGTGATCCCTCGATTAGCACGGTCTCGATTAGTGCGAAATGCTACAACACGGTTTTTCAAAAAATATTAATTAAAAAATACTCCACGGTTTTTTTGCTATACCACGGTATTTCCCACCCGATGACGTCATACGTCATCACCAAGAGTCACTTCTCTGTCTCTTTCTCTTTCTTTCCTGTCATTCTCTGCTTCAATCATTTTCTTATTTCTCTTTTTTTCTCCACTTTTTTCTATCATTTCTCTCTCTCTTTCTCTCCCTGTTGCCGGCGTGGTATATGAGAGAGAAAGAGAGAGGCAGAGGTCGGGCGCATTACCGGGAGGTGGAGGCGGCGTGGGGACGCTGGGTGCTGGGGACACCGAGGAGGGGGTGGACCTGGCCTCTCAGCTGCAGAGCCGAACAAGGGCGGAGGCAACGGCGGAGTCCGGCGCTGGGGCCATGCGGGGCCGCTCATCCAGGGGGGCGTGGACTGGCAAGTCGCCCTCCTTTCTCTCTCTTTCTCTCTCTTATACCACACCGGTAACAGGGAGAGAAAGAGAGAGAGCGGAGGGCACCTTGCCGGTCCACGCCCCCCTAGATGAGCGGCTCCGCATGGCCCCAGCGCCGCCCAGGCAAAGGGGAAACCCCAAGATCGCTTGCCGCTTGCCGTATTGCAGCGAAGGAGACGAAGCAAGGCTCCAAGCTGCAATACGGCAAGCGGCAAGCGGCAAGCAATCTTGGGGTTTCCCCTTTGCCTGGGCGGCGGGAAGACCAAGGGAAGGTTCCTTCAGCCGCCCAACACCTGATCCGCTCCGCAGCGCAGCAGCAGCGAGGAGCCGAAGATGGGGTTTCCCCTTTGCCTGGGCAACGGGGAAACCCCATCTTCGGCTCCTCGCTGCTTCCGCGCTGCGGAGCAGATCAGCTGTTGGGCGGCCGAAGGAACCTTCCCTTGGTCTTCCCCGCCGCCCACACGCAAACTCCACCATCTGCGCATGTGCGGCCATGAAAAAAATGGCACACATGCGCAGATGGTGTTTTTTACTTCCGCACCACTATAACGCGGAAATCAATTAGCGCAGGAGGTCTTGGAACGTAACCCCCGCGCTAATCGAGGGATCACTGTATATGTTATGATATTTTATTAAGATTTAGATAAAAGAGATTTTGCTAATGTTCAAACGGATATAATGCAAGTTTTCACAGCAAGGTGGAGAACAAGATTTTTTTTTATTTTGAGGTTTAATAATTGATAATGTTGTATGAATCTTATGGATTTATTTTTTGTCTAGATGCAAGATAAGTGCCTCCATTGAAGGTTTAATGTGGAAAACAAAAGTTTTTATATATGTTTGATTATAAGCGTTGTTTTAGTGTTTATGTATTGCTTGATTCTATGGTGGAAAAAATAAAAAATTCTTATTTTTTAAAAAAAGATTGGTACTTTCAAAGGAAGGGCGGGGGGGGGGGGAGAGACATTTCCTACAAATGAGAGGAAAACAGGAATGGGGAATGAGTTGTGTGTGAGAGAGAGGTGTGTATGTGTGTAGGTGGCTGGGAAAAAGAAAAGTGACAATTTAATAAGCTTTTAAGCCCAACTGGGTATTAGAAAAAGTGGCAAAGCCCAGGAAAGGCCTCCTCGTTTACAACTTTCCCCACGGAGACAAGCGCGCGCCTCTTTCAAGTCCGAGGCCCCAGATGGCGACTTTTTCCCTTTTGAAGATCCTTGAAGTCTGAAATGGGGAAGGGGAAAAGAACTGGGGGAGGGAGGGAGAGGAAAGGGGTGTCAAACTCCTGGTTGGGAGGAGGAGGAGGAGACTTTATTGGGGGTAGGCAAGAGAAAGAGGCAAAGCCGGAAGAGCGAAAGAGGACCTGTCAAGAAGACGGCCGCTAAGCCCGGCGCCGAATAAGCCTGGCGCTTAATGTCAGAGGAGATTCTGAGTGTGGCTGGGGAAGCCCCAAGGGGAAATGGTGGGGATCGAAGGCTGGGGCTTCACAGCAGTAGCAGCAGAAGCAGGAGGCCCCGTGAGGAGAGCTGGTCAAAGGCTGTATCCCAAAGGAGACAAACAACAACTACACAGGGTCCTGGAGGGAGACATTTGGGGGAGTCACTTGTTCCTTTCCAGGAAGTTAAGGAGGAGAGATCTGATGGGAGGAAAAAAGCATCTGGGGTTTGCAGGGTGCCGTGCCGTTCTTCCCAGGAGGTAGAAGGGACCTTGAAGGTGTTCTAGTCCAGCCCCCCTGCTCAAGCAGGAGATCCTATACCAGGGATGGTGAATCTTTTTTGGTTTGTATGCCAAAAGGTGTGTGCTTGTGTGTGTGGTAGCATGCGTGTCCGTGCCCACACCCCTTTCCTTACCCCTACGCATACGCACCCCTTTCATTGCCCCCTGCGCATGCGTACAGGCTTTTCTGAAGTCCTGGAGGCAAAATAAATAAATAAATCCCCCAACAGAAAACTGGAAGACTGTGAAAACACACTTTGCCGTTGTGCTGTTTTTTACACTCTGTGGGGGTTCAGGGAAGCTTCCTGAAGCTCCGGAGTGCAAAAAACAGCACAATGGGTAAAACGGAAGTGTGTTTTCACAAACGTCTGGTTTGTCCATTGGAAGATTTTTTTTTTTTGCCTCCCTGAAGTGTTCAGAGGACAAAACGGCCTTTCCCAAGGCCAAAAATCTGGAGCTGAAACCTGGCGTGCCCTCCAACATGGCTCCGTGTGCCACCTGTGCCACAGGTTCGCCATCCCAATCCTACACCATTTCAGACAAGTGGCTGTCCCATCTCTTCTTAAAAGCACACAATGATGGAGCACCTACAACTTCTGGAGGCAAGCGGTTTCATCGGTTAATTGTCCTCGCTGTTAAGGAAGTTTCTTCTCAATTCCACGTTGCTTCTCTCCTCAATAACTTTCCGTCCATTGTTTCATGTCTTGCCCTCTGGTGCTTTGAAAAATAATTTCTCCCCCTCTTCCTTGTGGCAGCCCCTCAAAATGCCGGAAGGCTGCTCTCATGTCCCTCCTGGTCCTTCTTTTCTCTAGATGAGCGAAACCGTTCTTCATCTCCAAACCTTTAAATCATCTTAGTTGTTTTCCAAAGTCTCAACATCCTTTTTTGTAATGCGATGAAGCAAAAGAGTATCCAGGACTCTTGTTGTGGCCTTATTAAGGCTTTACAAAACGGTACTCTCCATCCAATGCTTCTTGCTCTGCCTTCAGATGCTTTGGAGAACAGGTAGGGAAGAGGCTTCTGGATTTGTTCTCTTGTCTCCAAACTCTTTAACCTACTGTTAAGGCCAGCTTTTAAAACCAACAGCAAGCAAGAGATGATGTTCAGCCAGCCAGTTATATCTTAAAATATATGATGTTCCGAGTAGTGCAGTTTTTTGTAGTTCTGCTGATGTTATTGCAGGAAGCTGCAATTTCTTGATGTACTATTACTACTACTACTACTTCATTCATTAAACATGAAACTCAGTCATTCAAAAATACGATGTATTATTATTATTACCATGTTTCCCCAAAAATAAGACCCTCTCTGACCCTTTTTGAACTCTGAAATAAGTGCTTGGCCTTATTGCCATGCACTCCATCATCATCATCATCATCATCATCATCATCATCATCATCATCATCATTATTATCTTTCATTCATTAAACATGAAACTCAGTAAGCTGAACATTTTTAAAAGTGCCACAAATATCTCTCACTGGTGCTAATGGTTGATATGGGTTGCTGCCAACATCCTAGGTATCAACCAAGTATCTTCATAAGATGTATGATGCTCCAAGTAGTGCAGTTTTTTGCAGTTCCGCTGGTGTTATTGCAGGAAGCTTCAATTTCTTGATGTGTTTAGTGAAATTCTTGGACATGGTACCAAGTGCCCCGATGACAATGTATCACTGTTACATGTTTTATCCATAGCCGTGTAGTTTCGATGGCCAAGTCATAATACTTTGTAATTTTTTCCAATTCTTCTTCTTCAACTCTGGTATCTCCTGGTACAGCGATATCAATAAACTGTACTCTTCGGACCTTTGACAACTGTGATATCTGGTGTATTATGCTCCAAATGTTGTTGTTGTTGTTATTTTGCTTTGTGCCAACAACCAAATAATATCACAGCCTCTGGGATAAGAAGAAGCTCTTCTAAGGGTTATCCAGCCACAGTAATTCCCATCCGCTCTGCCCAGCTCTCTATTGCCACCCTGTGAAAGTCCACGGATGCAGGAATATTTTCTTTCAAGCGCTTCAAAGTTAACAATGGCACCGAAGGTGGTGACTCACAAACAATCCCAGCAACACCACAGTCAACATGAACAATGTAATTGTGATGGTTGCACCTTCCTGTGATCACCGTCGGAGACTTTGTCAGCCAGTTTCAGACAAGCAGTGTCAATATAATCATAGAGTTGGAAAGGACCTCCAAGATCATCGGGTCCAACCCCCTGCTCAATGCAGGATACATTAAACCATCCAGAAAGATGACTGTCCAGTCTCTGTTTGAAGACCTCCAGTGAAGGCGAGCCCACCACCTCATGTGGCAAACTGTTTCACCGGTTTATCACCCTTACTGTTAGAAAGTTTTTTTCTGACATCTAATCTAAATCTACTCCCTTTCAGTTTCATTCCATTGTTTGTAGTCCTTCTATTTGCTAGTGAGAACAATGCTGATCCCTCTGCTCTGTGACAGCCCTTCAGATATTTGTAGACAGCTATCAAGTCTCCTCTCAGTCTTCTCCTTTGCAGACTAAACATCCCTAGATCCTTTAACTGTTCCTCAAAGGACATGGTTTCCAGACCACTCACCATCCTTAAAACTGTCCTTTGAACTTACTCTAGTTTATCAATCTCCTTTTTAAATTGGGCCCCCAGAACTGAATACAGTATTCCACGTGTGGTCGTACCAAAGTACTGTAGAGAGGAATAATAAATTAGGAATAAGCCTGATTCGCTTAATGACCATTACTCTTTTAACCTCCGCAGTGATCTCCTTAACAGCCACGGGATAGAGGTGTGTGGAGAAAATGGGTGGTTAAAATCAGGTGTGGCTCACTTAACAACTACCTAGAAATCGGGGTTGTAAGCTGAGGACCACCTGCAAACGAAATTTAAGGGCGGTGTCAGCCTCACTGTGTTTCATCCTTCAACTGCGCTTCAGCTCTCATAAGAAACGGGTGGGGGTGGGGTAGGTGTTGGAATTTGGGAGGGAGGAAGTTTGCTGGAGAGGCCCAACTAAGTTTTGTTTCCTCTGATGAAGATCAGGGGAGTTTCGATTCTCCTGAGAGGAGATAAGGGGGTACATTAGTCGCGTGCATTCCAAAAGTGTGACGCAATGGTGAAGATGCGTCCACCTGACGAAGATGGAGAATGGGGATTGGTTGCCTTGCCAAAGGGGGCAATCCTTTGGCCCCTTTGGCAAAGGAAAGGATTTAGGGGTAGTGATTTCTGACAGTCTCAAAATGGGTGAACAGTGCAGTCAGGCGGTAGGGAAAGCAAGTATGATGCTTGGCTGCATAGCTAGAGGTATAACAAGCAGGAAGAGGGAGATTATGATCCTGCTACATAGAATGCTGGTGAGACCACATTTGGAACACTGTGTTCAGTTCTGGAGACCTCACCTACAAAAATATATTGACAAAAATGAATGGGTCCAAAGACGGGCTACAAGAATGGTGGAAGGTCTTAAGCATAAAACGTATCAGGAAAGACTTAATGAACTCAATCTGTATAGTCTGGAGAACAGAAGGAAAAGGGGGGACATGATCGAAACATTTAAATATATTAAAGGGTTAAATAAGGTCCAGGAGGGAAGTGTTTTTAATAGGAAAGTGAACACAAGAACAAGGGGACAGAATCTGAAGTTAGTTGGGGGAAAGATCAAAAGCAACATGAGAAAATATTATTTTACTGAAAGAGTAGTAGATCCTTGGAACAAACTTCCAGCAGACGTGGTACATAAATCCACAGTAACTGAATTTAAACATGCCTGGGATAAACATATATTCATCCTAAGATAAAATACAGAAAATAGTATAAGGGCAGACTAGATGGACCATGAGGTCTTTTTCTGCCGTCAGACTTCTATGTTTCTATGTTTCTATGTTGCACCTTTTTCCTCAGACTGTGCTTTGCTTTTAATGCATTCACTTCTGATTTAGTAAAGTTGACTTTTGAAGTTCAAAAGTTTACTTTTCTTAAATCCTGACAGGCAGCATCCATCAAGGGAAACTGCCGACGGCCTTGGCTAAGTGGCAAAGGAGCCTGTGACATGCAGCTAGTCCTCATTGACGACTGCAGTGGTGCCCAAAACTTCCGTTGCTGAGGGGGACATTGGTTAAGTGAATTTGGCCCCATTTTCTTGCTACAGTTGTTAAAAGTTGTTGTTAAGATAGCAACTTGGCTGTTAAAAGTGAATCTTCGCTTAATGGAGGGTTGCCAAAAGGGGATCGTGTGACCCTGGGAGAAAGCAACAGTCATAAATATGAGTCAGCTGCCAAGCCAATCAAATTTTGATCCTGCGATAATGCTGCAGCATCAAAATTGAAAACTTCGAGCGGTCGGTAAATGAACTGTTGTGAGTTAAGGAGTGCCTGTGTTCTCTCTCGGCTACCTATCCAGCCTCAGGAGGGAGAGGAAGAATCAAAAGGGGACTAGAATCCCTTCTCCTTCCTGTCCGTTTAACGGGGCTCCGCGGTGATGAAAATGCAGGCTTTTGTTCAAAAAACTGTCACCGCATTCGAAGCCGGGGCCATTTGGAGACACGCGTCTGAATGAATTAATCTCCCTGCTTCTTTCCCGACAAGCATGACATTCTTTTGAACTCCGTTGACAAGGCAGGGTTATTTTAACATATTCATTCCTAGAGGCTTTCTGGGGGATAATACCCAAAGTTTGGCACCGAGAGTTAAAGCAAAGATATCCTTAATCCCCTCCTGAAAACGCTCGGCTACAAAGGTATTTTGAATTTTTGATAGCACACAAGGCACGGGGCCTTTTCTCCTTTTTTTTCCCAGGGATAAAAAAAATCGTCTCTGCTCTATAAAAAAAACGGATGCCGTTTTATTGCCAGGAAAGGCCGACTTATCGGCTTCCTAATTTGGGCCCGTAACTCTCTCCTGACATACCTAGATGGGCTCCATCACGCGACAGATGCTCAGACTAAGCGGCATTAGGCGGATTGCAGGAAACAAAATAAAATAAAATAAAATAAAAATACAGGCATTAAAAGAGGGAAAAAGGGAATCCATCTGAGAGGTTTCAAGGCTGCTCCGCTCAGTAGGGGTTTTAGTGAGCCAAAGCTTCCCTAAAATGATTTTTTTTTTAAATAAAGGAAGGTGGGAATTCGTCAATAGGTTTGCGAGGCCAGGGGTCCCTGACATAGCAGTTGCGACTCACCTCTGAGCCTTAAGCCGTTTAGAACTGGGCCATGGAAGTGGCAGGTGAGAGCAGGTAAATGAGGATCATCCCCTTCTTTCTCCCCACCAATCCGCAAAGCTGAAAAAGGCTGGGAAACTCTGTGCCGGACTACCACCCACCTTCCCCAAAGCAGTCAATATGAAGGGAGCAGCACGACTCTTTGGGGCTAACTCCGACCTGTAGTAAAGCCTAGGCTGCTTTTTTCCACACCGAGGCTGGCTGCCAACTCTCAAAATTCTATTCTAGCTGAAGCCGTTTCGTTCTTTGTTTCTTGCTTGCCACAGTTATTTGGGGAAGGAGAGTGGGGGTTGGAGAGGTGCAGTAATGGGTTGCAGCTGGTACGGATGGGGTCAGAGCTCTGGTAGTGGAAATGGAGATACGCAGAAACAAAGAAATTCCCGAAAATAGGCGAAATCTCGTGCATAAGAATGTCCTTGCGTGAGATTTTGCTTGCTGCGCATGTGCAGAAACCAAACGTCGTGCTGCCGGGCGCACTTGCGATGATCCCAGAGAGCGTACCGGTAGCGGCCGGTAAGTGCAACCCTCACCTGGAGAGATGGTATTGAACTGGTCCATACTGGTTTGGGCGAACTGGTAGTGGCGACCCCTGGTGCTATGCTGTACTATTTAAGCTCATTTTGCAGCCACACGAATGCATGCAAGCTGTGCAAGTAAGCAAAGAGAATGCGCAGAAGGTTGCATATATGCGCGCACACTCATATTTACATCTAAATAAATGGGAAGATCTATATGGCAGATGCGTGCGCACGCCGGTCTCCAGTACTGTTCTGGTAGCAGCGAAAGGTAGGAACCCTCAACTGACTTGGAACCATGACACTGACTGCTTTTTTCCACCACTAAGGATCCAGTCCTCAGATCGCAGGGAAAACAGCTGGATTGTAAAGTTCAGGTGTGGTGCAGATGAAGACATGCGCTCGTGAACAAGTAATCTGGAGCATGCCACCTACTCCCCCCTCCCAGAACACAATGTGCTCTGGGATGCCCAGTGAGCAAAGGTGGAGGAGAAAGGGGGGGAAATCTTGGGGAAGAAAGGGGGAAAGAAGATGGTGCCTTGGGCAAGGCCCAGAATGTTTTCATTCCAAGAGAAAAGGATCCCTCACCTCATTTGTCGGGCACCAGACTTTCTTGTAGACTTCGGCCACTGGGAGATCTAAGCTGATGATCTTGTTGTTCACCAGAAGCTAGAAGAAACAGGAGGAGGAAAAATAATAAACACAGCAGAGAAGTGAAGGAGGACATCAATTTAAAAATGGTCGATTTTTGGAAAGCAGAGCCCTCCACCCAAAGCACAGGAAGCCACGAGGGTCAAAGCACGGCCACACCTCCATTCCGCTATCATCTTCCAGCAGAGCCACCAAGTCACAGTCCTGGCAGATCTTATTCTTGATGTCCCTCATCAGCGGCCCGATGCCCGGCTCGTTGCTGCTGTAGGGGTTCCCAGGCATCCGGCCCTGCAGGAAATCCTCTTGCTGAGGGTCCTTCTCCAGTGTGACAAAGAACTCTGTCACTTCGTTCTCCTCCTGAGGGAGGTGGGAAGCACAGGAGTGAGAAAGCGGGCAAAGTTTGGGGGGGGGGGAAGAGTGAAGGTTGGGGAAAATAAAATCAGGACACCAAATTATTATGGATAAAATATTGGATACAAGGGATAAATGAAAGACTACTAAAATTGGAAGGACATGACGGCTGGCATGCCATTTTATGGGAGGAAAAATATAAAAACCATCAGAACTTCCTGAAACATTACATTAGACATGCCCTGATTGACACCGGGCTCAAAATTAAATGGCAAAACTACAGACAGATCCTTATTTGGATTTCTACTTTCAAGATGTTCATCTATCCAAATTTTATGCATCTAGGAAAAGCAACAGCTTACAAACAGATAATATATGAGAAAGGAGACATAAAATCGAAGATAGAATTAAAACAAGAGGGCACAGACCTAGAATGGTGGGTGTATTTACAATTGCAGTCAAAGTATAGAACAGATAAAAAAGACCCAGGGATCAAAATTGAGCCAACCGAATTAGACAAACTACTTTTAGGACAAGACAATTTTTAAAAAATCTACCAATATTTGCAGGAACCAGCTTTATATGAAGAGCGGGTTAAAGAAACTATGATGGCATGGTGTAAGGATTTTGGATATAATATTGATTTAAACAAATGGGAAGATCTATGGCATTGATGGCGAACCTATGGCACGGGTGCCCCAGGTGGGATGCAGAGCCATATCTGCTGGCAGGCAAGCCCTTGCTCAACTCCAACATGCATGTTTGTGCCGGGCAGCTGATTTTTAGCTCAGATAGAGGTTCTGGAAATGTGTTTTTGGCTTCCAGAGAGCCTCGGGGGAGGGGGGAGGGCGTTTTTACCTTCCCTGGGCTCCAGGGTAGCCTTTGGAGCCTGGGGAGGGGAAAACACAAGCCTACTGGGCCCACCATAAGTTGAGAAGCAGGCCATAATATTTTCACCCTCCCCAGGCATTGAATTGTGGGTGTGGGTATTCGCGCATGTGTGCGCACACTCTGTTTTGGCACCTGAGGAAAAACAAGTTTGCCATCACTAATCTATGGCATAGAAATCAGAAACTGACCTTAGCTATTTCATAGAAAGAAAACCTTTAGAAAATATTTTATAGGTGGCGCTTCCCACCAGCCAGGTTAGCCAAAATGGGCACACATTTATCGCCAATTGGTTGGAAGTATAAGTTGCTACCCAACTTATACCTATCATATGGGGCGGGAATACCAAAAGACAAAGGAATTTTGGGCAACAACAAAGAAATGGCTAGAAGAGTTATTTAAAATAAACACAGAATTAAAACCAGAGCTCTTTTTACTATGACAAATATGACAAAAACACAACATACTTAATGCTACATATCTTGATCGCTGCAAGGCTAGCTTTTGCTCAAAAATAGAAGGAAAAAATGCACCCCCAGAGGATATATAAAATATTATCAAGTGCAGAGATGGATAGGCTGACATTAGAATTGAAAAAAATGAAACTGAATACTGCAAAATCTGGAATAAATTAAGGGAACCCAAGAAACAACAACCTCAAAATCTTCACTTACAAGATACAAGCAAAATTCCCTGCTTTATATGCAAAGACAATATAAATGATTTTGATAAAATACATCAAATGTCAAGCTTGCAAGAATTCTACACACCACTCTTGCCTGAAAATAACTGATCATTTTGCCACCTTTCTCCATGGAAACTCTTCATTCTTCTACCTCTGTTCTATCTGTACCCCTAAATTAGAGATATTCAATAGCCTTTCTGAAGATATCAATACATTGAAAGCAACCTCCAAAATCCATCAAACATTCATTGAAAACATTGAACCACGCCTAATATCCATGGAAAACATAGAACCACGCCTACTATCCATTGAAAAAAATATCCAGGCACTATTAATCACTAAACCTCCAAACCCAATCTCCTCTACCACTTCAGCTCCACCTGTCTACACCTCAACAAGTCTACCTCAATTGCCACCCATAACACAAAGACAGACCAATTCTTCTCCACACATCTCTACTCTTGTCAAAGATGCAATGGAGAGACAACAAAAACGCCGAAATGCCATCCTCTTTGGCCTTGAAGAAAGTGATGAACCTGATATAACAAAAATACAGAACATTATCCGTCAACAAAAATCACTCTCTCAGTCATTCACCCCAGAAGATATATTAGTAGTTTCCAGAAATGGACCAGAGCACAAGTTCAGTGATGGCACAGTGGCACCAAGATTCTGCAAAGTTGCCTACAAAAATGAACCTACAAAACAGCTTTTTATCAAGACCAGTAACCACATATCCAGAAACAACACCAGTTTCAACAAACTCAAATCCAGACCTTTCGCTACTTCAACGCATCCACTCTGGTGAACTAAGGGCAGAACTAAAGAGACGCCTTGACCTGGGTGAAACTAACTTATACATCGACTTTTGCACAGAATGCATCAAACCCAAGACCCACAATCCTCCCTACATCTTCCAGCCTAACATCTCTCACCAACCACACTACTTCTTCCAACCGACCAGCTCACAACAACAAATCGACACCTACCAACCAGAACCACAACAAAAATAAAATGTCATCCCTAACACCACAAACAAAGACTAGGAAAGTGTGCCCCTTACTACCTCTAACCAACCCAAAACTTACTCCCAACACAAAACCAATCTCAAATGCAAATTATTAAGTGCTAGAAGTATAATCAATAAGATGTCAGAATTCCTCCTCCTCCTTGACTCGTCAGACTTTGATATTATCTTTGTCTGTGAAACATGGCTTAATGCATCCTATCCAGACTCCATTATTACAACAAGGAACTATCTTGTCTCTCATTATGACCGCGAACCCTGCAGAGGAGGTGGGGTAGCTGTATTTTACAAAAAATCTCTAAATCTAAAAAACATCAAAGTTGCGCAGGATCTACTACTTCCTGAAACTATTGCCTGTGATCTATCCCTAAATACCACAATTCGCTTCTTACTCTGCTACAGAGCTCCTGACTATGACATCGCACATGCAAACAAATTATCAGCTCTACTAACATGGGCTACCCACTGCCCACACCCCATCATCTTCCTTGATGACCTCAACCTACCACATATTAACTGGACATCAAATGAATGTAGCACGGAACATATCCACTCTACTATATATAACACAGTCACCAGTCTGGGACTTGACCAACTAGTAACTAACAATACTAGATTAGATCTCATAATACTAGATTAGGTCTGTATCGCATCTTCTGCAACAGCAAAAGTACAATATATGGCTTAGAAATAAAAGAACCTTTTTCCAACAGTGACCACAGCATGATAAACTTCAGTCTCAACCTAAGCCACATTAAGATCCACCCAAATAACGCGACTCCAAAATTCAACTTCAAAAAAGCGAACTACGAACTCATTGATGCCCATCTTTCAACATTAAACTAGCAAACCTTATTCTCTAACTGCAACTCTACGGATGACCTCTACAACACATTCTTGCTCAAGATGAAAATAATCATCAGACTTTACGTACCATTTGCATCTGCCTCAACCAAGAAAAATAACCTCCCCATCTCAATAAGAAAATTACAATAAAAAAAACATCTCTGGCGTAAAAACAAAAAAGGACAAGTAGTAAACTTCAAAAGCCGTTATAAAAGCATATGCAAACAAATAAAAGCAAAATGTATCAACTTCCACAGCATACAAGAAGAAAACCTCCTATGCACCAAATCCAATCGAGCTTTTTACAACTTTGTCAATAACAAACTCAAGGACTCTAGACCTATCCCACCTCTCAAAGGACCCAACAACAAAGAATATCACAATGATTCATCCAAAGCTAACCTTCTCAATTCATTCTTTCGCTCTGTCTTTGTCAACAGCAATGGCTCATCCCCCAAATTCATCACTCGCACCTCAAACTCTCTTAATGACCTAACCCAAATAGACTTCACTGAAGACCGAGTTGAAAAAGCATTACGTGACCTTAAACCTTCCCTATCAGTCGAACCAGATGGTCTATGTGCATATTTCCTAAGAAATCTCTCTTCTGCTATAGCAGAACCACTGAGCATAATCTTCGAAAAATCCTTCAGAACCAGCACACTTCCTAAACTATGGTCAAAAGCTATGATCATCCCCATCTTCAAAAAATGAGACCCTTCTCTTGTCGACAACTACAGACCAATATCACTATGCTGCGTCCCATGTAAAGTTATGGAATCAATTATAAACCAATCAATTACTCTCTACCTAGAAACTAATAATCTGCTCTCTAACAAACAATTTGGATTCAGAAAAAAACTATCCTGCAACCTACAGCTCCTCCACTGCAAAAACATATGGGCAACTGATCCTGACCAAGGAAAAACTATAGATGCAATTTATATTGACTTCTGCAAAGCTTTTGATTCAATGGTCCACAACAAACTACTTCTAAAACTCAAATCCTATGGCATCTCAGGATCCCTCCACAGCTGGATCATTCCTATCA
The DNA here is from genome assembly GCF_031021105.1 of Erythrolamprus reginae. NCBI lineage: Eukaryota > Metazoa > Chordata > Lepidosauria > Squamata > Dipsadidae > Erythrolamprus > Erythrolamprus reginae. The sequence goes on from NC_091957.1 coordinate 27,437,481, forward strand.
AACAGGCAACAAGTGGTCAAAATAGGAAGCTCCATATCCACACCTCTCCCTGTTAAAAGCAGTGTCCCCCAAGGTAGCGTACTGGGACCTACGCTCTTCATTCTCTACATCAATGACCTTTGCGATCTCATCACAAGCAACTGTGTTCTTGCAGAAGATGTAAAACTCTTCAACACCACTGAAAACACAACTACTGTACAAAAAGACCTAGACTCAGTTTCTGACTGGTCCAATACATGGCAACTCCAAATCTCAACCAGCAAATGCTCAGAACTTCAAATCAGAACTTCAAATACAAACTGAATAAACAAATTATCACAGATAATCCCCACTCGGTCAAGGACCTTGGAATACTAATAACTAAAGATCTAAGTGCCAAAACCCACTGCAACAACATCGCCAAGAAGGCCTCAAGAGTTGTTAATCTAATCCTACGTAGCTTCTGCTCTGGAAATCTCACACTACTTACCAGAACTTACAAAACTTTCGCCAGACCCATCCTAGAATACAGCTCATCTGTTTGGAACCCATATCACATTTCTGACATTAACACCCTTGAAAATGTCCAAAGATACTTCACTAGAAGAGCCCTTCACTCCTCTACCCGAAACAGAATTCCCCACGAAACTAGACTTACAATCCTGGGTCTTGAAAGTTTAGAACTACGACGCCTTAAACATGATCTAAGTATTGCCCACAAGATCATATGCTGCAATGTCCTACCTATCGAAGACTACTTCAGCTTCAACCACAACAACACAAGAGCACACAACAGATTCAAGCTTAATATTAACTGCTTCAAACTTGACTGTAAAAAATATGACTTTAGTAATCAAGTTGTTGAAGCATGGAATTCATTACCAGACTCCGTAGTATCATCCCCTAACCCCCAACATTTTCCCCTTAGACTATCCACAGCTGACCTCTCCAGATTCCTAAGAGGTAAGTAAGGGGCATACATAAGCGCACTAGAGTGCCTTCCGTCCCCTGTCCTATAGTCTCTCCTATATCTCGTATTTCTTCTCTACTATATCCTCTATAACATTCATTGTGTATTATTGTGTATTGGACAAAATAAATAAAAAAAATAAAATATACATACATACATACATACATACATACATACATACACATGAATAATTTTTGTTCTTTATATTTTAAGATGAACATAGAAGAACTAAGGGAATTGTAATGTGTACACCACCAGAAGGTCCATCATGTACTTGTTTCTATGTTATACTGTATGTATGCTTTGTCTACTTTTAAATTTGTTTTATAAATAAAAAACTTAAAAAGAAAAGAGTGAAGAGTCAAAGCAGTGGTTTCCCAAAGTCTTTAGGGGTGAGTTAAGAACCCTTGGCAGGTCAGGATCAGGACCAGGTTGCACCCAACCCCCCCTTACCGGATAGATGATGCTACAGAGTCTCTCGAAGATGAAGACAGGCGTACGGTAGTCGTCCAGGCTGTAGCGCTTGGCGGTTTCGATGCAGACGGCCATGAAAGCCTTGGTCTCAGACTCCGTGCCTGCAGGCGAGTTTGATTGGAAGGGAGAGAGGAAGGAGGGAGAGTGGAGTTCACTGGGGTACATCCCTCAAAGGGACCGTTGAACTTACCTGAACGGTCTTCTCGATGCACTGCAAGGAGAGTCCAAGATGGGTAATTCTACAGTCTGATTGGTAGGGACTGAGTTTAATTTAAATATTAGGCCGGCACCGCCCCCTTAGCCCTCCAGTCTAAATGAAACGAAGGAGCAGTAAAGCTAACACAATTTATTGAACTATTCAAGGCAACAAGTCAAGTTAATAGAAACCACACACAACCTTCCAACAGTAGCCCCGGTCCCAGATTCGGGCAGGGTTGGACTCTCCTTGCAGTGCATCGAGAAGACCGTTCAGGTAAGTTCAACGGTCCTTCTCCAATGCACTTGCAAGGAGAGTCCAAGATGGGATATACCCAAGATATAATCATAGGGAGGGAGAAGGCTGGACCAGGGGCTCTGAAAAGTAACACACCCCTTGCAACACCCTCCTTCCAAAGGCTGCTTCCGCGGAAGCAAAGGAGTCAATCCAGTAATGTCTAATAAATGTGGATGGAGCCGCCCAGGTGGCCACCCTGCAAATGTCCTCCAGCGATGCCTGAGTCCTCCAGGCCGTTGATGTGGCCGCACTGCGTGTAGAGTGTCCGGTTATCCCCTGCGGCACAGGGGATCCCTTAGTCTTGTAAGCCTCCGCAATGCATTCACGCAACCAGCGGCTAATAGTCTGAGAGGAGACTCTAGTGCCCATGGTCCTAGAAGCAAAGGACACAAACAAGGCCTCTGATGCTCTGAATGCCTGAGTCCTGCGAATATAGATTTTCAGGGCTCGTCTCACGTCAAGTTTATGCCACCTCAGCTCAGACGGGTGAGTCCCGTGAACACAGAAATCCGGAAGTACTATTTCCTGTGCCCTATGAAAGGTGGAGTTGATTTTTGGAATAAATGCTGGATCAAGTCTCAGGACTACTCTGTCTGGATGAAATCTGCACAGGTCCTGCCTTGTGGATAAGGCTGAAATCTCAGAAACTCTCCTAGCGGATGTAATAGCCACTAAGAAAACAGTCTTGAGAGTCAATATTCGTAGCGGTACCTGTCGAAACGGTTCGAATGGAGGACCTGTCAAAGCATGTAGCACCAAAGACAAATCCCAGGACGGGAACCTATGTATTGCCGGTGGCCTGATGTTGGCAGCCCCTTTTAGGAAGTCCCTGATCCAAGGATGTCTGGTGAGGGGGCGGTAACAGTTCCTTGTTATTATTGTGGATAATAAAGCAGCCACATGGTGACGCAACGTATTTGGTGCCAGTCCTTTTTCCAAGCCTGCCTGCAGAAAGCTTAAGACGATGAGAGGAGAGGCCATCAAAGAATCCACCTCCCTTTCCTCACAGAATCTGCAGAAGGCAGCCCAAGTCGCCTGATAAATCCTCCTGGTTGAAGGTCTGCGAGCAGCTTGAATGGTGTCAATGACCTTGTCTGGTAGACTTTGGCATTTTAGATGTTCCCGCTCAATCGCCACACGGTCAATTGCCACCACTGAGGTTCTGGATGTGATACCGAGCCCTGGGAGAGGGCAATCCGGTGGTCCGGGATTCTCCAGTGAGGCGACACAGACAGCTGCATCAGATCTGCAAACCAGATGCGGCGAGGCCAGTATGGGGCCAATAACAGCACCTCTGCTCTCTGCTCCAGGATCTTCCGCATCACCTTGGGAATGATGGAGACAGGTGGGAACGCGTACAGAAGACCCTGTGGCCACTGAAGCCTTAGCGCGTCTACTCCCTCCGCTCCTTGAGCCGGGAAGCGGGAGAAGAAGCGTGGGAGCTGAGTGTTGCGGCGAGTCGCGAACAGATCCAGGACTGGTTTCCCAAACCTCTGAACAATGTCCTTGAAAACCTCGGGATCCAGTTGCCCTTCCCCAGGATCTAAGGTCTCCCTGCTCAGCCAGTCTGCGCACACGTTCTCCACTCCCGAGATGTGTTCTGCTGAAAGGGAAGCCAGATTGGCCTCCGCCCACCGGAGCAGGGATTCCGACTCCCTCATCAGTCTCTAAGACCATGTTCCCCCCTGCCTGTTGATATGGGAACGGGTGGAGACATTGTCGGTCCGAATGAGAATGTGATGACCCCTCACTAAGTTTGTGAAACTGTGGAGGGCCAAGGAAACCGCCTTCAACTCCAGGAAATTGATATTGACATCCCGCAAGTCCGACGGCTCCCACAGGCCCTGGGCCATCTGTGAGGAAAGATGGGCTCCCCACCCTGTCAAGCTGGCATCTGTTGTCACTGTAAGAAGGTTCCTTTCCAAAAATAGGGAGCCCTTTCTCAGTGCTGGGGACACCCACCACTCTAAAGACCTTCGTACCTTCGCGTTGAGAGGAACTCGTTGGTGAGAGTGGCTGGACTTCCTCCTCTGAAAGGGCAAGAGGAACCACTGAAGAAGACGTAAGTGATACCTGGGCCATGGAATGATATCGATGCATGAGACCAGAGTACCGAGCAGTTTGGACAGGAAGGAGAGTCTGGGGCAGTGTTGAGACCCCAATTCCCGAACAAGCTCCCTGATCATGGACTGTCTCTCCTGTGACAGGAAGACCATGCCCCTTCTGGAATCTATTATTGTTCCCAGGTGAGCAAGGCGTGTCGTGGGTGTCAAGTGGCTCTTGTCCAAATTGACTGAAAAGCCATGATCTTGAAGCGTCTGGATTGTTAGATGTAAGTCCTGATTTGCAAGGTCTCTTGTCCTGGACAGAATCACGATGTTGTCTAGGTAGGCCATCAAGCGCACCGATTGATGCCTGAGACTGGCCGTGAGGACATCCAGAAGCTTCGTGAAAGCCCTTGGGGCTGATGAGAGCCCGAATGGCATGGCTCTGTACTGGAAATGGGCCCCATCCAGACTGAAGCGTAGAAACTGTCTGTGTGGTGGAAAAATGGAGACATGGAGGTAAGCCTCCCTCAGGTCTATGGAGGTCATATAGTCCCCCTGTCTGATAGCTGCCAGTATAGATTTGAGAGAATGCATTTTGAACCTCCTGTACTTGACATAGAGGTTCAAATGGCGAAGGTTCAGTATGAGGCGGGCCCCTCCGGATGACTTCGGGACAAGGAAGACTGCCAAGTAGAACCCCGTACCTTGTTGTTGCAGAGGGACCTCCTCGATGGCCCCTATCTCCAATAGGTGTGACACCTCTTGGTACAGAAGCCTTTTCTTTTGGACATCCAATGGAATGTGACAAGGGATAAAACGGCGAGGTGGAGGGTGAATGAACTCGATCCTCAGGCCTTGCGATACCGTAGCGACCGCCCAAGAGTCCGAAGATGTGGCTTTCCAGATGTCCGGAAAATACATCAGTTTGCCACCCAACGGAATCTCGTCCAGAAAGTCATTTGGTCTTCCTGAAGCCCCTATTGGAACCTCGGAAGGGGCGGCGGCCTTGAAAGGACTTGTTACGATCAGACTGTGAGGACCTGTCTGATCTAAAGGACCCCTGGCCAAAGGACCCCTGAAAGAACGGCCTCGACATCTGAGCATTGGTTGAGGAAGACTCCGCCCGAAAGGGCTGTCTTCTTTGATATGGATTAAAGCGCCTGTCCTGCTTTTTATTCGATCTAGGCATGACTTTTTTCTTGTCCTTGTCTTCCACTAATACATAGTCAAGGACCTCCCCGAAGAGCTTTTTGCCCTTGAAAGGGGCAGAGGCAAGGGCCCATTTGGATTTTACATCGGCCTGCCAATTTCGTAACCAAATGAGTCTGCGGGAAGCTACTGAAGACGCCATCGCTCTTGACGCAAACTTAGCCGCGTTAACAGTGGCATCTGCTGAAAATTCAGTGGCCACCAACAGTTTATTGAGGTCCTGGCGAAGCCTCCCATCCTCTGGATCGACTCTGGATTGGATTTCCTGGATCCAGAGAATCGTGGCTCTGTTAAAAAATGAAGCCGCCGAAGCAGCTCTCAGAGCCCAAGCCGCCATCTGATGGGTCCTGCGCACGACGTTGTCTGCCCTTTTGTCTTCAGCTCTCAATCACTCCTGAGACTCTGAAGGGACAAGGGCATTCGAGACCAAGCTGGTCACCGGCTTGTCTACCGTTGGTAGTTCTAGGAGATCCTCCATTGATTGGTCAAAGGTATAAAACCTACGGTCCAGGTTAGATGGACCCTGGGCTGTTGCTGGGTTCTCCCACGGGCGTTGGATTGTTTCCAGAAACAAATGTGATAAAGGCACGTTCACCGTCTCTTGTTTGGGAAATACAAACAAGCCTCCCGTAGGTTGACCGGACGCCGATGGCACACCCTGTCCTCCCTCTCCAGCCAGGTCAATGGTCAATTTCGCCTTGTTCAGCAAGACCTTGAAGAGAGAGGACTTAAACAGACCAGTAAACGTGGGTTGTTCTGGTGGTTGTTCATCACCGGACAACTCATCCTCTGCCTCGCTGAAATCATCTCTGGAATAGGCATCTTCATCCCTAGACCCCAGCAGGGACTGAGTGGCTGGAGCCATCCAGGGGTCTCTAAACCTGGGTGGAGCAGGACCTACTGGCAGCTGCTGTTGTTGTGCCCCATTAGCCAACCCTTGGGTGTATGCACTGGCAATGAGGTCCTGTAGGGCCTGGGGCATGCTCTGCCAAGTGTCCTGCGCATTACGCAAACCCGCAGCCGTTGGGGTGAAAGTAGCTGAATGGGTCTGCCCAAATTGTGGAGGAATAGCAGCTTGAGAGGCTGTGAAGGTGCTAGGCCACGCTGGTTGCCTCCCCAGGCCAAAAGCCTCCGGCCTGGTTGAGGTAGTAGATTGGATGACCCTCTCCGGAGACCAATCCCTCTCTGAGGCCAAGCCTACAACCCCTGGTGTGAACATGGGGGAGGCTGGCGGAGGGAAGGCACTGAGAGGCTGAGTTGATAAAGGAACAGGCCCTGTGACTTTATGAGAGGCCTCCAGCTGCTTTTCAAGTGCTTTTATGCGCTTCTCCGCCTCCCTGAGCGAAGCCCCTTGAGAGGACTTCGCCTTCTGGGTCCTCTCCTTGGGAGTACTGGGCCTGTTAATGCTGGCCTCCTCCCCGGCCTGGGATGATTGCTCTGCCATTCCTAAGCCTTAGATTCACAGTAAATGCTTCTAGAAAAACGATCTGCTTCTCGCTCCAACACGACCATTACAAGAATGCAGATCTGCTCGGTAGACAGGTCTCCACAGCGCCTGCGTGTCACCAGGCAGAAAGAACTCCGGCAGCGTAATCTTGCTGCTAAGGAGTCTAACCCCCACCTTTGTGGGGGAGGAGACCTCTTAAAAATGGCCGCCGGGAGGTTGCCATGGCAACCCTGCAAACTTTGGGCGGGAATCGGCCTCCTCGGCCGATTTCGCGCCTCCAAAATGGCCGCCGCCCATATCCATGACACCCGGCGGGACTCTTTCCCGTGCGCCGGGCCGGTGTTCCAAGCCTCTTTTAGGGCAGCAACTGATGTCGGCTAGCCTCTCCGCCTCGGTCTCCCTTGACTCTGAGGCAATCCAGGAATTCGTTTTTTGGCGCCCTCGATCGGCGTGATTGTTGGGGGGGGAGGTTGCGAACCTCCCCTTCTTCAGGCCCTATTTGAACCTCTCAAATCGGCCCTGTGCCGTATCCACCACGGGGGGGGGGGGCGGACCCCCCCAAGACGTCAGGCACCTCCTCGTTCACCGGGTGCTACCGCGGAGGCAGACAACCCAGGGGCTCAAACTGGCACCCACACGGACTCCCTCACTTGTGGGAAGAGGCCAAGTTGAGCTGCAGTCCACAGGGTTAAGCTCACTGGAAGTCTTGAACCCTGGCTGCACGAGGAATCCCCCAGCTGCACCTATAAGAGAAAGAGAAGAAAAAGGTTAATATAATAATACAAAAATAATAATAATAATAATACAATAAACAAAGTTTAAAGATAGAGAATAAACTCAAAGTCCCTTTACTGCAACTGAGTTTTTTAGACTGGAGGGCTAAGGGAGTGGTGCCGGCCTAATATTTAAATTAAACTCAGTCCCTACCAATCAGAGTGTAGAATTACCCATCTTGGACTCTCCTTGCAAGTGCATTGGAGAATGGCTCCTTCTTTGGGATTGGACGATAGGGTTTACAACCCAACCAAAGGAACAAAGAATCCCCACGTGCATTCTTTCCCAAAACTAAGCAACTAAGCTGATGGGTTCCCTCTTCTTTTGAAGAACATGAGCTGTGGTGGCGCAAGTGCTTAGAGCAGTGATGGGCAACCTTTTGAGCTTGGTGTGTCAAAATTCGCCAAAAAACTGAGCATAACTCGGGTGGTGTGTCACCTTGAGAAAAAAACATAATTTTGTGATATTTATAGTTTAAATAACAAATATGCATAATTATTTAACTTACCTACTTAGTGACTTCTTTGTTAATCTGTCAGTTGGTTTCTTTTGTTGGTTTTGCTGTTATTTAACTTGTGTGGGGTGCCATGAACTAAGATAAGTGAGGGGGAGGGGGAATTCTTCCAGTGATGGTGAACCTGTGGCAGTCCAGCTGGACTGCCACAGGTTCGCCATCACTGATTTAGTGACATTATAACTTGTTGCATATAAATAAATGTTTGACCCCACTTTGATAAAGAAGCACAAACTAATTGGGAAAAATAGTAATGTATTATATTGATATGCTGCCCAATTTCCAAAGAAAATGCTAAGTACTGTAACTAAAGGCAATAATGAGTTTTTAGGATTGTAAAGTTCTTATGCCAAACACTCCACTTCATTCTCTGCCTCAATCATTTTCTCATTTCTCTTTTTTTCTCCCATTTATTCTATCATTTCTCTCTCTCTCTCTTCCTATCTTCTCTCTCTCACTCTTTCTCTCTCTCTCCCTTCCTTTATTTCCTTCTCTCTTCCTTCCACTTTTTTCTCTTTCTCTCTCTCTTTTCCTTCCTTCCCCTCCCTCTCTTCCTTTATAACGCCGTTCTGGAAGGCGAGCAGGGAGCAGAGGGGCGAGGGGTGCAGACCCTGAAATAGGCCTGCAACCCCTCCCCTCGCTCCCAGCGGCCCCTGTGAGCCAACCACCGTTCGTGGTGGGCTCCGATGCTTGGCGCCGCGCCAATCAGCTGGGAGGCGGCGCCCCGCCCCCCCCAGCTGAAACTGACGTCCGGCTGGGGCGATTCTTCCCCCGGCCGGACAGGCATGCTTGTGCTGCCAAAGGCAGTGTGTGGGCGAGCCTGCGCTCTGTGCAGGCGCGCCCAGCTGGCAGGCGGTGTTCTCGCCCCGGCGGCCGCGTGTCACCGAAAATGGCTACGCGTGTCAGTGCTGACACGCGTGTCATAGGTTCGCCATCACTGGCTTAGAGTGTGGTACTGCAGGTTATTTCTGCTGACTGACTGCAATTTGGCAGTTGCAATCTCAGCACTCAAACAATAGGCAAGAGGCCGACTATCAACTGCTTAGAGAAGGCTGTAAAGCATTATAAAGCAGTATATAAGTCTAAGAGCCCTCCCTTCCTTCCCAGTGGTTAGAATGCAGGATTGCAGGTTAATTCTGCCAACTGCCAGCAGTTCGATTATGACCAGTTCAAGGTTGACTCAGCCTTCCATCATTCCGAGGTGGATAAAATGAGGACCCAAATTGTTGGGAGCAAGTGGCTGACTCTGTAAAAGGTTTAGAGAGGGCTGTAAAGCACTGTGCATCATTTATAAGGCTAATTAGGCCTCTTCCTTCCTTCCTTCCTTCCTTCCTTCCTTCCTTCCTTCCTTCCTTCCTTCCCTCCTTGGTCTTCCTGGACCGAGCCAGCAAGGCCGGCGCCAGCAAGACATGACTACCACGCTGTTACCTGTGGTCATGTCTTCCAGCATCTCTAACAACATGTCCTGGGTCTCGTCGATCAGCTTGGTGCGCTGCACTACCAGTTTCCGTAAGCAGAGGTAGCCGTTTAGCACCGTCCCCACCAGCCGGCTCTTGAAGTGGCGCTTGATGGACTCGACTTCCACGAAGGAGGACAGGAGGCCTGGCAGGAGAGGGGACAGGCAGGGCCACTGACCAACAGGGGCCAGCCAGAGGCCTGCGGCTCCCCAGAGCCCAAGGAAACCAAAGGGGATGGGCGGGAAGGGGAGGGAGAGAAACACCTTTCCTACCGGTGATGCTCTTAAGAGCGTAGCCCTGCTGCAGGTCAGTGCTGAGGGTGGCTTCCTCCTGGGCCAAGAGACGGGCAATTTCCTGAAAAGGAGAGAGGTTCAGCTCTGAAGGAAAGAGGTCCCGAACAGCTGAGGGAGGGAGGAACAAGAAGACTGTCCCCCGCCCGGGAACGGGGGACCTGAGCATCAAAAAAGTTAATGGCATAATGATATAGCAATATAGAAGACATAGCAATATGTAAACGCTGTAAAAAGATATTAATATTAGTGATACATGTTATTTGTTAAGTTTTGTTTGTCATTATAATGTGGAGTTTAATATATATTTGACTTGTATATATGTATATTTTGTGTGTGTGTGTGTGTATAAACACACACACACACACACACACAGTGGTACCTCTACTTAAGAACTTAATTCGTTCTGTGACCAGCTTCTTAAGTAGAAAAGTTTGTAAGAAGAAGCATTTTTCCCCATAGGAATCAATGTAAAAGCAAATAGTGCGTGTGATTGGAGAAAACCACAGGGAGGGTGGAGGCCCTGTTTCCTCCCAGAAGATTCCTAGAGAGGCCCCATGGAGGCTTCTCTCTGCCTTTTCCGGCTGTTTCCTCCCAGGAGATTTCTACAGAGGCCCCATGGAGGCTTCTCCCTGCCTTTTCCGGTTACAGTTTCGGAGGCTCCGGTTTATAAGTGGAAAATGGTTCTTGATAAGAGGCAAAAAATCTTGAACACCAGGTTCTTATCTAGAAAAGTTCATAAGTAGAGGCGTTTGTAGGTAGAGTTACATAGGTTTTAAAATTACCCAATAAAAAATATTTAAAACAAAAACAAAAAAGGCTTTCTCTCAGGAGAAAGCTATAGCTTTTCCAGATCTTGTCAGATTCTGTTAAGACTCTGTCCAATCATTTGGGCTGGCAATATATAAACCAACAACATATGTCTGTAGGTTTAACTGTGTTGATGTACGTAGCTTTAACTGTACACTATTTCTGATTGGTTGTGTTGCAGGTTGATATAAGAGGGAGCTAAGACATCATAGTTCTCTCTCTCTCTCTCTCTGACATACTTTCTTTGACATTATGTTCTGTTGTATCTAACCTGTGTTTATATCTTGATCTTTGTTTACTTGGAATGACAAAGGCAATTGGTAAGAAGACTTTGTAATTTGATATTTTTGGACTCTTATTCTGACTATTATGTTTATGACGTGGACTGTTTATTGGATTATGCTATTTCTTAAAGTAAACTGTAACTCAAACTAGTGTATCTGTGTGTGGTTGAATAATTATTCGTAACTACTCTTATAAATGTTTCCATTTGCATATCCTTGATATTCAAGGGATACTTTGCACATAACTTAACAGACTCCAGTACCCATCCTCTCTAGCCCTTGTCTTTGTTGGGACGGGTCAATGAAGTGCTCAGCAAACCCCCTGGAGGGTCAACGTGGTTCCAAAGCAGCGAGGGGGTTTTTTATGGCTTAAAATGAAGCCCTCTCCCCTCCCAGTCCGGGGGGGGGGGGTTGTTTCTTACCTTGGTGATCAGGTTGCCGACATAAGGTAAGACCCCCCTGGCTGCCAGGTAGACCTTCCAGCGGGCCGGCTTGATGAGCTTCTGGTACAAGGCCAGGTACTCCGCTGCGCACTCGCCCGCCACACTCAGCTCATCCAAGTAGCTGGCAGAAAGAAGGGAGGATGAGGAGGTGGCTGTCCAAGAAGTCAAAAGCCAAAAGGGAGCAGCGGGGGGCTCCCCTCCCTCACCTGCCCCAGGCCTTACCTGGTCAGCAGGTCAAGGACTTGCTGCTTGCGGCTGGGGATGGTGGCCAGGGCTTCCACAATAGTGCAAGCTGCCTGCCGGGCTGCTTGGGTTGCTGGGGTGAACAAGACCTGGAAACGGAGGGAGGAGAAGGTAGGAGATGCCACTTGGGCACTCACATGGCAAGGATCCCATCCCATTCCTTGGAGAATTTTCTGCCCCAGCCCTCAGGATGGCTCTGCTTCTTGGCATTGCCTTCTCCAAGAGTTTGGCCTTTCTTCCTCCTCCTTCCAGTTCCCTTCCTCCTTTTCCTTTCCTTCTCCTTCTTTTTCTCCTCCTTTTCCTTCCCCCTTTCCTTTTCTTCTCTTCCTCTTCCACTCTTCCACCTTCTTCCTCACCTTTCTCTTCTCCCTTTCCTTCCTCTTCTCTTCCTCCCTCCTCCACCTTCTTCCTCTTTGCTTCTTTTTCTCCTTTTCCTTCATTCCACTTTTCCTCTTCTCCTCTTCTTCCACTCCTCCCCCTTCTTCCTCTTCTCCTCCCCCTCCTCCTTCTTTTTCTCCTCCTTTTCCTTCCCCTTGTTTCTCCCTTTCCTTCTCTCTTCTTCTTTTTCTTCATCTCTTTCCTCTTCTCCTCTTCCTTCCTTCCACTTCTCTTCTTTCACTCCTCCTCCCTCTTCTTCCCCTTCCTCTCCTCTTCCGCCCCTACCCCCCCCCCCCCAGGCATGCATCCATGTGTCTCACCTGCCGCAGCCAATTGTTGTGTCCCAGCTTCAGGTCCAGGGGGCATGTCCTCTTCCCCCGCTTGCTCATGAACTGCTTCCACTTCCAGGCGTACTTCTCCATCAGGTAGAGTTGGCGGAGCTCTGCTCGGCCAGGAGACTTCCCGTTGGCTTCGAGGCCTGGGGAAGACGGCCAAGCAGCAATGGGAGTGAGCTGCAGTGTGGGGTGCAACGCCCCTTCTCAAGGCTGAGCATTCTGGGCCTTCCCTTTCCCGACCGGGGGAAGAAGCCAGGAAGGGAGGGGGAGAACCCTACCTCTGGCAGGGAGGCACTTCTTCCACACCTCGTAGGAGGCCTTGGGATCCCTCTTGAGCCACAGCTGGGCCTGGGCGTGGATCTCATTGCTGTAGGGTTTGACTGTGGTCAGAGAGTCCACCGGTGTGTCCTGAAGAGCCCACAAAAGAGAAGTTTCTAGAAGGGCCTCGAGTAATTGCTGCTACAACCAAGCGGCCACACACATCTGAGCCTGGGATGGCAGTGGGGGGAAAGGGAAGCAAGCCGGGCAGGTAGCTTGTACTTCTTTTTATTTATATATATATAAAACTCTTCCCTGGTGCAAACTGAGAGGAGGAGAGCCTGTGGTCTAGAGGTTAAAGCAACTGCCTTACCAGGCAGACTCTGCAGGTTCAAATCCCAGTAAGGGTATGGCTAGCTGATGAGAGCATCATAAGCTCGAAATAGATCTATACTAGTCTCCCCTCTTTTTCATTATCAGCAAAAATATGTTACACATACATACATATTTATTGAACATTTTAAAGTTAAAAACAAACATTTATACAATTTCCTTTTTTACAACAATTTTGCGTTGCTAAAACATTTTGTGTGTTAGTTTTACCCTCTTCAATTTCTATTCATTTCTATTACATACATATATTTTTATAGTTGTTTATATGCACCACATAATAGTGTACTCCATTTCTACCATTTCTAGTCTTTCCATTTCCCTTATGATTGTTTATTATTATTATTATTATTATTATTATTATTATTATTATTATTACTACTATTATTATTAGATTTGTATGATTTGCATTATGTTTGATACCATTTAGTAACTCATTCATTCATTCATTCATACAATTTTTTAATGCCACCCTTCTCCTTCGACTCAGGGTGGCTTACAACATGTTAGCCAGCCTATTGTCCCCACAATCCGGGTCCTCATTTTACCCACCTCGGAAGGATGGAAGGCTGAGTCAATCTTGAGCTGGTGATGAAATTTGAACAGCTGACCTGCAGATCTAGCAGTCAGCTTTAGTGGCCTGCAGTACTGCACTCTACCCACTGCACCACCTCGGCTCACTTTGTCGTCTTTCTGACGTCATTCTCTTATCCTTTATCTCTCTTCTCTAATCACTCATACCACTTTTCCCATACTTTGTAGCATTCTGTTTCCTCTTTTCCTTGTATTTCCTTTATCCATTTTGGCGCACTCTAAGACCTCCCTAATTAAATTTGTTGTACCTTGTTCTTCTTGCTGGTGGGCGCAGGGGGCTTGATCAGTTTCTGAAGGATCCTCAGGCACATCAGGGTGATGTTTTCCACCACCACTGGTGTCTTGATGTTCACGGCCATGAGGAAGAGGCTGAGGGCTGGGACAAAGCAAACAAGGGGGTCAGAACCGGGCCAGACACCCAAGAAATAACATCCCCCCACCGCTGGCTTCTGTCCCAGTGGGGATGGCCCCTCTCACCCGCCCTGGAGGTGGGGAGAGCAGATCCTCTGGCCCTTTATCCTCTCCTTTCTCCTCCACCCTCCTCTCCGCCATAACTGGCCTGCCAAGCCGTTGGGGGGGGGGGGGGGAGAGGTGCTCACCGCAACGCAGGCGCAATTCCCAGCAACTGTCCTCCTTGGAGATGGAATCCGTCAGCAGCAGCATCTCGTACTGAAGGCTGCTGGCCTACAAGGGGGGTTGGGGCAGGGGGAGAGAAGGATAGACTAAGAGGTGTTTCATCTAGGTTTTCCAGATTGTTGATGGAGCCGAGAAGACCTCGAGGTTGGTTCGTCCCTTCGGCAGGAAAGGGGAAATGGCCGTCTTGGGGTGCCGAGGCTGACACCTTGTTTTTACAGAGGGGGCCCCCGCCCAAGGGGCCATCATGGAGGAAGGGAGAAGAAGAGGTGATCCAGTGCTGCTCACCAGATCAGGATTGGCCCAGTGGCCCTTCAACGCCGCGGACACTTTGCTGATGATGAGGTCGTTCATCTGCTGAGTGGCTTCTGGATTGTCTCTGGTTGGAGACGGAGGATAAAACAAAAAAAAAAAAGCATCATTAAAATGTCATAGGGTGCGTCAACATATACACACACACAGCTCATTTAATAGTAGTAATAATAATAATAATAATAATAATAATAATAATAATAATAATTATTATTATTATTATTATTATTTATTAGACTTGCATACTGCCCCTCTCCGGAGACAAAGAGTGGCTCACAACACAAAACACAGTACAAATCCAACAATAAAAAACAATTTAAAACCCTTAGTATAAAAACAATCATACATCTCAGACAAACCTTGCATAAAACAGAAATGGCTCAGGGGAATCAATTTCCCCATGCCTGACGGCAGAGGTGGGTTTTGAGGAGTTTGCGAAAGGCAAGGAGGGTGGGGGCAATCCTAATCTCCGGGGAGAGTTGATTTCAGAGGGTCGGGGCCGCCACAGAGAAGGCTCTTCCCCTGGGTCCCGCCAGACGATATTGTTTCGTCTGACGGGACCCGGAGAGGACAAACTCTGTGGGACCTGATAGGTCACTGGGAATAATCCCAACACCCAGGACGTCCTTCCTGACAGAACATGACTTGAAAGCTGCCTAGTCATTGAGTTAGCTGCAAAAAATAGGTGGATGGCCCCCAGGTCCAGCCTGGGCTTGAATGCCTATCTTATCTCCCGCTCATTTCCCTTTAGTGTTAGTTGGCCACATTCTTCTTTTTTTAAATAAAAAGCCCCCCCTCCTATTTTTCTACAGTTACTATACATACATCAGTGCATATACCTTAAGATGTATTAATAACATACATAATTATATTTTTTTATCCAGTCAATCATGAATCAATATCCTATTTTGACAGCTATTTTCTTTACACTCCCTTCCATCTCCCTCTTCTCCTTCTACCTTCTTTCTCCTTCTCTCCCACTTCCTACTTCTCTCCACTCCTTCTCTTCTCCCTTTCCATTCTGCTTCCAATTTTTTCCCCTCTTAATTTTTCCCAGAGTGATTCTAATCCTAATTCATCTTATATTTCACAGACTGATAACCTATTCCCATACATCTTTAAATTATTGGCGTCCAATCTAAATTTGTTGTTCTTTGCATCATATTTATACATATAACTCTTTGTTTAGTTGGCCAGATTTTTATAGAGAGTTTAAGCTTGCAATAAATCCATATATTCACTTGAACTGCCTGAATCTCCTGACACCCCACCCCACCCCAGTACTTGACAGGCAGCAAGAAGTACAGGTGGATGGATGGAGAAATGGAGAAAGAAGATAGATGGAAACTTATTAAAGAGAGGGCAACTCTCTGAAAGATCTCCCTAGAAAAAGGGAGACGTTTCCTGACAGAACAATTAATCAGTGGTATGGCTTGCCTTCAGAAGTTGTGGATGCACCATCAATGGTGGTTCTCAAAAAAAAAGATTGGACAGACATTTGTCTGGAAGCCTCAAACAGACTAGAACAGTGATGGCAAACCTATTTTTCCTCGGGTACCAAAAGAGCATGCTTGCACACTATTGCGCATGCACGAGTACCGACATCCATAATTCAATGCCAGGGGAAGGCAAAAACACCTTCCCTCACCCTCCGGAGGAAATGGCCTGTTTCCCAACTTTTCATGGGCTCAGTAGGCTCGTGTTTTGCCCTCCCTAGGCTCCAAAGATTCGCTAGAGCAGAGGGTGAGTAAAAACAACCTCCCCCCAGAGCCTCTCTGGAAGCCAAAAACTCCCTCCCAGAGCTTCTGTGCGAGCCAAAAATCAGCCGGCCAGCACACACATGTACGTTGGAGCTGAGCTAGGGCAACGGCTCACATGCCAGCAGATATGGTTCTGCGTGCAACCTATGGCACCCATGCCATAGATTCGCCATCACTGGACTAGAAGATCCCTTTCCAACCCTAATGTTCTGCATTGTAAGTATGTTCCTCTGAGAGACAGCTTTAACTCATTGTCAGGTCTGCCAACTTCAGCTTGGTGCCTCACTGGCGTCCTGCCATCAAAGGCTCTGAGACAAAGGGCCATGGGCAGAACGAATGGGCAATAAAGATGTAGGTGGAGGTAATGGGAAATAGGGAGGGAGGATGACAGCTTGATGAAGACCAGGCAAAGATGGAACCAGTTTGTCCCAGTGCTGAAGGCCACGCACCCTGAGACTGGAATGAGGACATCCCAGCATTTCTCAAAACAGCTATGCAGTTCATCACTGGCTGGTCCTGAGGGGAGGACTGGGATAAAGCGAAAACCTTCTAGCTTTTTTGTGCGGGAAATTCAATTCTAGTCTGACTTTATGGCAGCCTGGTCTTTTAAGTAAAAGAACCCATCACTTCAACTAAATGGATGATCTTTCTTTCCTAACGGATTGGACTGGGGCAGGTCTGACACCGATATTCAGTACTGGGCGGGTTCTCCATAGGCCCAAGGTTCTCCATTGGCAAAAATTCGATGCAAGAGGCTGTCTGGGTTCCACTGCTGGCCATCCTTGGAAAAGGGCAAAAAGGAAGAAGGGGAGGGGAGGCAGCTAGCCGAGGCCCACCTGGTGAGGAGGCACATGAGCTGTCGGACATCCTCTCTCATGCTGGCAGCCCCCCGGCGCAGGTTGTAGTCGAAGAGCTCACGGATGAGACCCTGGGAGACCAGGATGTGGCGGATGGACGCGTTGGTGGCCAAGGCACGGAGCAGCGTGATGCAGTGCTCGGTGACGGCCGAGGCGCAGCCGTAGCATTTGGTGGAGGAGGTGTGGCCACAACCCAAGACCGAGAGGGCGCGGTACTGGCTGGCAGTGAAGGTGGGCTGGACAGCTGAGCGGGAGGACTTGCTGGCAGCCTCTCTCTGCTGGAGGTCGTACTCCAGGAGCTCCTTCCGGGAGGCAAACACTTTCTGGGGAGAGGATAGAGAAGAGAGGGGGATGAGCCATGATGGAGGCATAACCTAAGTAGGGCCTCAGGTGACCAAGGAGCTGAACTTCCATCAGAACAGCCTAAGACTGACCAGCATATAGGACCCCAAACCTAGGTTACTAGGTCATGAGCTGGTCAGAACCAAGCCACCCAAAGCAGCAGGAGTGTGAACATATAAACTCCATTTGCACGAGCAGAGGCCAAGCTTCCACAAATGGAGCTGGGTCAATACTCTGTACTGCAACGGTTGGGTTGTCAATATATGAACTAACCAGTAATGTATGTTTGGAGGAAACAGAAAAGGGAGAAAGATGTGTTGCACTTTGTCGTATTGTATTGAATTGTTGGTTGCTGGTGGCTATTGCGGTTAGTCTTGCTAATGCTTGCTATTGCTGTGTGCTTAATACCGCTGTTTTCTAATATATTGCTGTATGCTAAGTATTGGTCTATGTACTTGTTGTGTGATTAATATTGGTCTATGTATTATATTTATCGTATTATGTAGAACTGTATATAATTGCTTGACTTGGATATGTATATATATATACCTGACTGTATATGCTGGTTAATCTATTGTATACATTGTAAAAAATATTGTTTTAAAAATATAATCTTTATTAGTTATTTATAATTAAAACATGTAATGTAAACAAACACATAAATACAAACTAAACAGATACATGGAAATAAAATACAAATCACTGTTCACTCTAAGCTGCGCGCCTGTGCGCCCCAAAATAACCCCTCGTGCACCCTTTTCCAAGGTCGCGCAAGGAGCTGGGCATTGGAGTTGGGGGCGGGGAGCAACGAAAGTGCGGAGGCGCCCCATGCGCTCCCCATCCCCCTGCCAGCGGGGAGGCACCGGCAGTAGACATGGGTGGAAGGAAAGGGAGCCGCGGCCATCCCCACCTCCCCACGGTGCCTCTGGCCCCCTCGCGCCCCTGCCCCCTCGCCGGCTTTCTCTTCCTCCGCCTCCCGCCATGGGGCGCGACTTCTCCCACAGCGGTGGCTGCAGCGGCGGTAGCGGCTGCGGCTGCTCCTCATCATCCGCGCTCCCAGCCAGGGGGGTTGAGAGGGTTTTCTCCACGCACTTCAGGAATGCCCGCCCCGCCCCTCTCGCAGCCCCTTCACTGGGAGCACGTTCATCCCAGTCTTTCAGCAAGGGGGCTGTAGTAGAGGCAGGGCAGGCGTTCCCAAAGCGCTCAGAGAAAGCGCTTTCGCAGTCCCCTCACTGACAGAGAGAGAGAGCAACAGACAGAGCGAGATAGAAAGAAAGAGAGAGGGAGAGAGAAACTAAATGAGAAAAAGGGAGAGAGAGAAAGATAGCAGGAGATAGAAAGAGTGAGAGAGAAAGAATGCAATAGAGAGAGAGAAAAAATGAGAGAGTGAGACAGAAAGAAAGCGAGAGACAGAAGAGAGAGAGAGAGAGAGCAACAGAGCGAGATAATAAGAGAGGTAGAGAGAGAGAGAGCAAAAGGGGGAGAGAGAGAGAGAGAGAAAGAGAGAGAAATAACTCTTGATTTAAAGCATATGGTAAAAAGTACCCAAATAATAACAGAGAAAAAAAACCCAGCCCTCACCTGTTATTGGAAATGGTTCAAGAGTTCACACACACACACACACACACACACAAGGGGGGAGGAGACAGGGATGGAAAAAGAGGAGAAGTGAGAGGGGGACGGGATGAGAGAAAAGGGGAGGGAGAAATGAGAAGCAAATGAGACAGAAAAGGGGGAGAGACAGGAGAGAGACCCAGAAATGAGAACAGTGGTAGAAATTTGAGGAGGGATGATTGATTATTAAATATGGATTGACTATGGAATATTGGTAAAAGATATATTTAGGTGTTTAATATTAGGATGTATTAATTTAAAAAATTGTATTAGAATTTTAGAACTACAGTATATAGAATTACATAGGTACAATTAATGGAAGATACATATGATAAATAAGGGGTTTATGATATGTACTGTGTGGTTTTATGAGTTTGCATTATGAATTTAAAATATACTTGGAAATGTAGAAGATTGATGAAAGTTAATAATAGTAAATGCTAAGTGCCTGAAAATTAATTGAGCTTGGAAATGTTGAATGAAATTTTAGAAAAGTATAATTTATGGAAATATATTAATTGATGCGTTGGTGTTCAGATAGATTTTCATAGTATTACTAGATTACTAGATTACTATAATACTATGATAAATATTTAAGAAATGAAGATTTTAAAGCATGGATTTATTAATAGTTGTGTTTTTGGTTTTGCTGGTTGTTTTAGTTTTAATAGTAATAGATTTTGGTTTTGTTTTATTATTAATTTCTTTTAATAAAAAAGAAGGGATTTTTTAATTTATTTTTTAATTAATTAATTAATTAATTAATTAAATTAATTAATTAATTTATATTTCTATGCCGCCCAGTCCCAAAGGGACTGCCACAGACACTATACTTTTCCGCCCACACCGAAAAAAAATTAGAGGGAACATTGATACAAATTGTAAATAATATTTATAATCTTCTATATTGGTCTGTCTTATTGGCTGAACAACCACCACTGCCACATATACTCTGTTTCTAAGTTTTAGATGCTAACATCTTAGCCGCCCCGAGTTTGCGGAGAGGGGCGGCATATAAATCCAATAAACCTAACATTGGCTGTAAGGCCAGTGTAGAATACTAACAAGCTGCACATGCACATATAGTTGCCCACCAATCATGTGGAATGCCCCCCCCCCCCCCCCCCCAAAATCCGTCTGCAAAGCCAGAAAGATTGGGGAACTCTGGATTAACAGACATATTCAGCCCTGAGGAAGCCTGGCCTGAATCCACTAGCTGTTTCTGACCTCAACAGCCAACCTATTGAAAGGGGTGGCCTGGGGTGGGCAAGGCCAGTTCAAGGGGAATTCTGGCAGCCACCGTCCCAGTCTGCTTGGGGCAGGGCAGACTACAGAAGGGATTACCTGGATGATCTTGGAGAGCTCGTCAAAGGAGTTCTTGCAGTCGCCACAGTACTCTTGCGCCAGCTGCAAGATATACCTGTTCACACTGGCTGAGGTAGAGCTGAGCCCCCCGCTGCCCCCGGAGTCATCCTGGCACAGAAAGGGGGGGGAAGAAGTCATGTCAGGGTGGTGGCTTTGCCTCGCCCGAAGTCCACCCAAGAGTGGCCTCTTTGCCTCTTGCTACCTGTGGCTTTTCGGGCGCAGCCTCGTTGACCTTGCAGAGCAGGTTCTCCAACTGGGGTCGGTGGCCCATCAGCTGGTGGTAGACCCGGTCAGCCTTGTCCAGGAGGGTGTTGATGTTGGTCACGGCCTGGCAGGTGAAAATGCCACAGCACTCCATTTAGTTATTGTTCTGTGCAGGGTCCTCGGAGCGAACCCACTGACCCAAAAGTCCCTTATTTTATGATAAAATCAAACTCTTTATTGATAAAAGCACACATAACAAAAAGCAGATTTTGAATGGCAAGGAAAAAGGAGTTATTTCTCTCTGAAGCTAAGTATCAACAATGTCTGGGAAAGGCACCAAACTCGGCCTAATCAGCATTCCTTAGATAACAAGTCCATTTATCATTTAAGCATATGAATCAGCTCACCAAAGTGGGCAAAATTATCCAGGAGAGAATGTCTTTTATTGAGGCAGAAATCATGGTTTGTTCAAGCACACCCCCAGTCTACAATCTCTTCCATGAACACGTTGAAACCCTACACCCAATTACCCCAAATCCTTTGCTTTTGTACTGCCTGGAAGTGACATCACACCCCAAAGAGGCTAAAGCTGTAAGCTAATACCTTTTACTATGCAATTCCTCTCACCGTCACAGCAATCTCCTATAGCGAGGATCTATCCATGGACTATCCACTCTAATGTCTTCCTCATCCTCCGACTGGGAACATTCCTCCATTGTTATATCAGCCCCTTCTGGTGGTCCCTCAGGCTCACTCAGGTCACTTTCCCCCTCACTCTCACTCTCTGCATCAGCTGGCAACCCCCCTGGCCCAAGGTATCCAGAGGGGCCTAGCTCATCCTCCTCAGAATCTGACATGACCTGAGGTGGACAAGGAGCACTCACAACAGTTATGCGTTGGCTTAATTAAGCAACACTGGGCTCCCGAGGTTTGGGGACAGCAAAATTAATCCCCACTTCAATACGAAGCAGTTCTCTAGGTCTAGGTAATAAGGTTGGGGATCGAGCAATGATCAACTCCCAGGCAGTGAATGGAGGCTCTCTGATTCACTCCAATGTCCGGCACAATGTCCAAGCTCTTTTTCCAACCCAAACTAGGCAGTGGGTCACTCCAGGTAAGTTTCAGATAACAGGGAAAAACCACCCAAGGGCCAAGGTGGTGTGTGAAACTCTATTCTTTCTAAAACACGGGTAATCCTCAACTTACGACCCCAATAGAGCCCAAACTTTCTGTTGTTAAGTGAGAATGTTTTTTCAGTGAGTTTTGCCCCATTGTTTGACTTTTCTTGCCATCGTTAAGTGAATCACTGCACAGTAAATTAGTAAACTGGTTGTGAAGTCCCCATTGACTTTGCTCATCGGGAGGTCACCAAGGGGGATCACGTGACCCCAGGGCAATGGGGAAATCTTTTGTTTTTTAACTACTGGTTCTGTGGGCATAGCTTGGTGGGTGTGGCGTGGCTTGGTGGGCATGACAGGGGAAAGATACTGCAAAATCTCCATTCCTACCTCACTCTTTCTGCTACTGGTTTTCCGAACTACTCAGCATTTTCACTACTGGTTCTCCAAACTACTCAACATTTCCACTACTGGTTCTCCAAACTACTCAACATTTCCACTACTGGTTCTCCAAACTGCTCAAAATTTCTACTACCAGTTCTCCAAACTACTCAAAATTTCCACTACTGGTTCTCCAAACTGCTCAAAATTTCTACTACCAGTTCTCCAAACTACTCAAAATTTCCACTACTGGTTCTCCAAACTACTCAAACGTTTTGCTCCCGGTTCCCTGAACTACTCAAAATTTCCACTACCATTTCTCCGAACTACTCAAAATGTTCACTACTGGTTCTCCAGAACCTGTCAGAACCTGGTGCATTTCACACCTGCCCCAGGGATATGGCAACTGTCATAACCAGTTGCCAAGTGTCTGAATTTGGATACCGTGATCCTGGGAATGCGGCAAAGGTCATACGCGAAAAGCGGTCCTAAGCCACTTGTTTTTTTCTAGTGCCGTTGTAACTTTGAATGGTTACTAAACAGGTTATTGTAAAGTCAAGGATGTTCTACCCTCCAAAGGAGGACAAATAGTTTCGTGGGGAAAGGAAGGCAGCAAAATCTCCCTCCTCCCCACTCCCTCCAAAAGGCAGGCCTCCTTCTCCTCCTCCTGACCTTCTTTCGGTCCTCTTCGTTCTCAATGGGGTCCACAGCACAGCATGGTTTGGCGAACAGCATGAAATCAAAGCGGGCATATTTGCAGAAGCCACAGGCATTGCAAAGGAAGGGATCCTTCTCATCGTAATTGATCGACCTGGGAGTCAACACTGAGGGTTAAATCTCATCGTAGTTGCTCCCCTCCCCAAAGAGATTCCTCCGAACCCAAATCTCCTTCTAGGACTGAGTGTGGGTCCCAGCTAAAGAGTTAGGAGAACCCCAAGATTTCTACAGCTGTGGGGGCAGGGGTTGGGTATCACCCGAGGTGGCCCCTTCCTCCATTTTGGAGCTCCTTGGGGTGGGGGGGCTAAGCTCACCCACCGGCACTTGTGGCATTGGTAGACATTCTCCCCACAGTTTCCGCAGACTCCGGGGTTGGCGGGGACTGAAGCGCTGCATCGGGGGCACTGCAAGGTTTCTGTGGAGGCTTGGTAGTTCTCGTAGAAGTCAGCAAACTCGATCATCAGGTTGGAGGCCACGATGGGCAGTGGAAGATCAATCTTCACCTCCGTCTGGCCGGGGGTCAGCTGCACTTTCTTGGCTTTGTGCCAGCGGGCTGGCCTAAAGATGGCAAAAGGGGAGGATGCGGGGGAGGAGAGAGACCAACAATGCAAACCGGGCACAGAAGTCCAGTTCTGTTGTTCTGCTCCACTCCTGGGAAAGCTAAGCATTCCTGTTAGCCCTCACACTGAAAATAACCCCTGAAAATGAGGTGAGCCAAGAGAGATAAAGAATTAAGGCACCCTCTCCCATCCCCCACCCCAGCAGTGGTGAAGGACTAGAGCCATTAGGGCTCCATTGGGAAGAGACTGAAAAAGAAGCCGAGTTCTTCTAATGGACAAAGGAGCTTTGCCAAAACCAGAAGAAAAACGTCCAGGAGAAACCCTGCAGCTTGTAGCTGAGGAGCACGTCTGTCTGTGTCTATCATCTATATCTAACACTCATATCTGTCTGTATCTCTCTCTCTCCATCCATCATCTATATCTTAACATCTATTTCTATTTCTAACTATCATTACTATCTATCTATATTTCTATCTATTATGTTTATTTCTACTTCTATTATCTTATCTATCTTATCTATCTATCTATCTATCTATCTATCTTTCATCATCTCTTTTTTCCTCTCTATCTCTCCACCCACTCACTTCTCTATCATCTATCTTATCTATCCATCCATCCATCCATTCTTTTTTTTCTTTTTTTATATTTTTATTATTTTCAAAAAAGGACAAAGACATACAACATTAAACATTTAAGGAGCTGCCATTGCTCCGCTTGTCGTAGAAGTCTAACTAGTACAGAATATAAAAAACCCTAACTGTTACCAGATCTATGCAGAAATACCACACTTGTAAATTACATTCTTATTGAATTTAATTCTATATTTTTAATATTAAACTTGTTAATTGAATTTCTTTATATTTTAAAATGTTATATACTTATATATGTATATATATATATAAAAGAAATAAACAAAATATTAGTAATACAGAAAAAAGAAAAAGTAAACACTTCTAAGTTAGTTATGATATAAACTATTTCATTCTATCTTATAATTCTTCAAATAATCATTTATTCTTATATATTTAGATTTTAATTCTATTTTTAAAATTCCACCAATCATATACTTTATCCCATATTTTATAAAATTCTGTTTCAGTTTGATTATTCATGTCTAATTCTGCACATCCTATAATTTTTTTAAATACCTCAATATCTTTTGGTATCGTCTTTTCTTTCCATTTCTGTGCGAATACTATTTGTGCCGCAACCAATATATGTATTATTAAATAATACATTTCTTTTTTATACTTTATATTTGAAATACCCAGTAAGAAAAATTCAGGAGATTTTTTAATCCTCTCCTTTGTTATTTCATTTATCCAATTCTCTACTTTGTTCCAAAATATTTTGGTCTCAGAACAAGTCCACCATGTATGATAATATGTACCGACTTCTTTTTTACATTTCCAACAGATAGGCGATACAGATGGAAACATTTTAGAAATTCTGTATGGTGGAAGGTGCCATCTATAAAACATCTTAATTTGGTTTTCTTTAAAGGAAATTGATTTTGTTATTTTCCAATTATACATCCAGATCTTTTCCCAAGTATCTAAATTACCGTATATACTCGAGTATAAGCCGACCCGAGTATAAGCCGAGGCACCAGTTTTTGCCACAAAAACCTGGGAAAACTTATTGACCCGAGTATAAGCCGAGGTTAGAAAATGCAGTGGCTACTGGTAACTTATAAAAATGGAAACCAATAAAATTACATTAATTGAGACATCAGTAGATTAAA
This sequence comes from Erythrolamprus reginae, assembly GCF_031021105.1. Lineage (NCBI taxonomy): Eukaryota > Metazoa > Chordata > Lepidosauria > Squamata > Dipsadidae > Erythrolamprus > Erythrolamprus reginae. The sequence goes on from NC_091957.1 coordinate 27,462,478, forward strand.
TGTTTTAGAATATTTATTTTAAAGAACACCAAAATTAGCTCTGTAAATTTAAAAGAGGGTAAAAGAAAGCAATCTGGTAATAACAATAAATTAAAAAGTAAAAAAAGTAGCTCAATCAGCAACCAAGCTAAAACCTATTTCTAAACCTAACCCAGGGGTCTTTAAACTTGACAGTTTTAAGACTAGTGGACTTCAACTCCCAGAATTGCTGCACCAGCCATGCTACTTCAGGAGTAGGAGTTGAAGTCCACAAGCCTTAATCTTTCCAGGTTTGAAGACTCTTGCATTTCTAACCCTAACCCAGGGCTCTTTAAACTTGAGTTTTTAGAAGCCTGGAGAGAGTTCAATGCTGCCCCCCCCCCCTTTAGCTGGCTGGCTGGCTCGTTGGCTTGATCTCCCACCCCTGATCCTCCCTCCTCCTCGTCTCCCTTTATTGCCCCATTTATTGTGCAGGGAAGCAGATTTGCTAAAGAGATCCACTTGGGACGGCAACAGGGAAATGAGGCGGAGGAGAGCCAGAATAGCCCACAGCCGCGGGGGAGGAGGAGGAAAGGAAAGAGCTGCCCTCCTCCTCCTCCCCCTGCTGCCGTACCAAGTGGATCTCTGTAACAAATCTGCTTCTCTCTCCGGCTGGAGGCTTCTAAAGCCTGGAGAGAGTTCATGCCGTCCGGGTCCCTCCCCCCCTTTAGCTTGCTGGCTCTCTCCTCCATCTCCCTTTATTGCCCTATGTGTTGTGCAGGGAAGCAGATTTGCAAAAGAGATCCACTTGGGAGGGCAACAGGGAAATGAGGCGGAGGAGAGCCAGAATAGCCCACAGCCGCAGGGGAGGAGGAGGAAAGGAAAGAGCTGCCCTCCTCCTCCTTCTCCTCCTTCCCCTGCTGCTGTACCAAGTGGATCTCTGTAACACATCTGCTTCTCTCTCCGGCTGGAGGCTTCTAAAGCCTGGAGAGAGTTCATGCCGTCCCCGTCCTCCCCGTTTAGCTTGCTGGCGGGGCGCCCTCTTGTGGTGATTCGGCGCCCTCTTGTGGTGACTCGAGTATAAGCCGAGGTTAGGTTTTTCAGCCTATTTTTGGGGCTGAAAAACTCGGCTTATACTCGAGTATCTATGGTAATCTCTTTGCCAAAATTTTTACACCAACTGATCATATTATCTTTCAATATCCAACCTATCGTTCTATAATTTAATAAATATTTATAGACATTTCCAATTGTCTTTCTTTGATTTTGAAATAATAATTTACTTAATACATTATTTTCTTTTTTAAAAATATAAGTCTTTACGTCTATTTGATATCTAGAACTAATCTGCATATAATGCCACCAATCTAAATCAATACCTAACTCCTGTAACTCTTGTTTTTTCTTAATTTTAATTGATTGTCTAACAAGTCTCTATATTTCCAAATCTTACCTTTTTCTTTAAGATTCGGGTGTACAATAGCTTCAATGGGTTAAAACCATTCTGGCATTACTAAGAAGTGATTTTTCTTTATTTCATTCCATACTTCTATCAATGCTTTTCTAAAAACATTATTTTTAAAATATGAGTGTGTTTTTAATTTATCATACCATACAAATGCATGCCAACCGACCATCAGATTGTGGCCTTCTAGATTGAGCAGCCTTTGGTTTTCTAAAGTCAGCCATTCTTTTATCCATGTCAAGGCCGTGGCATGATAGTATAATTTCCAATTTGGGAGACCGAGGCCTCCTCTTTCCTTACGATCTTCTAATGAGTTTTGTTTTATTCTTGATTTTTTACCTTGCTCGATAAATTTTCTTATTGTCTTATTCAATTCGGCAAAGAATTTCGTTTTTATTGGAATTACTTGAAAAGGAACAAAATTTTTGGAAGGATATTCATTTTAATTGTAGAGATTCCTCCTACAAATGATAGTTGTAAATTACTCCATATTTCTAAATCTTTTTTAACCTGACTTAATAATTTTAGATAATTATCATTTTTTAAAGTTACAGCTTTGGAAGTCATCCATATCCCTAAATATTTCACTTTTTTTGTAATTTTCATGTTTGATAGATCTCCTAAACCATCCAGGCTCCATTGGGAAGAGACTGAAAAAGAAGCCGAGTTTTTCTAATGGACAAAGGAGCTTTGCCAAAACCAGAAGAAAAACGTCCAGGAGAAACCCTGCAGCTTGTAGCTGAGGAGCATGTCTGTCTGTGTCTATCATCTATATCTATCACTCATATCTGTCTGTATCTCTCTCTCTCCATCCATCATCTATATCTTAACATCTATTTCTATTTCTAACTATCATTACTATCTATCTATATTTCTATCTGTTATGTTTATTTCTACTTCTATTATCTTATCTATCTATCTATCTATCTATCTTTCATCATCTCTTTCTTTCTTTCTCTCTCTTTCCACCCACCCACTTCTCTATCATCTATCTTATCTATCCATCCATCCATTCTAATATCTCTCTATCTCTCATCATCTCTTTCTCGCTATCTCTCTCCACCCACCCACTTCTCTATCATCTATCTTAATTATCTATCTATCTACCTACCTACCTACCTTTCTATCTCATCATCTATCTATAACTATCCATCATCTATTATCTATTTATATTTCTAGTTATGTTTATTTATCTCTATTTCTATCTATCTGTCTGTCCGTCCGTCCGTCCGTCCATCCATGCATCCATCTATCCATCCATTAAAAACACTCCTGCCCACATTTCCCTTATGGTGGTTTACAGACAAAATGTTAAAATTGAATGTAAACTTTTAAAGTTAAGAGTCAAGGACAGTTAAAACTGCACTCCAGTCATAGATTCTGAGTCACTTCTTGTGATTTTCTTTATGCTTACTTGTTCTTCAGCTCTACGATGGCCTGCACAGTCCGGTTGTTGTAGTAGAGGTTGATGGTCCGGACCATCTTGGTGCGCTTCAGGTCTCCGATCTTGACCGTTACTTTGCTGATGGTGTGGCTGCCGATGAGCTTGACCACTTGCTGGGTGGTGGTGTAGCGGGTGTCCACCTTGATGGAGGACAGCTTGATGTACTGGGAGAAAAGAGAGAGAGAGATGGGCTGAAAAAGGCCGACACCTGCTGGGTTTGACGGCATGGGGGGGATGGGGAGGGACCACTTACGCAGAAAGGCACTTCGGGGTTGTTGCAAACAAGACAGGGGTCGCTCTCTAAATAGTAGCCATCAAATTCCACCAGGCCGGAGAGGGTGCTGGAATGAGGAAGAGGAAAGCAGTTGATTTATTCTGCTCAGGAACAAAATCCCAGTTGTATGCAGCTTTTACTTTCTATGGGACAGGCCTAATTCTCAAGCAGGACCAGCAAAAAAACTGAATTTCATTTCCTTGCCATTTAAATGCACAAAATATAGTTAAGTAAGGCACCCCACGATGTCTCCTTTCGGTCACACACTTTTAAAAAAAGGGCACTTGCAATGAATTTGGAACGATTTCCGAGTTGTGTGCAAGCCTAGGAGGCTGTGAGTTCGATCCGAGGTCGAGGTAGATAGTTCTCTCTCTTGGCACACTGAGAATATATCTGCTGAACAAAAACTCCACACAGACAACAGGATGGGCATTTGGCCAGTAAACACTGCTAGCTCCATTCAGCTGCCCAAGACTCCACCCCGCGAGGGATTATGGGGGTCTTTAAAAGAAGATGATGATCCATTTTCTGACGCTGCAAAGTTAATCTGGGCAGCCAGGCAAGAGCCTCTTCTAGCACCTGTTGTACATACTCCTGGTCAGTTGGAGGATGATGAAGATATTGAGGACTCTGATTCAGATAGTGTTTATAAATTAGTGGGGGGCCAGCCACAGGTAGTAGAACAGGTGGGAGGCCAGCCACAGGATGGGGCTATGAGTTCAGGATCTAGCGAGGGAGAATCAGACGCTCGCTGGGTTAACCCTAAATTCAGAAGGGCCCAAAAATGTAGAGAACAGAGGTCTGGAAGAAGACATTAAGGAGAGGAATGGGTTAAATACTGTAGTGATGTATTTGACACGTCAGGGGGTCAGTGGGGACGAAGGGTGGAGTTTCAACGTTGCCGATGAGAAAAATGGATGTTTTTCTTGCCGCTCTCAAGTAAGCAAAAGTATTCTGTGTGATTAACAGTCAGGGCTGCTGTTTTTAGAGATCATGCATTTGGGAAAATAAATCTTGTTAAGTGGAGAAGGAGAAGGAATGTGAGAAATGCGGTCAAGGGAGATAACGGACCAACAGATAAGTGCGTGTATGAAATGTGTTTGAATTCCAGAAGAGCAGAGAAATAAATGGAGTTTCTTTATTCATGATATAATGCATTTAATAAGAGTTATTTGTAATTGCTAAATTTATACCAGAAACCAGAACAGCACCCAGGCAAGAAGCATCCCCCCTCCCCTCCTGTCCCTTCCAGCTCCCCTCCATTCTGAATGCGGCAAGCAACCCTCACTTGTAGATGTTGGAGTTGGGGTGATTGGTGAGGATGTGGTTCTGCATCCTGAGGATCTCCACCGCCTTCTGGGAGTATTCCTTGAACTGAAACAAACAGAGCCCAACACAAAAATCAGAGGAACCCAGGCTGTGAAACCAGGAGGTCCCATAAAGCAAACTCAGGTCTGCCTGGTAGACCCAGGTGACAACATTAGATTTTGAGGAGGCAGCATTAGATTAATAGCATATTTCTAGAATAAAGAATTACATTGGACAGGCATTTAAACTAGGTAAAGGGGACAGAGGTGTAACTGATGTGGATTTCTGACCCCGACCAATGAGGATAAATCAGTTTCTGGAAGCTTATGAAAAGGGAGCTGCAAATAAAATAGATGTAGTTGTTGATGATAAGGGGCAAACTAATAATGAAAATAATGTTCTTTGAGTAATGTGCACGAATGTTCGAAGCTTGAGCAACAAGCTCTGTGAGTCAATGGCCATAGTATCTAGAGATAATTTGGATCTGGTTGCCATAACTGAGACATGGTTTAAGGATTCTAATGAATGGGAAATATCCATACCAGGATATACACTGTATAGGAAGGATAGAATAGAGAGAAGGGGAGGCGAATAGCCATTTATGTTAAAGAAAGTCTAAAAACAACACTAATTCAAAATACATGTAAAGATCTGGAGACTCTCTGGATTTGCATGCAAAATAAAGAAGGTTCTGTCATTAGAATTGGGGTGATCTATAGGCTTCCAGGGCAAACTGAGGAATATGACAACAAGATGGTGGATAAAATTACCCAAATGGCAGTAAAGGGAGATATTGTGGTTATGGGTGATTTCAACATGCCTGATGTTGACTGGAATATCCCCAGTGCCCTTACATGCAAAAGCTCTGGCACAGCTGGTTAAGACACCAACTAGAGGGGAGAATATTCTAGATTTAGTTTTTACGAATGGGAATTGGGTTTCAGAGGTCAAGGTGGGAGAAAATTTAGGTTGCAGTGACCATCTAGGTTTGTGGTTTGATGTAAAAACTGATTGTGAGCAACCAAAGTATTGGATTTCAGAAAAACAAATTTTAATGCAATGGGGGAATATTTAAATAATGAATTAAAGGGGAGGGATAAAATGGCAGGAGCGAGCACCAAGTGGACTGTATTAAAAAAAGCCATCTTAAAAGTCACTGGACTATATGTAAGACAAATAACTAAAGGTAAAAGGAAGAAGAAACCGCTATGGTTTTGCAATGATGTAAGGGTTATAGTCATTGAAAAAAAGGCATAAAGGTAAAGGAGGTATAAAGAGTCTGGAAATATAGCTGATAGAGAGGTGTATAAAGTGAGACAGGAGGCAAAACAGATAATATATGCTGCTAAAGCCTCAAAAGAGGAATAAATTGCCAAAACTGTAAAGAAGGGGGATAAAACCTTCTTCAGATACATTAGTGATAGGAAGAAGAAACACTGCAGCATCATGAAGCTTATTACTGGGAATAATACATGCATTAATGGAAATAAGGAGATCGCTGACCATTTCAATAGCTACTTCTGTTACGTTTTCTCAAAAGATACCTTACAAAATAATACTATAGAGGGATATAGCATTGCTTCCAGCTGTATGGATTCATCTCCAGTGATCTTAGAAGCCGATGTCTTAGAAGAACATGAACAATTAAAGATAAATAAAGCAATGGGTCCAGATGGCATCCACCCCAGAGTTCTTAAAGAACTCAGATCTGTCATTGTTACCCCCCTGACTGATTTGTTTAAACAATCCCTGTTAACAGGAGATGTTCCTGAGGATTGGAGAATGGCCAGTGTTGTGCCTATCCACAAGAAGGGCAGTAGAGAAGAAGCTGGTAACTACAGGCCAGTTAGCTTGACATCAGTTATAGTTAAAATGATGGAGACTCTACTCAAAAAGAGGATAAATCAGCACCTAAAAAACAATAACTTATTGGACCCAAATCAGCATGGCTTTACTGAAGGCAAATCATGTCAGACTAATCTCATTGATTTCTTTGACTATGTCACAAAGGTGTTGGATCAAGGTGGTGCCGTGGATATTGTCTATCTGGACTTCAGCAAAGCCTTTGATACGGTTCCACATAAAGAGCTGATAGATAAATTAGTGAAGATTGGACTTAATCCCTGGAGAGTTCAATGGATTTGCAGCTGGCTGAAGCGTAGACATCAGAGAGTTGTTAATGGCGAGTATTCTGAGCAGAGACAGGTTACAAGCGGTGTGCCACAAGGGTCTGTTCTGGGTCCTATTCTTTTTAATATGTTTGTGAGTGACATAGGGGAAGGTTTGGTAGGGAAGGTTTGCCTATTTGCCGATGACTCTAAAGTGTGCAATAGGGTTGATATTCCTGGAGGCGTCTGTAATATGGTAAATGATTTAGCTTTACTAGATAAATGGTCAAAGCAATGGAAACTGCAGTTTAATGTTTCCAAATGTAAAATAATGTACTTGGGGAAAAGGAATCCTCAATCTGAGTATTGTATTGGCAGTTCTGTGTTGGCAAAAACTTCAGAAGAAAAGGATTTAGGGGTAGTGATTTCTCACAGTCTCAAAATGGGTGAACAGTGGAGTCAGGCGGTAGGGAAAGCAAGTAGGATGCTTGGCTGCATAGCTAGAGGTATAACAAGCAGGAAGAGGGAGATTATGATCCCGCTATATAGAGTGCTGGTGAGACCACATTTGGAATACTGTGTTCAGTTCTGGAGACCTCACCTACAAAAAGATATTGACAAAATTGAACGGGTCCAAAGATGGGCTACAAGAATGGTGGAAGGTCTTAAGCATAAAACGTATCAGGAAAGACTTAATGAACTCAATCTGTATAGTCTGGAGGACAGAAGGAAAAGGGGGGACATGATCGAAACATTTAAATATGTTAAAGGGTTAAATAAGGTTCAGGAGGGAAGTGTTTTTAATAGGAAAGTGAACACAAGAACAAGGGGACACAATCTGAAGTTAGTTGGGGGAAAGATCAAAAGCAACCTGAGAAAATATTATTTTACTGAAAGAGTAGTAGATCCTTGGAACAAATTTCCAGCAGACGTGGTTGGTCAATCCACAGTAACTGAATTTAAACATGCCTGAGATAAACATATATCCATCCTATGATAAAATACAGAAAATAGTATAAGGGCAGACTAGATGGATCATGAGGTCTTTTTCTGCCATCAGTCTTCTATGTTTCTATGTCTAGAAGTCATATACAAATAATGTAGTTAAAAGAGACACTGATAGTTTAAAAATGTATGGGAATATGTTATCAGTATGAGATGAACTAGGATAAGAATCACTCAGGAAAAGGTGAGGAGGGAGAAAGAGGAAGTAGAAAGGAGAGGAGGAGGAGTGGAGGAAAGTAGGAAGGTGAGAGACAAGGAGTAAGCAAGTAGAGGGAAGGGATGGAGACAGTAGAATGTAAAGAAGTGAAGAAAAACTAGACTGATGAATAGTAGTATAAAATAGGTGCAAAACAGGATACAGATTTATGAGAGATTGGATAAAAACGTATAATTGTTTATATTGCGGACATATTTTAATGTACAGTGGAACCCCGACATAAGAGCTGCTCTACTTAAGAGCAACTCGAGATAAGAGCTGGGAGGGGAGAGATATTTTTGTTCTACTTACAAGCCCAAATTCGAGATACAAGCGCCAAGGAGCTGTCTCCTGAAGCCAAACGCTAACTTCCGCGTTCGGCTTCAGGAGACAGCTGCGAAGCGGCGCGCGTGTTTTAAAAGGTTGCAGCCGGCCTGGGGGGCTCGGGGGGGTGCTTGCAGCTTTCTTTCTTGCTCTTTTTCTTTCTCTCTTTTACCTTCCCTTCCTCTATTTCTTCTTTTCTTTCTCCTTCCCACCTTCTTCCCTCCCTCCCTCCCTTCACTCATTCCTCTCTTACTCTCCCCTTTCATAAGTTTCCTTGCTTCCTTCCTCTGTTCCTGTCCCTTCCCCCTTTCTTTCTTTCTTTCTTTCTTGCTTTCTTTCTTGCTCTTTTTCTTTCTCTCTTTTACCTTCCCTTCCTCTATTTCTTCTTTTCTTTCTCCTTCCCTTCTTCCCTCCCTCCCTCCCTTCACTCATTCCTCTCTTACTCTCCCCTTTCATAAGTTTCCTTGCTTCCTTCCTCTGTTCCTGTCCCTTCCCTCTTTCCTTCCTTCCTTCCCACCCTCCGTCCATTCATTCACCCATTCCTCTCTTGATCGCTTAAAGCCGGTCCCTGGTGCAAAAAGGGTTGGGGACCTCTGTCCTACAGGATTGGGTGGCAGAGAAGTTGAACATATGTAAATTTAAAAGTTTAAGAAAGTTTACAAGTTAAGTGAAAGAAACTTAATTATTCATTTATATGTACATGTACATTTCTTCATTAAAAACATGTCTTTCTGCATAATTTAGACTAACTTTGTGAGTTTTTTGAGGGCTGGAACCAATTAAAATTATTTACATTAATTCCTATGGGGAAAAGTTGTTCGAGATAAGAGCTGCTCGACTTAAGAGCCCAGGTCCGGAACGAATTAAACTCGTATCTCGAGGTACCACTGTATATGCATTGATATATATATTATTTATTTATTATTTGGGCTTTAAGGCCGCCCTTCTCTGCTCGGGGCGGCTTACAAAGAAGGATACAGATTAAAACATATAAGAAATCCAAACATTAAAATTAATCTAATCTAATCTAATCTAATCTAATCTAATCTAATCTAATCTAATCTATCTATCTATCTATCTATCTATCTATCTATCTATCTATCTATCTATCTATCTATCTATCTATCTATCTATCTATCTATCAAAACTGTGGAGAAAAAATAAAAGAAATTATAATAAAGCAAACAGATGACCTACAGAAAATGGCCCCTGAGTGGCTTGAGGTGGCTTCCAGCATCCTTTTATTATTATTTTATTTATTATTTGGATTTGTATGCCGCCCCTCTCCGAAGACTCGGGGCGGCTCACAACATCCTTTGGAGAAGTTGGGTTCCAGTAAGAAGGTGTGTGTGTGAGGGGAAAGCATTTTCTTCTCAGGTTTTAGCACCCGGGCAGGTGACTCACCCTCCCCTACAATTAATTTAATTTAATTTATGCGACTTCTATGCTGCCCAATCCCGTAGGACTCAGGGCCTTTAAAACAATAAAAACAATACCATAACAAAAAGTCGAATACAGTAATACCTCATGATACGAACTTAATTGGTACAAGGAGGAGGTTCGTAAGACGAAAGGTTCGTAAGACGAAACATTGTTTCCCATAGGAAACAATATAAAGTCAATTAATCCGTGCAACAACAAAAAAAAAACCGCTGCCGCCCGGATGTCACCTTTTAAAACAGCCGGGGGGGGGGGGGGGGGGGGCGCTTCCCAGCAGCCTCCCAAACCTGGAAGTTTGGCAAAATTTTGGGGTTCGGGAGGCTGCTGGGAAGCCCCGCAGCCCGGCTGTCACCTTTTAAAACAGCCGGGAGGCTTCCCAGCAGCCTCCTGAACCCCAACGCCAAACCCTCCACGCACTTCGCCCTGAATGCCTCTTGGCTCAAGCCCACCTTTGGGTTTTCGGCTGGGGGGGGGGAGCAGGAGGACCTTCCTAACTCCCTCCTCCCTGAGCCGAAAACCCAAAGGCGGTCTGCTGCCGCCCGCCTGAGCCAGGAGGCATTCAGGGCGTGGAGGAATGAGAAGCTCAAACGCCGGTGGCTTCAGCTTCCCATTCCTCCATGCATTTCGACCTGAATGCCTCCTGGCCGCCTGGCAGAGCGCTCGCAGTCAGCGGGCGGCAGCGTTGGCGGCGGGGGACAAAAGGCAGGCCAGCGCCCGGCTCATGCCTCTCCGGAGCCGCCGACCAAGTGGAGCAGCGGCGCGGGGAAGGAGAGAGAGAGAAGCAGGCGGCGGGGGCGGCGGGGGGGGGGGACAAAAGGCAGGCTAGTGCCCGGTTCCTGCCTCTCCGGAGCCGCCGACCGAGCGGAGCGATCTTCTGCTGGCCATGGGTGAAGGGCGGGGAAGCCTCTTGCACCAGCTGCTACAGCCGCTGGCTTCCCTGCCCTTCACCGGCAGATCGCTCCGCACGGTCGGCGGCTGCCCAGAATTGTTCGGATCTCCCCCCCCCCCCGCCCGGGGGGCTGGGCTGGGAGGGGCAGGAAAAAGAGAAAGAAGGCGGCGCTCCCCGCCCGGAGCGAAGCTGCTTTGCGCTTCCAGACTTCCCGCGACCCTTCCCACTCCTCGCTCCTCCTCTCCCGCTCTCTTCGGGAAACTGAGGCTCCCGCCGGCGGTTTTCCCGCGAACCTCCCCCTTCATTTTCCACTTACCGGCACGAGGCTTTCTCTTCCCCTCCCCAACCCATTTCACTTTTTAAACAATGCCAGGGAAGGGACGTCCCCTTCTTCTTCGCCCGCAGCCTGGAGAGGGAAAGGGCCACCGCGGGGCTGAGCGGGCGGGGTCCGGAGAACAATGCCTGGCGCCACGCTCCGATGCCCGAGCTCCTTTCGCCTGCGGCTCCCAGCCCACCGCCTCGCTGGTTGGCTTCTCCTCCTGCTCAGCCTCGCCTCGGCCTTTGTGCGCGGCTCCTCCGCCGGAGCTCTGCCGCGCGCGCCCCTTCGCAGCCCCCTCGCTCCTTGCCCACTGGGCTTGGGGAGGGGGCGGATCCGGGGTTCCCGCTCTCCCCAACCTTCATCGGTGTGCGGGGAAAACCGCAACCCGCTTCTCGTGGGCGGGCGGGTGACTGGACCAGCATCCCCACGGAGAAGGGTCTCCTCCCTGACGCCCCTTCCCACTTTTCCTCCCGAGTCCCGACGGGGTCCATTTCCAAAGCGAAGGGCGCGGGAGGCAGGAGACGATCGGGCGACCAGAGCAGCAGCACCGCCGCCATCACCGCCATGCCCGGCTCGGCTTCCCTGGCTGCTGGAGACACAGAGTTTTGCCCCTCGCCCCGCGTTCGGAGGCTGCTGGGAAGCCGCGCGGCTGTTTTAAAAGGTGACAGCCGGACTGGGGGGCTTCCCAGCAACCCCCCGAACCCCGAACCCGGAAGTTCGGCAAAAGTTCGGGGTTTGGGAGGTTGCTAGGAAGCCCCCCATCCCGGCTGTCACCTTTTAAAACAGCCGCGCGGCTTCCCAGGAGCCTCCAAACGCCGAACCCGGAAGTTCGGGTTTGGCGTTCGTAACTCAAACAAAGTTCGTAAGAAGAGGCAAATTTTTTCTGAACCCCGGGTTCGTATCACGAGTTGTTCGTAAGACGAGGGGTTCGTATCTTGAGGTACCACTGTATAACAATAATTATAAAACCCCAATTATAATCCCAGCTAAAATAACCCGTATAAAAAACCCTGAATCCAATCTAACATACATACCAGTCAAACATAATTTGGGCGTGTCAGATGTTAAGATTTACGGCCCCCAGGCCTGTCGGCAAAGCCAGGTCTTAGCAGCTTTTTGAAAGGCCAGTAGAGTGGGAGCAAACGGCAGGTGAGATGGACACCTGAACTCTGACTTCACCAGCTGACTCTTTGCTCTTTTGACCTAGCCTACCTCACAAGGGTGGAGGTGAAATGCACGAAAATGTCCCCCCGCTCCTCTTAGGATAGCTCGTGGAGCAAATGTCCCTAGTTGTTTTAAATGGGCCCCTCCAGCAGAAACAGCCCAAGGCACTGGGAGGAAAGAAGGGATGCGGTGGGGAGAGAGACACCATTCCAAGCTCCAGGAATGTTTTTAGTGTTGGGGTTTTAATTCTTTTTACATTGTTTTTATTTGTTGTAGGCCATCCAGAGTCCGCAAGGAGTTGGGCTGCCTATAAATTTAATAAATTAAATTAAATTAAGTCTTACCTTTTTCTCCGTCTGCTGGGTTTTCAGAGAAAAGTAGCCCAGGAGGTCCACAAACTGGGCTGCCTTCCGCCCATAGGCCGGCAGCTCTGGCCAGATGGACCACATCAGGTCTAGCAGCAGCTCTTGCTGGGACTTGTTGGAGTTCCTGAAGGGGAAGGTCCAGACTCAGCGGCTGCTCTTTAAAGCCATCACGACTTGACTTTTATTTATAAGACTAGACTAAGGGTCGGCAACACACAGCTCCGGAGCCGCATGCGACCCTTTGGGCCCCCTGCTGTGGCTCCCTGTCCCATCAGTGGCAGGCCTCCCTCAACTGGCCAGTGAAGGGCTGCTTGTCTTCGGCGCTACCACTGCGCCTACGAGGCCATCACGGACACATACCCGCCTGTCGGCACAAGATTTGACTTCTGTGCATGTGCAGCAAGTGAAATCTTGCATGAGGATTTATGCATGAGCAAGATTTCGGCCAATATTTTTGCTTCCGCACATGCAGAGAAGCAAAAATAGCTGAAATCTCGCTTGCGCAAGTGTCCTCACAGAAAATTTTGCTTGCTGTGCATACAGTGTCCAGGGGGAAAGCATTTTGAAATTCCCTGATATTTCCCTGACATTTCCCTGTAATATGCAATCTAGTTAAGGCACGGCTAAGCCGTGGAGAAATATTGGTAGCGGAGGAAGCAAGTGATTGCCACAGTTATGCTCATTTTTGCTTGACTGTGCCAGGCAGCACGGTCCGTTTTTTTAAACATGATTTTTCCCTGACTTTTAAACATTTTAATAGTTTGCTTTTTTCCTGATTTATTCCGGTTTTTTCACACATTCCGTGATAATTCCCTGTTTTCCAGACACCCTGTTTACCCACCTCAGAAGTTCGGAAGGCTGAGTCAACCTTGAACTGGTGGTAAGATTTGAACTGCTGAACTGCAGCTAGCAGTCAGCTGAAGTAGCCCGCAGTGCTGCACTCTAACCACTGCGTCACTCTGGCTCTTCTACTCTGGATACTTTCCTCTCTCCTCAGCCCAGGAGAGGGGATGAAGAACGCTCCTGGGACCCGGATGGTGGCGCTCAGCTGGGCCAGGGCCGAGCTACTCACCGGTAGATGTGCAGAGTCAAACAGTGGGCCTGCCAACGCACGGACGAGGAGTTGGACTCCAGCAAGAAGCAGCGCAGGAACTGAATCAGCGTCTCCTTGTCAGCAAATTTGTTCAGCTGGTTTACCAGAGCGGTGCACAGTTGGTCTTCCTGGCTGCCCGAAGAGCCGTCTCCTGGGAGAGAATCGAAAGAGGGCTCAAATGATGACGACCACAGGCAGGTTACCCGGCAACTGCAGCCTAAAGGCCTCCCAGCCTCACCCTCTCGCTCTTTCTCCTTGTCTTCCTTCTTGCTCTTCTTGGTGGAGGATTTGCTCTGGCCGGACGGCTGGCCTGAGCTGGACCCTCCGGGGACTGAAGTGCTTGAAGACCCGGCCGAAGCCGACCCGGAGAGGACCTTGCTGCCACAGAGGGCACAGGAGAGCAGCTGCAGGAGGACGGGCGAGACACCCTCGTCGACCAGGAAGCTGACTTGAAGCAGGAAATAGAGGACAGCTGGAAGAAGAGGAGGAGGAGGAGGTTGGTTTTTCTTCCACTTTCATGAACAAGCACCCCTTAAATTTGATTTCTGCAAGCAGAGGCAGGCATCACCCCCCCCCCAACCCAAGAGCCAAAAGTAGAACAGTAGCTCTTGTTGGACCCTCTGGAGCGGGGCCACCGTTCTTTTCAAGGACTTACAATCGTCTTTGATGCAGAATTTTTGCCAGTTGACTGTGCGCTGTGTGGCAATTTCGGCGCAGGCCTTCAGGTGTTCCATCTGGAAGGACCACAAGGGAGGAGGGGAGATGGATGGATGGATGAGGAGGAGAAACAGGAAGGATGGACGAGGAGGATGGAGGATGGAGGAGGAGGAAAGGAGTAGGAGGAGAAACAGGAGGGATGGAGGAGGAGATGGATGAATGGAGGAGGAGAAGGAGGAAGAGGAGGGAAGAAGGAGGAGAAGTGATGGAGGAGAAGGGTGGAATGGAGGAAAAAAGTTTTTTTGGGGAAATCTACAAAAGCCAGATGTTTCTTTCAACAAATGGCACCCAGGAAACTTTAAAACTGATATGACAACTGAGCTTCACAATGTAATTTTATGCCAAGTCCAAATGTTGCTGATTTACAACACCTGCCATACACAAGTTCAGAATCCTGGGGAGCGATGGTTTTCTCCGTCTTGAGGTTTGAGATGATGGTTTCACCTTTATGGAAGCTCGAGCTTCTCCTCAGCCCAGAAAACCCCCAAGCTCCTCTGGAAAAGTTACAAATTTCTTCACATCAAACTCAAGAACTGGACTGTCCTGGGGAAGGCTGGGCCCTGTCTTAAATATCCCCTGGAGCAGGAGGGAATCTCCAAGCAAGGAGATTATTGGGGAGAGGTCCAAAGGCCTATCATAATGATGGCAAACCTGTTTTTGGTTCGTGTGCCAAAAGGGTGTTTGCGCACGCACTATCCCACACTCACGCCCATCCTCCACATATGAGCACCACCCTCACACTGTCTCCTGTGCATGCACAACTCCCCTCCTCCCCCAGGCTGCCCCTGGGCATGCACCCAGGCCCCACTGAAGTGTGGGGACGGCAAAAAACAGCCAACAGGAAGTTTGGAAAAATGGACTTCCGGTCGGCCCATTAGACCATTTTTATACTCTGGAGGTTTCCCTTAAGCCCCCAGAGTACAAAAAATGGCCCAACCATGTCCATTTCTCCGAACTTCCAAATGGCCCATTGGGCCATTTTTTTGCCTCCAGAGGCTTCCCTGAAGCCTCCTGAAGCTGCTGGAGGGTGAAACGGCCTCCCCAAGGCCAAAAATCAGCTGGCCAGTCTGTGCATGCACCCTGGACTTGACATAGGCCAACATCTCACATGCTTTCTGATATGGCTCCGGGTACCACAGGTTCACCATCACAGGCCTATAACAAACCCAGGGTTTTATTCACACTGGAGTGGATGGGCCAAAGATTGCAGAATTCCTCCTCAAGGTGCTTCGGGCAAACTCTGAAGGCGTGCGCGCACACACACACACACACACAGTTTCCCCACTTACCAAACTGATGAGGGTGTCGTACTGCAAAGCGGAGCCGGAGCTGGCGGTGACCACGCTGGCCCTCAGGAAAATGCCTTGCTCCTCCAGCAGCTTCTTGATTCCCCGGACGTGGGAATCGAGGGTGTGCAGGTCCCGCAACTGGCGGTACTTCTCCTTGGAGCCGCAGATGAAGAGGAGCAGTTTGCGTACCTGGCGCCGCACATAGGGGGTCTGCTGGATCATCAGGTACTGGAAGGAAGGAGGGATGGCGTGAGAGCTTTCCAAAAGAAAGCTTTCTGGGAAAAGGTGCCTTTATGGCAGAATGAGACCACTTGTTGCCGCCTACTCACCATGGCCAACTCTACCACGGCCAACTCTACCACAGCCAACTCACTGGGGCCAACTCTACAATGGCCAACTTACCACTGCCAACTCTACCACGGCCAGCTCACCATGAACAACTTGCCATGGCCAACTCACCATGGCTAACTCTACCATGGCCAGGTCTACCACAGCCAACATGCCTTGGCCAACTTTTAACCTAAACAAGTGCAAAGTTATGCACATCGGGGCAAAGAAACCCAATTATACCTACTAACTGATGGGGACAAAACTTTCCAAGACAACCCAAGACAGGGATCTTGGGGTTTTGGTGGACAGCTCAGAGAATGCTGGACTCGATGGACTTTGGCCTGATTCAGCATGGCTCTTCTTATATTCTTATGTTCAACTCTACCCCGGCAAATTCTATCATGGCCAACTCACCATGGTCAACTGTACTATAACCAACTCACTGCGGCCAACTTGCCATGGGCCAGCTCACCTCGGGACAATTCAATTTAATTATTTAAAATAATTTCAAAGGGATTTTCATTTTTATCATTCACATTTCATTTTGTCCCTCCTTTGGCATCTTTTCTTAGTGTCCCATGGCGTGTTGGCTGTGCCGAGTTGTTGTAGACTTGCATTTATGGAGATGTGAGAGAAAGAGGTAGGTATTTTTCTTTCCTAGACCTTAGGTTAATGACTTCCTCATCTGCCAGCCACCCAGGTCGTACACCCCATCTTAAGCCTTGGACCTCCTCACCCCACAGAGCAGAGTAAAGTGGCTTTCGGGCAGGAGAGCCTGAACATCAAATCTGCACAAACCTGCATTTAACAGCTTCTGGAGCCCCACCTATGAATAGGTCAACCTAGAAGACAAACCTCAGACAAGAAGTAGAACCACGAATGATCGAAGACAGGGGGAGGGAGGCGGGAATTGGTATCGGCGATCTTCTTGATCTGATAGGGCAACCGCAGGACCATCTCCGTCAGAAGCTGAGTGTAGGCCTCAAAGACGTCAGCTGCGTGACCCTGGGGAGGGGGGCAACAAGAAGAGGGAGCTTAACCATCCCTGCAAATTCCCCTCAGGTTCTTCCAGATTCTTTGGAGAAGTTGTCCTTCAAAGCTACAATTCCCTGCGCTAGAAAGAGCTCAAAACCAGAAGAGCAGCAGCAGGATAGATGCTTATAAACTTAAATTGCATACCAGAATTAGACACAAGGACAGTTTTACCCCAACATGCAATCACTCTGCTAAATAACTAATTATTATTATTTATTAGATTTGTATGCTGCCCCTCTCCGAAGACTTGGAGCGGCTCAACACTGTCAAATTATTTACTGTACAGTGATCCCCCGGTTATTGCGTTCCCGACCATTGCGAACAGGCTAATTTGCGATTTTTCAACCCGGAAGTCAAAACACCATCTGCGCATGCGTGCCCTTTTTTCTATGGGCACGCATGCGTAGATGGCACCGGGTAGATCAGCTGCTGGGCGGCTTCCCTGGGTCTTCCCCCTCTTGCTGGCGGGAGGGCGAAGCCCCCCCCAGCACCCGCTCGCCCGCCCGGCCACCCGCCGTTCGCCCGCCCTTCGCCCGGCCACCCGCCGTTCGCCCGCCCTTCGCCCGGGAAGTTCGCCAGGAGTCAGCGGAGAAGCCGCGCGCCTGTTTTAAAAGATCGGAGCCGGCCTGGGGGGGCTTTCCAGCAACCCCCGAGCCCCCAACCCGGGCTCGGGGGTTGCTGGAAAGCCCCCCCAGGCCGGCTCTGATCGTTTTAAAACAGGCGCGCCGCTTCTCCGCTGACTCCTAAAGCGGGGAAGTTCGCCAGGAGTCAGCGGAGAAGCGGCGCGCCTGTTTTAAAACGATCGGAGCCGGCCTGGGGGGGCTTTCCAGCAACCCCCGAGCCCCCAACCCGGGCTCGGGGGTTGCTGGAAAGCCCCCCCAGGCCGGCTCCGATCTTTTAAAACAGGCGCGCCGCTTCTCCGCTGACTCCTAAAGCGGGGAAGTTCGCCAGGAGTCAGCGGAGAAGCGGCGCGCCTGTTTTAAAACGATCGGAGCCGGCCTGGGGGATCGGAGCCGGCCTGGGGGGGCTTTCCCTTTCAGGGCGGGCGAGCAGCGGGCGCGGCAGCAGCGAGGAGTTTGCGTGGGCGGCAGGGAAACCCCAATCTTCGGCTCCTCGCTGCTGGGAAGTAAAAACACTTCCGCAGCGCTACTTTGCGAAAACCCGCTCGTTGCGGGGGTCCTGGAACGGAACCCTCGCAATGATTGGGGGATCACTGTATTACTATTCTTCTTCTCATCTTTCCTATTACCTCTCTCCTCCCACTTATGACTATAACCCTGTTGGTTGTATCTTATGATTTATATTGTTTTATTTAGGCAAATTGTTGTAAAATTTAAAAAAAACCAATAAAATATATTAATATATATATATATATTGTTTTATTTAGTTTCCAAGTATGATTTTGATTGCTTATTTCATATGCAATGACTATCACTAAGTATTGCATCTTATGATTCTTGATGAATGTTTTTTTTTATATACGCCAAGAGCTTATGCATTGAAGGCAAACTGTGTGTCCAATCACACTTGGCCAATAAAGAATTCTCAGGTGTTTATAAACTTAGATTTAAATGTGATGCTTGATGCATATAAACCTAGATTTAAATGTGGTTTTGGACTATGCCAGCTACAAATCCTGTTGATTGCTACTGAAGAATGACAACTTGGCACTAGATCCAAACTACACCACAGAAGTGAGCTAAAAATCAGAACAGTTGTGTCCAACTTTGGTGACTTTAAGACCGATGGACTTCAGCTCCCAGAATTCCCCAGCCAGCTTTATGACTGATGGACTTCAACTCCCAGAATTCCCCAGCCAGCTTTACAACTGATGGACATCAACTCCCAGAATTCTCCAGCTAGCTTTGGATTTCAATTCTCAGAATTCACCAGCCAGCTTTAAGTCTTATGGACTTAATTCCCTGAGCTGGCTGGGGAATTCTGGGAGTTTGAAATCCACTCATCTTAAAGTCACTGAGGTTAGACCTGACTTAAGAGAATGGAGGGTAGAATCATCTTGATTAGGACATTTTTCTATATTTCTTTTTCCTTTTAAAAAAGAAGCTTTTAAAAACATATCCGTGAGGACATATAACCATAGCTTTACATTGCTATGAACTCTCAGCAACCCCCAGGAAAGACAAAAGCACTCAAGGAGAGACTTTTGAAGTAGTCCTGCCTTCTTCCTTCGCAACGCTTCAGCTGAGATTTTGCTCTTTTTACTTTCTGTTGTGGAGATGAATGTTAAAATGACAGGAAACCCAATAAATAAATTAATAAAACGGAGTAACAAGCTGGGATGTTGTCCCTGGTTAAAAAAAAAAATGTAAAAAGAGGAACATAAGCGACACCACATCCTCACCAATCCTTAATACCGCTCTCTTCCTACAGCTGGGAAGGGAGGGGGAGAGAGAGAGGGAAAAAAACACCAGGAGAAATGTGAACGCAGCAAGCCCCTTTCAAAGAAAGGAATAAAAGGGATTAAAAATTGCAACCCGTCACTGCAGGCCATAAGAATTTGAACAGGCTCTATTCTTCCAGAAAACAGCACCCGAACATTTAATTCGGCTTATTCCATTGTGAACCGTGAGTGCAGGGAGTTTTAAAAAAACACACACGGAAACTGCCCTGCCAGTTGCCAGGAATAAAGATAGGCTCCTTGGTGGTTAAAGTAGGACAAGATCAGCTTTTTTGGCAGGGGGGGTGGGGTGGTGGTGGCCAAAATTGCAAGCAGGTTTGCTTGCGAGCCCCCCCCCTCCCCCCCGGCCTGCAAAGGCTCCATTCGTGCAAAGTAGGCCCTACCCCACAGCAAGGGGAAAGGGTGCTGCAAGGAAGGGTCCCACGGTATTGCCTGGGACACTGCACCATCCTCTCCGCACCTTGTTTTCCTTGTTGGCTTCTGGAATATGTGCGTGTGGGAGGGGGAAGAGGAGGGGCTTCAGAGTACCCAAAGCAAAACATCCAGATTCGGCCAGTTTTGTTCCATATAGCATCGTTCTCAAGTTTCTTCTTGAGCCACGGTGGCACAGTGTTTAGAGTGCAGCACTCTGCAGGCTACTTCATCTGACTGCTAGCTGTAATTCAGCAGTTCAAATCTCACCATCGGCTCAAGTTTGACTGAGCCTTCCATCCTACCGAGGTGGGTCAAATGAGGACCCAAATTATTGGGGGCAATAGGCTGACTCTCTGTAAAAACGCTTAGAAAGGACTGTAAAGCACTGTGAAGCAGCATATAAGTCTAAATGCTGTTGCTATTCTTTTCGCTCCATTCTAAATGGACTATGAGTAAGTATGTATATATGTATGTATGTATGTATGTATGTATGTATGTATGTATGTATGTATGTATGTATGTATGTTTCAGGGGTGGGTCCAGTAGTAGCCTAACAATGATGCAATTTTGGCACGATGGCACTGGTGCTGTTTTTGCCGGTCTGTGCCCACCGCCATTTTTTTTGGCGGGGGAGGGTGTGTGATTTTTTGCAATTTTTCAGCTATCTGAACATTCCCGGAAGTAATAATTCCCTCTGAGCATGTGCAGAAATGAAATTGTGCAAGGGGATGTGCCCATGGGCACAAGTGTTGCGTGCACGCACAAAATGTCGCAATGTGTATCAGTAGCAAAAGGTAAGAGGAACCTGCCCCGGGATGTGTGTCTGTGTGTCTATCAGTGTAGGTATACACATGTATGTATATAAAGACTGGATGTTTTAAAGAAGAGATTGGATAACCATTTGTCTGACAAGGTATAGGGTTTCCTGTCTAAGCAGGGGGTTGGACTAGAAGACCTGCAAGGTCCCTTCCAACTGTCCTGTCCTCTATTCTATTCCTAATTTTTTTTTATCCTTCTCCTCTCCTCTCCCCTCTCTTTTCTC
This sequence comes from Erythrolamprus reginae, assembly GCF_031021105.1. NCBI lineage: Eukaryota > Metazoa > Chordata > Lepidosauria > Squamata > Dipsadidae > Erythrolamprus > Erythrolamprus reginae. The sequence continues at coordinate 27,483,076 of NC_091957.1, forward strand.
CTCTCCTTATGCTATACGATGCCATTCCTAATTCTTATTTCTTTTCTTCTCTCTTTTTCTTCTCCTCTCCTCTTCTATTCTCTTCTAGTATGGGTATACAGGTAGTCCTCGACTTACGACAATTGAGTTGTAACAATTTCTGCTGTTAAGTGAGACATTTGTTAAGTGAGTTTTGCCCCATTCTACGACATTTATTGCTTCAGTTGCTAACTGAATCACTGCAATTGGTAAGTTAGTAACCTGGTTGTTAAACAAAGCTGGCTTCTCCACTGACTTCGATTATCAGAAGGAGGTCAAATGGGAATCACATAACCCCGGGACATTGCTGACGTGATAAATATGAACCAGTTTGTCGTGAATTTTGATCATGAGGATGCTGAAAAGGTCGCAAGGGCTAGAAACAGTCCAAAGATCTTTTTTCCAGTGCTGTTGTTAACTTCAAACGGTCACTAAGTGAAGGATCGTATGTTGAGGCCTAACTGTGTTTTGAAAGCAGGCAAAAAAATGCATTTTTAATGTGGGCCAGTGCGCTTACAGTAAAAAAAAAGAAGACAATAAAGGTGATCTTAATCTTAACTTCCACAGCTATGACAATACAGCCACCTTTTGAAGACTCTCCATCCTTAATTCAGCTTCCACAAATTGAATTATTAAAAATCCAGTTTGTGAATTAAAATTTTAAAAAATGTAAAATTTTAAGATTCATCCTGGGAGATACTCTTCTAAAAATGACACTATTTAAACCACCTGCCTTCTTTAAACCTCCATCATCGGCACTCAGCAAGCTTTTTTGCTCTTTAAAAAGCAGAACCCAAAAATCGAATCCAAGATCGAATAATTAAACAAAGCATAGTGGTACCTCTTCTTAAGAACTTAATTCGTTCCATGACCAGGTTCTTAAGCAGAAAAGTTTGTAAGTAAAAGCCATTTTTCCCATAGGAATCAATGTAAAAGCAAATAATGCATGCAAACCCATTAGGAAAGAAACACAAGCTCGGAATTTGCATGGGCGGAGGAGGAGAAAGAAGAGGAGGACAGTCTCTGCCGAAGGAAGAAGGTGAGGTGAGGGGAATCAAAAAAATCCAAAACATTAAGGCTAAAAAAAAAAAAAAAAAGAGGGACTCTGAGGTGGTGAGGAGGAGCATGCACCTCCCATACACTGCGCCAGAGAGAGAAACCCAGGGGGAATGGCAGGAAACTGGCTGGGAAATTTTTCTGGGCTTGGGTTCTTAAGTAGAAAATGGATCTTAAGAAGAGGCAAAAAAGTCTTGAACACTCGATTCTTATCTAGAAAAGTTCTTAAGTAGAGGCGTTCTTAGGTAGAGGTACCACTGTACAGGATACAATGCAGGTAGAAGGCCGAAATCTCTAACTCCACATGATGGCTTTGGCCTGACAGCGGGATTGCAGGCTAACTTGGCATTCCTTCCTTCCTTCCCTCCCTCCCTCCCTCCCTCCCCGTGGTAAGAATGCAGATAAATTTTGCCAATTGCCAGCAGTTTGATTATGATTGGCTCAAGCTTGACTCAGCTTTCCATCCTTCCAAGGTCAGTAAAATGAGGACTACAAAGCACTTTGAAACAGCATATACATCTCCATGCTATTGTTTCCTCCCTCCCTCCCTCCCTCCCTCCCTCTTGTTAGAATATATTGCAGGCTAACTCTGCTCACAGCCCGCAATTCGATCCTGACTGACTCAATCTTGATTCAGCCGTCCTTCCGAGGTCGGTAAAATGAGGACCCAAATTGTTTGGGGGACATGAGTCAACTGCTTAGAGACAACTGTGAAGCACTGTGAAGCAGTATGTCAGGCCGAAGTCTTCATGTGGAGTTAGAGAGTTCAGCCTGACACAACACAAGGGGGAATTGGAGGGGTAGTGAATAGTCAGAGGGGAAAGTTACTAGACACAACTTAAGATTCCTTTCTCCAAGCCAAGGGCACCGTTTGTTCTGCCTCAACTGAAGAAAAGAGGAAATTGATAAGCCCCTGCACATAGACTGGCTCTCGTGATGAACTTGTGGGTGTGGGGGATGTAAGATGAACCTTAACCTAGGTGGGATTCTTGGAAGGATTCAGAATCGGAATGACGATGGCGTAGCTAACATGGTTCTGTTAATAAAACAAGCTCTGATTGAGAGAATTGGACTGGGACTTGGTTTATTTCTCAGATGCTATTTGGAACGCTGACACAGTATATAAATCTAAGGGCTATTGCTACTGTGTTCCTAATCCTTCAAAATCTGAAGTTATTGGTCACTTCTCTAAGAGAAAGATCTGCCACCAATGAATGAATTAGCTTGGTGTTGAATACTGGTTGGGGGATTCTGGGAGTTGTAGTCTACACTTCTTAAAAAACCAAAGAAGCGGCATGGAGGCATAGATAGATAGATAGATAGATAGATAGATAGATAGATAGATAGATAGATAGATAGATAGATAGATAGATAGATAGATGTAGGTGGGGTAGAGATAGGTAGGTATGTATGTAGGTAAATAGGTAGACAGACAGACAGAAAGATAGGTAGGTAGGTAGGTAGGTAGGTAGGTAGGTAGGTAGGTAGATAGATAGATAGATAGATAGATAGATAGATAGATAGATAGATAGATAGATAGTGTTGTGATTCCGTCTGAGGCTCCTCAGGGAACGGCTGAACCTCTGCCGGCTCCCTGCTCAGAGGGGGAGGATGAGGAACAGGAGGAGGAGGAGGAGGCCCAGGCAGAAGGGGAGGAGGAATATCAGGCCGAGGGAGAGGGAGAACAGCCAGAGTCCCCCGGGGTGGAGCTCTCCCCAGCAAGCAGCCTGGAGTCCTTAGATGAAAATGCTCAAGCCATCATCGATCACAGGCAGAGAAGAGCAGAACAACGAAGGGGACAATTAGCCAGGTACTTCCAGTCCTAAATAGGTAACAGCTGGGTTTGGGTGTGGTTCTCCCCAGAAAGGCTGAAAAGGCAGACCCACCCTTCCTGTCTTGTGGAGTAGTATCTTTGGGAGTCCTGGGACCTGGCTGTGATCTTTGGCGTCTTTGATTCTGATTTGTGGCCTTGAAGGCTGAAACCTTGGGGAAAAAGGCGTGGGGGCTTATTCTCTACAGTGGTGTGTGTGCCAGCAAGAAGTCTGCTGTATTGTCTGGCCGTCAGGACTTTGCTGTGAAGCCTCATAGCCTGCCTGTTGGGAAGAACAGGTTTTTCTCTGTGTTTATTTTTCAAACTATAAAGTGCCTTTGCTTTTACCAGCGTGTCTGGCTGCTTTTTCCTGTTGGTGTTGAAGTCTGGGGGCACCCAGACAGAACAGATAGATAGATAGATAGATAGATAGATAGATAGATAGATAGATAGATAGATAGATAGATAGATAGGCAGGTGGGTAGATAGGTGGATAGGTATGTAGGTAGATAACTGGAAGCATTTGGCTCTTGCAATCTCACCTTGACATACTGTCGCAGAAAGAAAGGACTCATGTCGGGTGGAGAGGCGGTGGTGTGGGGCTTCAGGAGCTGGCTGGCGGGCACGGGCTCCTCGTCGTTCTGCTGGTTCTTCCAGTAATCCAGCAGGGACTTCAGGACATGAAGGCAATAGTCCACTGCTCCAGAGCTCAGCAAAGCAGCCGCAGTGGCGCTTGAAATCAGGGAGGACGACTGTGGGAGATACAAGAAAACATGGAGGGGTAGGAGGCTTGGTGGCGCAGTGGTTAGAGTGCAGTACTGCAATCTGCTTCTGTTGACTGCTGGCTGTAGTTCACCAGTTCAAATCTCACCACCGGCTCGAAATTGACTCAGCCTTCCCTCTTGCTGAGATGGATGAGGACCCAGATTGTTTGGGGCAATAGGCTGATTCTGTAAACTGCTTAGAGAGGGCTGTAAAAGCACTATGAAGTGGTACATAAGTCTAAATGCTAATGCTATTAAGAGCCACAGGGTCCCAGGAGTTAGAATGCAATGTTGCAGGTTAATTCTGCCAACCGTCAGCAGTTCGATCCTCACAGAGTCAATGTTGATTCAGCCTTCCATCCTTCCAAAGTGGGTAAAATGAAGACCCAGATTGTTGGGGGCAAGAGGTTGACACTGTAAACCGCCTTAGACAGGGCTGTAAAGCACTGTGAAACGGTATATACTGTAATTCTAAGTGCCGGCAGTCTTCCTCCGGCGGACCAAACAGCCCAGCTGTAGGAAACTCAGATCAGTGGCTCAACACCCAGGAGCTCAAGACAATTCAAAAGTTCCAAGCTTCTGGGGTTGGGGGAAGTGAGATGCTGGTAATAGGAGAGGGATGATGGCTGAGCCCTCTGGGCTCCTGACCTCAGCCAAAGAGGGCGATTAATTCAATTGCCAGCATCTCTTTCTCGCCTGCTTACTTAGTTATCATTTTATGCTGTTTTTTTTTAAACCAAAAAACTCAATGCTATGAAATACAGATAAAATACACACAGAGAGATGGGATAGCCTGGGTGGGGAAAAAAAGAAAAAAAATTTCTCCCATTCTTTCCAGATTTTTTTTCTAGACCTACCCCCCCCCCCCAAAAAAAGATTTTAAAAAAATATGTATTAAAAAAAGAATTCCCGATTTCATTCACTAAAGTCTAAAGACAAGGCAACCAGGATCCAGCTTCGGGGGTGGGTGGGTGGTGGTGGTCCCCATCTCCTTCCCTCTCAAGGGCTTCTGACAGCCAGGCAGGGAAAAGACCCTTCTCTGCCGGAGCCTCTGCCACGTCAGTGGAAGTCTGACCCAGAGCCAAGGAGGCCAGCGGGGCATCCTCACTGGCAGCAATGCCAACTTCTCCCTCAGGCAGAAGGGGACTGGGGAGTGGGGGCGGGTGGGAAGCAGATCATCATGTGTAAGAATAGCAACAGAGGCCCAGCGTTTCCCAAGGATCGAGCCTCGGTGGCGCAGTCCTACAGGCTACTTCTGCTGACAGTTCAGCAGCTCGAATCCCACCAGGCTCAGGGTTGACTCAGCCGTCCATCCTTCCGAGGTGGGTCAAATAAGAACCCAAATTGTTGGGGGCAAGAGGCTGACTCTGCAAACCACTTAGAGAGGGCTGTGAAAGCACTGTGAAGCAGTATATAAGTCTAAATGCTATTGCTATTCTTTTCGCTCCATTCTAAATGGATTATTAGTATGTATGTATGTATGTATGTATGTATGTATGTATGTATATGCATTTATGTATGTATGTGTCAGGGATGGGTCCAGTAGTAGCCTAACAATGATGCAATTTTGGCACGATGGCTCCGGCGCTGTCTTTGCCAGTCCGTGCCCACCGCCATCTTTTTTTGGTGAGGGAGAGGGGTGTAATTTTTTGTGATTTTTCAGCTATCTGAACATTCCCGGAAGTAGTAATTATCCTTCTGAGCATGCACAGAAATGAAATTGTGCAAGGGGTGTGCCCATGGGCACAAGTGTTGCGTGCGCACACAAAACATTGCAATGTGTATCGGTAGCAAAAAACAAGAGGAACCTGCCCCTGGGATGTGTGTGTGTTATGTGTGTCTGTCTGTCTCTCTATCAATGTAAGTATACACATGCATGTTTATAAACACTGGAGGTTTTTAAGGTTTCCATCCTTCCAAAATTGGTAAAATGAGGGTCCAGATTGTTTGGGGGAAATAGGGCTGACTCCGTAAACTGCTTAGAGAGGATTGTAAGAGCATTGTGAAATGGTATATAAGTCTAACGGTTATTTCTTCCTCCCTCCCTCCCCTCCCTCCCTCCCAATAATTAGAATGCAGTATTGCAGGCTAACTCTACCCACAGCCACAAGTTTGATCCTGATGGGGCTCAAGGGTGACCTGCTCAAACCTTATATATATATAATATACACTGCTCAAAAAAATCAAGGGAACACTCAAAGAACACATCCTAGATCTGAATGAATTAAAAATTCTCATTGAATACTTCGTTGTGTACAAAGTTGAATGTGCACAACAGCGCGGGAAATTGATTGTAAATCAGTGTTGTTTCCCAAGTGGACAGTTAGATTTCACAGAAGTTTGATTTATTTGGAGTTATATTATGTTGTGAACAGCCCCGAGTCTTCGGAGAGGGATGGCATACAAATCTAATAAATTATTATTATTAATAATTATTATGTTATTTAAGTGTTCCTTTTATTTTTTTGAGCAGTGTATTTTATTTGATTGTACTTATATGCCGCCCCTCTCCAAGGACTGGGGTGGCTTACAGCATATAAAAATACAGAACAATTCAAATTCAAAGTCCAATATTAAATAATTAAAAAACCCAGTTAGTCATCTAAAAACCCATTTAAAGACCATACACTCACATTCACACTCATTCCTACCCCAATCAACTTCAAATTAACGGCCGGAGCAAAATGTTAAACTCAACGGCCCCAGGCACAAGTAAGTTTTTAAGGGCTTTTGGAAGGCCAGGAGAGTGGGGGCAGTGCGAATCTCCAGGGGGAGTTAGTTCCAGAGGGTTGGAGCCGCCACAGAGAAGGCCCTCCTCCTAAGGCCCGCCAGCCAGCACTCCTTGGCTTGCAGGACCTGGAGAAGACCAACTCTGTGGGCTCTGACCGGTCGCTCAGGGGTGACTCAGCCTTCCTTCCTTCCGAAATCAGTAAAATTAGGACCAAATTGTTGGGGGCTGTAAATTGCTTAGTAAGGGCTGTAGAAAGCCCTGTGAAGCAGTATATCAGTCAAAGTGCCATTGTTATTAAGAGCCACAGGGTTCCAGCAGTTAGAACGCAGCATTGCAAATTAATTCTGCCAACCGCCAGCAGTTTGATCCTCTCAGGCTCAAGGTTGACTCGGCCTTCCATCCTTCTGAGGTCGATAAAAACGAGGAATCCAGATCGATGGGTGAAAAATAGGCTGACTCTGTAAACCGCTAAGAGAGGGCTGTAAAAGCACTGTAAAGTCTAAGTGCTATTGCTACGCTAATGCTGTAGGTAACCTTGAACACAGGACCTTCTGCAGAGGAAGGGCAATGATGGCAATGCAAGAACACTCATCCAAGGGACCACCTTAGGGTCTCCATGAACTGCATCCCCTGAGTCCAAGCCAGCAGGAGGGAGAATAAATAGGAGTCCCAAGGATTGGAGAAGGGGGACTTTGCGGACTCCAGATGGCCCCCAAGAGAAGTGGGGGGGGGAACAAGGGAATGTCCCCCCCCCCACTTCTGCAGGGTCTGGACTCTTCCTAGCCTTTGATATCCTTTTTTAAAAGAGCAGCGACTTTGGAAGGAGGCTTAGTTTAAAAGGCAAGAGGAGGGAGGGAGGGAGAGAATGAGAGAGAGAGGCAAAACGGCAATCAGCTCTGGAGTCTAATCTCCCCTCGACACACATGCCGGTGGGCACTCAGCAGAGGATTAAGAGGAGAAGAGGGGCTCCAACCCCTTTCATTTGCCTCCCCTTCAAACGGGGAGAGGAGGACCGCTCCTCTGGAATTTGGCCAGTTGCGCAAGGGAAGGGGAGGCAGCGGCGCTTTTGAAGAGCCGCCAGGAGCCACCCGGGCTCTCTCGCCCCCACTGGTCATCTGCACTTTGTGACAGGTTTTGAAAAGCGCCCCCCTCCCCTTCTGCACTGAAAGGGTGTGTGTGTGCGTGTTGGGGGAGAGAGGCTGGTGAGCCCCAAGTGTAAATAAAACCATTAGAGAAAGCCCTTCTAAATCCAAACAAAGCCCACAGCCCATAAGCTCATTAAAATTCAATGTCTCCCCAGTTCCATTTTTAACCTCTGCGCTTTTGTTATTAATATGCTTTCCGCAACATGCGCCTTTGCCAGCTTCCGCTCCGAAACGCCGCCTTAGCGCGGCACCATTTAGCAACGGAATCCTCTTAGCGGTTTCCGAAACATGGCAGATAGCGCGGGCATCGCGACCTCCCGACAATCCCCTTTGCAAATCCTCCTTCCCTCCCTCTCCACCCACCCACCGTTTCTTTTTTCCCCCTTCCTTTTAACCACGGAAGGTTTGGTGGGCAAAGCTCCCCGGTTGCCTGGATCCAAAACCCGGAACCCAAAGGGTTTGAAATCAGGAAAAGGTGGTGTTGTGGCCAGTCAGCCCCTCCAACAGCCGAATCAGAGGAGGAGGAAGTGTGGGAGGCAACCTGAGAGATCTGAGGAGGGAGAGGGAATGGAGCTATCAGAGAGAGAGAGAAAAAGAGGCAGAGCCTGGGCCATCTGTCAGCCCTCAGATGGAGTGTCAACAGCCCCCAGGTCTGGAGGTGGCTGATGATGAAGTGAAGGAACAGCTGGGTCCTGTGCCTGATGCACAGACAGCAGAGGAGAGGAGAGCAGTGGAAATCTATGGGCTGGTCCTTGGGACGAAAGAGCCACCGCTGCTAGCGAAGCCCCACCCTAGCTCTGGGGAGAAAAGGCAGGGGGCGTAGATAAATATCCTATTTTGCGGAGTATAAGACGTACCTTTTTCCCTTCCTAAAAGAGGCTGATAATTTGGGTGCGTCTTATACTTTGAATGTAGCTTTTTTTCTCTCCCCACCCCCACAACCTAACTAGCTGCAAACGATCTTCCCATCTCTTACCAGCTTGCAAGCTCTTTCATTGTTACTCTCTGCTAAGAATGTTTTCCAAGCCCTAAGTCTTTGCAGGGATTTTTTCATTGCTCTAAGTTGCTCCGAATGTATCTTTCCAGGTGCTAATGATGTTCCCAGCTGTTACTGACTTGCAAACTCTTTTATTGTTACTGCCTCCAAATAAAGTTTTTTTAGAGCCCTAACCAGGGGATAAAATAATGTGCTGGCTAAGGACGCTAGCTGGATGAATATCTGGTAAGCAGATTCTTTTCCCTATTTTCCTCCCCAAAAACTAAGGTGTGTCTTATACTCCAAAAAATACGGTAGCTGTGGCAAGCAACTATTAATCTCCCTGCTGGACAGATTTGTTAGTCTGCAGTGAAAGAGGAACTTTTTGCCAGGGCTGCCGGCACTCTTTATAAAGGAATCATTGATTTGACTTCAGAGGGTTTCTCGTGTTTGGGGAGCTGGGTCAAAACAGATGGCAAGGGCAGCAAACTGGGAAGGGGGAAGAAACGGACTCTGCACAGAAACGCATGTGGGGCATGTACCCTCACCCCAACCAGGCCACCCTCCTCACGTACCTCACAAATGGAAGATTTTGAACCAGATTTGGTCCTGGACATGAAGACACTCAAGAGCCTCATGATTACCAGGTGGACTTCATTGAGGGGAGACCGTTCATTTTTCTTGGACACGTCCTGCGAGGGAAGAGAGGAAAGAAAGAATGAGGAAAGGGCTAAAGGAAGAGATCTGTGGTTCCCCAGCGACCAGCAGTCCTCGACTTTAAAATTGAGTTGTGACCATTTTTCACACCAACTGCAGCAGCATCCACCACCATCCCCCTGCTGTGATAAAAATTCAGATGCTTGGTGACTGCTTCACGTTTATGATGGCTGCAGTACTTGAGGGTCCCGTTGTCATCTTTTGTCCCCTCAGAGTTGGAAGGGACCATGTAAATCATCTAGTACAACCCCTTACTGCCCGGCTCCTGACAAGCAAAGTCGATTGGGGGGACGGGGACAGATTCGCTTAACAAACCCTGCTCTTCTAATGTAATAAATGCAATGATTCACTTAACAACTGGGGCAGGAAAAGTCGTAAAACAGGAGCAAACTCACTTAACAGTGCGGAAAGCAGGGTGTCCGGGGGAAAAGCATTTTGAAATTCCCTGATATTTCCCTGACATTTCCCTGTAACTTGTGATCTAGCTAATGCACGGTCATAGATAACGTCATACCAAACGGCTAAGCCGTAGAGACATATTGGTAGCTGAGGAAGCAAGTTGTTGCTCATTTTTACTTGACTCTGCCAGGCATCACAATCCGGTTTTTTTTACATAGTTTTCCCCTGACTTTTAAATATTTCAATACACTTTTTTCTTTTACCCTGATTTATTGTTTTTTTTCACGAATTCTCTGATAATTCCAATACTTCCCGAACCGCTGATTTCCCTGTTTTCCAGGTTTGCTGAACACCCTTGGAAGGAGTTGGGTGGCTCATAAATCACATAAATCAATCAATCAATCAATCAATCAATAAACAAACAAACAAACAAATAAATATTCGCTTCACGTAGCAACAGATACGTTGGGTTATCTTGTGATTGTAACTTGAGGACTACCCGTGCTCTGAACCTTGCCAAACACAAAATGGAGAAGGAAAAAGCACTTTCATGCTCCTGATCCCTTCTTGAATTGTGATGGGTGCCCATGCGCAGACCTATCTCGGATACCCCTCAATTGCAAATATTTTGTGTTCTTTTTTCAAAAGTTGGCATTACGGCCTACAGATCCATTTTGGGACAAGGCGAGCAGTAAACAAATTAAATATATACTGTTAGATGAATAACTAGCCAACTCATCCAGCAGCCAAAGGCAATGAACCTGACCAGTGGCCAGGTGAAGCTCAACAGCCGCCCTGCTGGCTGCCTGGCTTTTCCTTGAGCTACTGCTGCCCTCTACTGGCCAGCAGGTCAAAGGGCTTCCCAGCCTCACCCGCAAATTGGCATTTTCCCCACAGGTCTGATTTAGGATGATTATGGATGCTGATTCTCTCTTTGATTGGTTCCCATCCTGAGTCACAGGTTTGACTTAGGGTGGAAAGTAACCAAGGAGAGAGAAGCAACCCTGAATTAAGGAGAAGCCTCCTAACAGGGAGAACAGTTAACCAGTGGAAAAGCTTGCCACCAGAAGTTGTAGGTGCTTCATCACAGGAGGTTTTATAGAAGAATCCAGACAGTCATTTATCTGAAATGGCATAGGGTCTCCTACTGGAGCAGGGGGTGGACCAGAAGACCTCCAACGACCCTTCCAGTTCTATTCTGACTGAGAGCTTAGAGTCTCAGGTAGGAGCCGCTGCCTCTTAGCATTTCCCAACTACGTTCATGTCTCATCCCAGGGGGGGGGGGGTCATGCAGAAAAAGTGTGTGTGAGAGAGACATCCTGAACATAAACTGTTTCAACTCCTACCCTCAAAACAATGCTACAGAGCACTGCACATCAAGAGAACTAGACACAAGAACAGTTTTTTCCCAAACGCCATCACTCCGCTAAACAAATAACAATAATAAAAAACACTGTCAAACTATCCACTAAGGCTGCATTGTTATTACTATTAGTCTTCTTATCGCATTACTATTACTATTAGTCTTGTCATTGCTTTATTTATTTTATTTATTAATTTGAGTTATATGCTGCCCAACTCCGCAAGGACTCTGGGCAGCTTCTAGTACCCATCTCCTCCCACTTTTGATTGTATGACTGTAATTTGTTGCTTGTATCCTTATGATTTATATTAATATTGATTGTTTCCTGATTGCTTATTTGCATCCTATGACCATCATTATGTTGTACATTATGATCCTTGACAAATGTATCTTTTCTTTTATGTACACTGAGAGCATCTGCACCAAAGACACATTCCTTGTGTATCCAATCACACTTGGCCAATAAAGAATTCTATTCTATTGTATTCTACCTTCTTCTCCATGCAGAGTTCAGCAATCAACTGGGCGAGAAGGTTATCCAATGCCCCTTTGTCTTTTTCTTCATCGCCATCCAGGTCTGTCGTCAGCATCAGGATGACCTGGGGACAAGGCACATTGAGAGACAAAGTCAGAGACAATAGCCGGGGAGGTGTAGAGTCCCTCAGGCTTGGTGGACGGAAGTCTCTCCCATCCACCCACCACTGGCCCACCAAACAACCCTAAAAAGCATTCAAATAATACACTCTGGTGTTCAGCTGCAAAAGCAGGGTCAGCGAGAGGCGCTGCACTTAGGGACCTTCTACATTCCCAGGCTGTGTTTAGGATACGGGCAGCGTCAGGAAAGAAGCTAAACCTGGTCTTTGAGTCCCAGTCCAAGGAAAAGAGGTCGGGAAAAGAAGACCTGGCAAACCCACCTCACGAAGATTCCAAGGGAGGGAGAGTCACTCAGACTCACCTGCATGTAGGGGATGGCCCGGACCCCACCGACGTTCCTCAGCTGGGGGAGTGTCTGCAGCAGTCGTTCCAGGAGCATCAGCCTGACCATGTGCAACCTGGTGGGAGGGAGAGAGAGAGGGAGAGGGAAGGAGGGAGAGAAAGAGAGAGGGGAGAGAAAGAGGGGGAGAGAGAAAGAGTGGGAGGAGAGAGGGAGAGAGAGAGAGAAAGAAAGAGGGGCAGAGAAAGGAAGAGAAAGAGGGAGGGAAGAAAGGGGGGCGAGAGGGGGAAGAAAGAGAGGGAGGGAGAGAGAGAGGAAGAGAAAGAAAGAAAGAAAGAAAGAAAGAAAGAGGAAGGGACAGAGAAAGAGAAGGGGGACAGAGAAAGAGAGAGGGAGGGAGTGGGAGAGAGAGGGAGACAGAGAGGGGGAGAGAGAAAGAGGGAAGACAGAGTGAGAAAGAGAGAGGGAGGGAGAAAGAGGGAGGGAGAAAGAGAGAGGGAGGGAGAGACAGACAGAGGGAGAAAGAGTGGGGGGGTAGAAAGAGGGAGTGAAAGAAAGAAAGAAAGAAAGAAAGAAGGAGGGAGGGAAGGACAAAGAAAGAAGAGAGAAAAAGAGAGGGGACAGAGAAAAAGAGTGGCAGAAAAAGAGAGGGGGGAAAGGGAAAGAGAGGAAGGGAGAAAGGGAGGGAGAGAGAGAAAAGAAGAGACAGGCAGAGAGTGAGAGAGGTAGCAAGAGGAGGAGGAAGGCATGTAAGGGATGGCTGTAAAACCACTGGCAACTGAGCAGCATGAATTGTATTCTCATTTTAGTCACGAGAGCCACAGGAAGGGCTACTTGATTGGCAGAACCTGGGATGAATAAGCACTGAAAATGAGGAAAGATGAGGGCCTAACCACCCCAACAGTTAACTGTCTCCAACTGCCCCCCCCCCCCAGTGCCCACCTTGATGGCTTCCGACAGAACAGTCTGAAGCCACGGGATCCGGGTCCTTCTCCAGCTTTACCCCTCCTCCTCCTCCCCTCCCCCTGCTGCAGTTTGTCTCATGACCATTCCCGTTTCCCCAGGTTGGGGGGATGTGCGAAGAGGGCCCTGCGTCCTTGGAGGGCTTCCTAGCCTCTGCCCCGTCCCCAAGCAGGGAGAAGAGCTTCTCTTGCCTATTGCTGGCATGGACGTCCCCTTCCCCTTCGCCCTCGCCTTCCGAGCCTTCGCCCTCTGGCTGCCCCGTGGCGGTGCTGATGGCTCCCGTGCTGGAGCTGATGCTCCCAGGCCCTGCCGGATGGCCTTCGGCCGTTGTGTCTCCATAGGCGCTGCTTCGGCCGGATACTGCAAGGGAAGAGCCCAGAAAGTGAGCAAAAGTGGTCCCTGAAGGTACTTGGCCAAGGGGTATCAAATTCAAGACCCAGGGGCTGGATCTGGCCCATGGAGGGCTTAAATCGGGCCCCTAGGGCCACTGCCGGGAAAAATGGAGCTCTGTTTTGGCTGGCAGAGGGTTGCAGGAGGCCATCAAAGTTGTAAACGGAGCTGGGGAGCCCATTTTCTCTGGCACAGCACTTAGGTCACCATAAGCGCCTCCAACATGAGTGACATTGATCTGACCACGCCCACCCTGCCCCCCTGAAGTCAAACAAAACTGATGCAGCCCTCAATGAAATTGATTTTGACTGACACTCCTGATCTGGGGGGGGAAAGAGAGACTTTAGCTGGACTGAAGGGAAATCCCCCCCCCCAACGCCAAAGGGAAGGGGAAACTGAAGAGGGGCGATTACCACTGTGCTCGCCTGCCACGGAGTCCACGGCGCTGCCCCCGCTCTCGGAGCCCACGCTGCCCCCGTGGTCGGCTGGGGAGGTGCGAAGCGTGGAGCCGTCGGTCGCGGCTGTGCTGCCTTCGTCATCGGAGGCTGGAGCTAGGAGAGTAAGGAGAGCTGTTACAAGTAAAAACCCGGCCTCTGTGCTGCTCGAACGGGCCTTGGGAGAGCCTAGGCTTCTTTGGGCAGGCTGAAGAAATGAGAGCTGGGGGCTTCACAGCTCGATCCCTTTTGAGACCCCCTTCAAAACAAACGGGGGTATCTGTTCAAATTGGAGGCAACCAGGGTGGATAAAAATCTATAATTTTTAAATTGATTTTTTTAAAATTTAAATCGGATTTTTAAAATTTTTCATCGAATTTATTTTAATAAAATGCTATTGCGGGTAAAAAATATAAATATATCCAAAGATAATTTTCTATTTCAGATACATCAATGTTGTTTACTCAGCATGAAATGGAGCTGTTAGCTACATCGCATGAGGCTGTATATATTCTGCAAAATTTACAACTCATTCAATGAATCTACCGTATTTTTCGGTGTATAAGACACACCCAGATTTTAGAGGAGGAAAACAAGGAAAAAAGTATTCTGCACCAAATGGTGTAGTATTATATTGTTTAATAAAATATCAGTGTAGCAGAATACTTTTTATAACCATGTCTACTTATTACAAACTTCAAACTTGACAGCTTCAAGACTTGTGGACTTCAGCTCGCAGAATTTCTTCACCAGTCATGCTACCTTAGGAATGGGAATTGAAGTCCACAAACCTTAAACTTACCAGGTTTGAAGACCCTTGCATGCCTACCCCTAACCCAGGGGTCTTCAAACTTGTCAGCTTTAAGACTAGTGGACTTCAACTCTCAGAATTCATCCACTAGTCATGTTACCTTAATAATGGGAGTTGAAGTCCACAAGCCTTAAACTTGCCAGGTTTGAAGACCAAAGTCAAGTTTCACCCAAACCCAACTTATTTGATCCCTATGACAATCATTAAGCGTTGTACCTCATGATTCTTGACCAAGAGTATCTTTTCTTTTATGTACACTGAGAGCATAGGCTCTAGTTACAAATTCCTTGTGTGTCCAATCACACTTGGCCGATAAAGACTTCTATTCTACTCTACACTCTACTATATTCTGAAACTTTGTGTAAAGCCTTAGATGATCTTGAAAAAGCTAAACAGGGTTAGATGGGATTCTGCTGCTTACTTGGATGGGAGACTACGGGGAAACTCTAAATATAGACACCCCCCCCACACCTGGAAATAATACATAGGCCAGAAGAAGATAATGAACCCCCCCCCCCCCCAATTTCTCTATTGTTTCCAAGAAAATAATCTAAACCCATCAATGTGATCCTTCCTAGAAGCGGTGCCCCATTTTGAAGCCTTGTCTGCTTTTAACCACAGGCATTCCCAGGCACGAGTCATTCCCTTTCACGTGTTTTCTTTGACCGAATTTGAACTAGCTGAAACCCACTGCAATTCTCCCATATCCCCAGTCCACTGCAACAATTGGGGGCCATGGGAAAAACCACCCCTAGAAAAGCCTATCCACTTTTTGGCAGAAGTGGGCAAAACGTAGAAATGTATGTCCCTGTATATGCCAACTCTCCTAAGGCTGCCGGGCTTACCTTTCCCAACCCGGCTTGGCCTGCCTTTCCCTTCCGCTCTCTCGTCTGCGTGTGCGTGTGTATGCGAGAGAGAGAGAGCGCCGGAGGGGAGGAACCACCTGGACACATGCGGCTTCTGCGCTAGTTTCCAAGCCTCCTGCGTGACTGATTCTCTGTCTGGGAGCCCCGTCTCTCCCCCCCCACCCCGCGCACCCCCCATTTCATCCTACACTCCAAAAGCACTTTTCACTCCGTTTAGGACCAGCACTCTTCTCTCGGGGTGGGGAGAACGGAGCTCCAAGTGCTGCCTTCAAGATCTGTGCAAGGCAGCCACAGGCTCTTCCGGCAATCTTCAGCCAGGCAAAAGAGGCGGCGGGGTGTGGGCGGGGGGGGGGGAGATGGGGCTCCCAGACAGAGAATCAGTCACACAGGAGGCTTGGAAACTAGCGCAGTCATACAATAATATTTAACTATTGCCCACAAGATCATATGCTGCAACGTCCTACCGGTCAATGACTACTTCAGCTTCAACCGCAACAACACAAGAGCAAGCAACAGATTCAAACTTAATACGAACCGCTTCAAACTTGACTGTAAAAAATATGACTTTAACAATCGAGTTGTCGAAGCGTGGAACTCATTACCGGACTCAATAGTGTCAACCCCAACCCGCAACATTTCTCCCTTAGACTATCCACGATTGACCTCTCCAGGTTCCTAAGAGGCCAGTAAGGGGTGTACATAAGTGCACTAGTGTGCCTTTCGTCCCCTGTCCAATTGTCTTTCCTTTATCTCATATATCATATATATTTTCTTCCTTTCATATATCTTCTCCTCTATTTTCACTTTTATTCTTATATATATTACTTCATGTCTATTTTCTTCCTTGTGTGTATTTTTGTATTGGACAAATGAATAAATAAATAAATAAATAAATAAATAAATAAATAATAGGGGCTGGCACAAGGCAACCAAGTTCAACAGCCCCACGCCTGCCAGCATAGATGTTTTTTAAGCTCTTCCAGAATCAAATCTGCCCAGAGGAGGACTGTCTCGCGAGAGGCATCCAATCCAGACACGCCTCACCTGGCCCCAAAGACCGGGGGTTACCCCGTGCTCATTACCTGATGCAGTGGTGTCTGACAGAGTCCCGGCATCCAGGGAGGAAGAGCTGGGGGCCTGCCCAGACAGCCCCAGGCTCTGCAGGCCGAGAGCGCTGCTGCTGCTGCCTACATGAGAGAGGTGGAGAAGGAAAGGTGGGAGAAATCAATGCCAGGGGTATAGGAGGAATCCACATACAAGTTCGTCTTTTCTCCTCTGAATCTGGGATAGCAATAGCACTTATATATCGCTTCACGGTGCTTTTAGAGCCCTCTCTGTTCTAGGCACGGGCCTCTGGACTGAACCCCAACTCAGAAATCACTTATTTTATGATAAAATCCCACTCTTTATTAGAAATCAGGCATACATAAGGAAACACAGATTTTAAAACAGCACAGAAACAGTTATTTCTCTCTTTAGAGCTAGCTGTAATCTATGTCCAGGAAAAGCGCCAGAAACTCAGTCTTATCTGCATTACTGAGAAAAAGCCCATTCATTTACTCAAAGCATATGCGCAAGCTCACAGAAAACTTTCCTTAGCACAGCACCCAACAAAGATTGTCTTTTTGAAGCAGAAATCATGGTTTTAAAACTTCGTTCAAGCACACCCCCAGTTTCACGTCTCTTCCATTGAACTGCATTGAGTCTCCACGCCCCATTTCCCACAATCCTATTCCTTTATGCTGCCTGGAAGTGACATTACACAAGAGGCTAAGGCTGTAAGCTAATACCTTTTTACTCTGTAACTCCTCTCACCTTCGAATCAATTTTCTATAGCAAGGATCCATCCAACTGCTTTCCTCTCTCATGTCTTCCTCACTGTCTGACTGGGGCCACTCCCCCAATGTCACATCACCCCCCTCTAGTAGTTCTTTGGGCTCACTCAAGTCACTTCCTGTCTCACTCTCACTCTCTGCTTCCTCTGGCAACACCCCTGGCCCAGGGTTCCCAGAGGGGCCTGGCTCATCCTCCTCGGAATCTGACATGACCTCAGGTGGACAAGGAGCGCTCACAAAACTCTCTAAGCAGTTTACAAAGTCAGCCTCTTGCCCCCAACAATCTGGGTCCTCATTTTACCAACCTCGGAAGGATGGAAGGCTGAGTTAACCTTGAGTCTGGTGTGATTTGAACTGCCAAATTGAAGGCAGTTTGGAGGTCAGCAGAAGTAGCCTGCAGGACTGCACTCTAACCACCTGCACCACCGCAGTTCACTGGGGCTCCCTCCATGTTCCTTTCTGGACAGTACAGGCGGCCTTGCCTTTGCCCAAGTTTATTAAGGCGCCCCGTCACACACGCACAAACACACACACACACACACACACACACACACACACACACTATAGTGAGGAAGGATCCGCCTGCCTCTCTCACCCTGCTGGTCCTGTTGCAGGCTCAAAGCAATGGCGAGCTCAACCATGGTTTCGTCGTCAGCATCAGGGGGGATGTCCAGCATGGGGGGGAAGCCTTCGGCCCCAGCCAAGAGAGCCTCCAAGGGAGACGGGTTCCCATTGTTCACATTGTCGGCGGTTTCCAGGACCATCGATTCAGACTAGGAGTATGAGAGATGCCGAAACATTGTAGCCAACTGCATAAGGCCAAAAGTCCCCAACCTCCCAGTCTGTGGGCCAGCACCAGTCTGTGGCATGCCAGAAATTGGGCTGCCCAAACAAGCGAAGCCCTGTTAGTACTATGTACAATACAGTTGGGTTTGCAATATATAAACAAGCTAACAATGAATGTCTGTATGTATTGAAGTACTATAGCTTTAAGAAATAGTGCTGCAAATTGCCATAGGAGGGAGCCAGAAAGCATGATTCTCTCTCTGTTCTTTCTGCTGATTCACTTTGACTGACATAGTAAACTCTGTGTTATTTGATGATAGTTTGATGTACAGTGGTACCTCATCATACGAACTTAATTGGTTCCAGGAAGAGGTTCGTAAGGTGAAAAGTTTGTAAGATGAAACAATGTTTCCCATAGGAATCAATGTAAAAGCAAATAATGCGTGCAAATCCTTCAGGAAAATCCCAAACTTTAGAAGGGAGGCGAACAGAGGGCAGGGAGGAACAGCTAAAGGGGGCAGGTGGAAGAAGCAAGGTTAGGCTAAAGGGTGAGTGGGAAGGAAGAAAGGCAAGGGGGGCGCCCCTCCCATTTCTTTCTTCAAAAGACACCGTTTCAGTGCCTTTGCAAGCACATTGTTCTCTGCAAAATCTTTCCTCCCCTAAGCTGCTCCTCCCTTTTCTTAAGACACCTTTTCAGTGCCTTTGCAAGCACGTTATTCTCTGCAAAATCTTTCCTACTCCAAGCAGCCCCTCCGTTTTCTTTCTTCAAAAAAGGGGGGGGAAAGAAACCCCTTCATCCCAGCAGCAGCTGCTTGGGTTCCTAAGGTGAAAATAGTTCGGAAGAAGAGGCAAAAAAATCTTAAACACCGGGTTCGTATCTTGAAAAGTTCGTTAGAAGAGGCGTTCGTAAGATGAGGTACCACTGTATTTGTAAGCTGTAATGTATGTCTGATATGTAAGAAAAAGACAGGCTTATAATAATATTATTGTATTAAGAGATATTGACTGATTTGAATGTTCATGATCAAACTGTTTAACTTGACTGTGCTATTTTTAAAGTAAACACTAATTGAACATATTAGCATATCTGTTTTGTACGACTGAATAATTACTCATATCTCCTGGATATCTGCTGGAATTCCACATTCCTATGTGCATGTCTTTGATAACTCAAGGGTCATTCTGCGCACTTCTTGACAAGCCCCCACCTGCAGGATGCAGGCAGCATGCAAAACCACACCTTTTGCAGTCTGGGGTAAAACATCTCTCCACGGAACCAGTCCCCGGGTCCAAAAGATTGGAGGCAGTTTCATTAGACACATCCCACATTATACCTCGGGGGTGGGGGGAGCGTGTCAGAGTATGAATATTCGTAGATTGGAATAGATCAGCCAATGAATGGGCATGGCAACTAGAGCAGCCAATGGGGACTGTTTGGAGAGACATGGTAACAGGTCAGCCAATGGGGACTGATTGGAAACTGAAACAGTTTGGAGGCTGGCCATGGCTCAGCTCTAACTCTGTGCAAAAGCTGCAAAATAGTCTGTCTGCTGAATTAAAACTGAAATTCATCTCTGTTGTGTTTTGCCTGTAACTACTACCATTTTGGAAGAATCTACTGTAAGTATTGTATATATATGTGTGTGTGTGTGTCTCATGTGCTATTACGTATATAAAGAGAAGTTAATGAATTCTCATGAATTAGTTACCTATGTATGTTTTCTGGACTTGATTTTTGCAACAAATTCTGATAATAGCTATATACACTATGACCCCCTCTAAGTGATCATTAAATTTAAGACACACACACACCCCTACGAAGCATCCCGATGCCCCAGTTCTTCTCCAGGCTGAGCGGCAGGCCCAGATTCCCTCGTCAGCTGGGGGACTCACCACCATCTCAAAGTCTCCGTGGTCCACCTCGTTTGGCTCCTGGCTCTCCTGCCGAATGTCCTCCCCACTGGGCAGGCCAGGTGTCTGCATCTTGTCATCAGCATCGTCATCGTCATAATCATCTTTGTCTCCTGGATGTTAAAAAGAGAGAGAGAGAAAAGTCCTGCGTAGCTCAGCCAGAGAGATGAGAGGGAGGGAGAGAGAGAGAATGAGAGGGGGGGAGAGAGAGGGAAACATAGAAGACTGACGGCAGAAAAAGACCTCGTGGTCCATCTAGTCTGCCCTTATACTATTTCCTGTGTTTTATCTTAGGATGGATATATGTTTATCCCAGGCATGTTTAAATTCAGTTACTATGGATTTACCAACCACATCTGCTGGAAGTTTGTTCTAAGCATCAACTACTTTCAGTCAAAGAATATTTTCTCACGTTGCTTCTGATCTTTCCCCCAACTAACCTCAGATTATGCCCCCTTGTTCTTTTGTTCACTTTCCTATTAAAAACACTTCCCTCCGGAACCTTATTTAACCGTTGAATGTATTTAAATGTTTTGATCATGTCCCCCCTTTCCCTTCTCTCCTCCAGACCAGTGTTTCCCAACCTTGGCAACTTGAAGATACCTGGACTTCAACTCCCAGAATTCCCCAGCCAGCCTTTGCTGGCTGGGGAATTCTGGGAGTTGAAGTCCAAATATCTTCAAGTTGCCAAGGTTGGGAAACACTGCTCCAGACTATACAGATTGAGCTCATGAAGTCTTTCCTGATAAGTTTTATGCTTAAGACCTCCCACCATTTTTGTAAAACGTCTTTGGACCTATTCAATTTTATCAATATTTTTTTGGAGGTGAGGTCTCTAGAACTGAACACAGTTCCAAATGGGACCTCACCAGTGCTCTATACAATGGGATCACAATCTCCCTCGTCCTGCTTGTTATACCTCTAGCTATGCAGCCAAGCATTCCACTCGCTTTCCCTACCGCCTGACTGCACTGTTCACCCATTTTGAGACTGTCAGAAATCACTACCCCTAAATCCTTCTCTTCTGAAGTTTTTGCTAACACAGAACTGCCAATGCAATACTTAGATTGAGGATTCCTTTTCCCCAAGAGCATTGTTTTACATTTGAAAACATTAAACTGCAGTTTCCATTGCTTTGACCACTTATCTAGTAAAGCTTAATCATTAGGAAGGAAAAAGAGAAGGAACGTGGATGGGGCAAGACAACTTCTCCAGTCCCAGCAAGGAGGATAAGGCCCTCCTGAGATGCTTCTGGGGTCTCCTCCAAGGGAAACCTGAGATACCCTCCCTAGTGGGGTTTCCAGTGAGGTTTCCCAGGCTCCAAACTAGTGCTGCCCCTTACCCATAGGGGTGTTGCTTCGAGGGGAAGAAGGCAAGGTCACATGTCTCCTCTTGTTCCTGGGCCTCAGCACCCGGATCAGCGCTTGCTTGCAAGAGAAGCTCACAGCCGGATCCTGGAAGGCAAAGGGGCAAATCAAAAATGTGTTTGGGGGAGAAGTGGTGTGTGGGGGGCAATGGCCTGGGGGAGGGAGGGGCAGGAATGAACTCTTAAGGGACTCAAGCTTCAGATCCTCCTGCCCGAAAAGCTCAGAGTATGCAGCCCTCCAGAGAAACCTTCTAGCCACATTCACATGTCGTTTAGACCTAGCCGAACTTGGTTTGTTCACGGATGCAGACTAGCTCTCTTTATTGCCTGGGCAACAAGAGGGCAAACGGGAAGCTGTGGTTCTGTACAGCTTAGTCTGGTGCTTTCCGGTTGGGGATTATGGGAGCTGAGACCCAGCAGGAATCCAGGCCATGCAGCCACAGGAGTGTCTGGCTAGCTGAGGTCGTTGTTTTTCTTTTGTCTCCCCTCTTTTGGCTGCTCCAGGTGGAGGAAGAGCAGACAGCCCTTTCTACCCTCTCCACCTTACCAGGCTGCCAACTCCCACCAGGTTTAGATGCACCCTGCCACAGCCAACCAACAGCCGAGGGTGCAAGAGACAAGCCAGGCCTCCCTCTGGGGTCTGCTCCTGCTGAGTGGAGAGTGTGTGTGGGGGTGCGCCCTGCCCTTCTACAAAGACCACGTGGCACATGGCCTGGTCGCTTGGGAACGAAGCCCAGCCCAGCCCTGAAACAACGTACCGGGCACAGCAACATCTGCATGTAGATTTTGGAGGCGACATTGATGCAATCCAGCTCGCAGATACAATATCCGTGAAGGATGTCTATGAGGGCGTTGACAGTGGCCTCGACGTGGGTCAGCCCTGCGGCACAGAGATGAAGGGGGAGGAGAGCTCAGGGAAAGTAGGAATCCTGTATGTGGTGGCTAGGTGCCCTTTCTGCTCCAGGGAGAGAGGAAGGAAGGAAGGAGGGAGAAAAAGAGGGAGAGAGAGAAAGAGAGAGAAAGAAAGGAAGGAAGGAAGGAAGAAGGGGTGGAAGAGAGAGAGAAAGAGAGGGAGAGAGAGAGAGAGCGAAGAAAGGAGAAAAAGAAAGAGGGTGGGAGAGAAAAAGAGGGAAAGAAAGAAAGAAAGAAAGAAAGAAAGAGGGTAGGAGAGAGAAAGAGAGTGGGAGAGAGAGAAAGAGAGAGAAGGACAAAAAGAAAAAAGAGGGTGGGAGAGAGAAAAAGAGAAGAAAGGAGAAAAAGAAAGGACAGAAAGAGAGTGGGAGAAAGAGACAGAAAAAAGGAGAAAAAGAAAGAAAGAAAGAAGGGAGAAGGAAGGAAGGAAGGAAGGAAAGAGAGGGCAGGAGGAAGGAAGGAAAGAGAGGGAGGAAGGGAAGGAGGGGGCTGTTAAGAGGAGCTTGGAGGAGAGAGTCTATTACAGGGTCCAGAGATAAAAAGCAGCATGAACAGTTCAGCTGGCCAAATATTTTGGGCGCGAAGCCTGGCAAGAGGCCATGTGGGCGGCATGGAACACTCTGTACGGCTGCTGCCACCCCGGCAGCCATGTCTGATCCCTGCTCAAGAAAGACGGTACCCACCTGGCAAGCAAGCAGGTGCCAGGAAGGCGTTCTTGGGTTTTGAGGCGTGAAGTTTCCAGAAATGGTTGACCAGCTGGATAATAAAACTGCAGCCTTCCCCTCCTTCGGGGCCCTTCACGGCCTCCTGCCCTTCTTCGATGCTTTCTGAAAAGTTTAAGGGAAGGCACTTTTTTTGCTGAACGGATAGAAGCCTACCCCATCCCAAGCCTCCAAACCCTGTTCTCAAAAGAAAGGAGGGTGGCGAGAAAGCTGGGCTTGTGGGGATGTGTGTGCAAGGAAAGGAAGGATTTTTTTGCCCTACCTGATTCCAGAGATGGGAACTTTGATTCCGTGAAATGGACCAGGTTATTCGGCCGCATGATGGCGATGGAGCGGGCCGTGATGACCAGTCTTTGAAAGACCTCTGGTTCCAGGTCCTTCCCTTCTTTGTTCGAGGTGGTGAGGTACTGGATGGCTTTGCTCAACAGGGCCTGGTCCTGCGGTGCCGAAGGAAAGGGGCTGGATCAGAGTCCCCTCCCTCACAATTACCCGATGCCACAAGACGACACCAGCACCAGCAGGGGTGCTGTCAAGGCTGACTCGCAATGCACCTCTACTCTCAACTTGACAACAAAAACGAAAGCAGGACGAGGGGAATGTTTCCTCCCAGGAGATTCCTAGAGAGGCTTCACAGAGGCTTCTCCCCACCTTTTCCGGCCCTGTTTCCTCCCAGGAGATTCCTAGAGAGGCCTCACGGAGGCTTCTCCCTGCCTTTTCCGGCCCTGTTTCCTCCCAGGAGACTCCTAGAGATGCTTCACAGAGGCTTCTCCCTGCCTTTTCCAGCCCTGTTTCCTCCCAGGAGATTCCTAGAGAGGCCCCACGGAAGCTTCTCCCCGCCTTTTCTGGCCCTGTTTCCTCCCAGGAGATTCCTAGAGAGACCCCACGGAGGCTCCTCCCCACCTTTTCCAGCCCTGTTTCCTCCCAGGATATTCCTAGAGAGGCCCCACAGAGGCTTCTCCCTGCCTTTTCCGGTTACAGTTTCAGAGGCTCGGGTTTGTAAGTGGAAAATGGTTCTTGAGAAGAGGCCAAAAAATCTTGGTACACTCGGTTCTTATCTAGAAACGTTTGTAAGTAGAGACGTTTGTAGGTAGAAGTACCACTGTATATGGGAGCTGTTGGCAGCCTGAGAAAATCCTTACACTTCAAGGCCACGCGATTGGATAATGGGTGGCCCACATGGGGAATAGGGGGAATTATGTCCAGATATATTGAGATAGGCAGCAGCTGGATGTATCTAGATGGCAGAATTTATAGTGTAGCAATTCAGTATCCAGTTCAGATAAATAACGAAGACACTTTTGTAGAAAAACATTAGTGAACAGTTTTAGTCTTCCGCGCAAGCAAAAATATCTTCTTAGTCTTCTATTTAAAGGAAAAAACTTTACTTTAGCTATGTAAGTAATGCTTACTTACACATAGATACTAAACGAATCCAGGTTTCTCTGCCAGTATCAACACCACAGCTCTAACTCAATACTTAACTCACGATATATGACGAGCAGAATCCGAGACCAAGCTACAAGGATTAAATTGGAATCACTCTATAATATGTAAATAGATATATTGCTCTTGGGTTAAGTGGACTATACAAGAAACACCCCCAATTTGGTGGTGGGGAATGTGTGTGTATCGGGGTGGTGGGCACAATTCACTATGCACTGTTTTATGTTGTGTGATATAAAAATTGTTAAAAAATCAATAAAAATATTTACAAAAAAAAATAATAATACTTAACTCACACTCAAACTGATTCAGCCCGCCAACTAACAACCATCTAAAACACCACCACACACACTGTAAAAGTGCTTTGCATTTTATATTGCTCTGGCCCAATCAGGTTGTAGTTTACTCCCCATGACTCAGCATTCATTACTGTTTAATATGGCAACATAATGGAATATCAGCTAGGATTGAGCTAATTCTTGACAAATTAACTGTGCTGTTTTTCATGCTAAAACCTCAGAACTGGTCTTGCTTCTTCTGTGCCTGTATGGATCTATCAGTAAATTACTTATGGGATCGCATACTGCCTCATGTATCCCAGCAACCTTTTAGAGCTCAGAGTTGGCCTTCTCCGGGTCCCATCAGCTGAGCAATGCCACCTGGAGGGACCCAGGGGATGAGCCTTCTCTGTGGCAGCTCCGACTCTTTGGAATCAGCTCACCCCAGAGATTTGTGCTGCCCCCACCTCCTGGCCTTTCGTATGGCCTTAAAAATACACCTCTACCAGCATGCTTGGGGCCATTGAGCATTGCCCCGTTCTCTGGTCGATGCTATGAATGCCTTATTGTGAACAAATGTTAGCTTAATGTTTTTACGAGGGTCACCCAGAAAGTAATGCACCACATTTTTTTTCTCAGCCTACAGTAATGGTACGAATGCAAAACTTTAGATATACATTATTTGAATTGTCAGGAGTGTGTGTGTACATTTTGTGTTTCTTGAGACAGATAGCGTTGCTGCAGCAGTGTTTTGAAATGGCGCCTGTAAGTGATGTACGTTACAAGCAGCATGTTCTCATTGCAGAGAAAGAAACTGTTGGGAACATTCACAAACGTTTGTGTACAGTTTATGGAGAATCTGCAGTTGACAGAAGAACAGTTAGTCGCTGGGCACAGAGGGTGAGGCCATTAGAACACGGTTCGGCAGAGCTCCAAGGCTTCGTGACCAGAACAAGGAGTGGTACCAACAGGGTTTACATATCTTTGTGTCTCGCTGGAGGAAGGCCATAGAACGGGACAGAGATTACGTGGAAAACAAGGGAGTATAGAAGAAACATCATCTTTCTTGTGTGTCTCATTGTGTTCAATAAAAAATCGTTGAAAAAAAAATGTGGTGCATTACGTTCTGGGCAACCTCCGTAGTATGGGGGGAGGGAGTTAGACTTGATTTTATACTGTTTATAGGTTCATATTGGGTTTCTCTGATGTGTACCATATTGATTTTGCTAGGTAAGCTGCCCTGAGTCCACAGGAGAAGGGTGGCCTAGAAATCCAATCAATCAATCAATCAATCAATCAATCAATCAATCAATCAATCAAATGTTTATGGACATTCTCATTTATCCAGGTCAGGGCTGCTTTTTCAAGAGGCAACTTCAGAGCTGAAGAAGCATCTCGGATGAGAAGTGAAATGTCTCCAGAGAAAATCTGGAGAGTCCAGTTGCACATGGAAACTCATGATTCTTGACAAATGTATCTTTTCTTTTATGTACACTGAGAGCATCTGTACCAAAGACAAATTCCTTGTGTGTCCAATCACACTTGGCCGATGAAGAATTCTATTGATTCTATTGAAACTGAGGCAAGACCATGCTGCAAGTGTTCTGAATTCCTCTGGGGCCAACGGAGGGAATCCTCCAGAAGCTGTGTCGGAAAGGAAATTGGCTCGCTTACCTTGTGGTTGTGGTAAGCAGAGCGGCTGGCGTGTAGGCTGGCCAGGAGGCTCTTCGTCTGCTGCTGGACGCTGGAAGGGGCTGGCGTGGAGAGCAGCATGGTGGCCAACTCTTGAGTGGCAGCTTTGGTCTTCTCCTGAGGGCAGACGATCTCAAGTCAGATGCTGATCGCTCTGGGAATTGGGAAGGCACCCACTCACCCACCCATGAGAAAGAAGAATGCCACAGCCTGCTCAGACACAGGGGGCTGCGTTTCTGAATCTTAATTCAGATGGAGGACAGGGAAGTTCATTTCCAGATAAATCTCTGCTTCAGCATAGCAGTCCAAGAAGTTAGGATCCGTAAAGCTCCTCTGATCAGAGCTTCGAGGCGTCACCTTTGTTAGGATTCTGTTCACACAGTTGGGTTGGCAATATATAAACCAACAATGTATGTATGGAGGTTTAACTGTGTTAATGTATATAGCTTTAACTGCATGCTATTTCTGATTGTTTGATTGTGTTGTAGATTGCCATTAGAGGGAGCTAGAGATCACAGTTTGTTCTCTTTGACATACTCTCTCTCTCTCTGAAATTCTCTCTCTTTGATATTGGTTATGTTGGTTATGATCTATAAAGCCCTACAGGGCATTGGACCAAATTGCTTACAAGATCACCTTCTGCCTCACATATCCCAGTGATCAGTCAGGCCCACAGAGTCGGCCTTCTCCAGATCCTGTCGGCCAGAAAATGTCACCTGGTGGGGCCTAGGGGAAGTGTTTTCTCTGTGGTGGCCCTGGCCCTATGGAACGAGTTCTCCCCGGAGATCCATATCGCCCCTACTCTCCCTGCCTTCCGTAAAGTTTTAAAGACTAGTAAGTTAGTTAGTTTTTATGCCGCTCTTCTCCTGAAACTCAGGGTGGCTTACAACAAAGGTAATATAACATGTTAGAAATCTAAGTAAAATTACAATCTAAAAATCTGCATAGTTCAAAGTTAAACAAACAGATTCAAACATCGTGCATTCATTCATTTGGCAGGGCAAGATATATATTTAGTTGCATTGACTATATATTAATGAATTGGGTGAGGAATATACAAGTTAAAAAAGTAGATATAAAAAGTATTTGGTTGTCAGACCATGCCCCACTACTAGCAGAATGGGAAATAGGTCAGGAATGTAATCAAAGAATTTGGAGATATAATGCAGTTGTAACTTCTAGTGAAAAAGATAAAGATAAATTGCAGACAGAGTTATGTGAATATTTTAGAATTAATGATGTGGGCGATATTCAGCAATCAATTGTTTGGGTGCATGTAAGGCTTATATGAGGGGACAATGTATATGTATGGAAGTAGATATCAGAAAGAGGTGGGGCAGAGAAAGGGAGAGGAAGATAAGGGAAATAGATTTGATACAAGACCATATGAGATTAACTAAGAGTAGGGATTGGAATAGTCTATTGAAATTGAAAAGGAAACAATTGAAGGTGTATGATGAGATCCAATGGAATAAGATGAGAATGACGATGCAACAAAAAATATTGAGCTGGGGGGAAAATCAATAAAACAAATGGCAAGATATTTCAAGAAGAGGAAAGAAAAATCATGCATATTAGCACTGAGAGACCCTAGTGGAGAGATTAGATATGGTAAAGAGCAGCTAGAGAAGATAATGAGAAAATATTATGAGGATTTGTATAAAGAGGAGCAGGTAAATATAGGAGTCCTTAACATTGGGAAAATAGTAAGTGAAGAAGATAAACAAATATTGAATGCAGAAATTACACAAGATTAAATTGCTAGAGTAATTAAAGGGTTAAAACAAGCCAAAGAACAGGGCCTGGATGGGTTTACAGGAGAATTTTATAAAACTTATATGAATGAACTGTTGTCACATTTGGGGAAACTGTTTAATAATATATTGTTAACTTATGATATCCCGCAGACATGGAAGACTTCAGAGATTGTTACCACCCCAAAGATTGATCAAGATTTAAGAGAGCCTGGGTCCTACCGTCCTATTAGTTTGGCAAATCAAGATTATAAAATATTTATGAAGATATTGGCAAATAGACTCAAAAATATTCTACCAAAGGTAGAATACCTTTGAGGTATTAATATTAATAATTAATTAATATTAATTCGGTATTAATACCAAAGAGGATTAATATGGGTTTGTGAAGGGTAGGAAGATAAGTGAACCAATTAGAAATGTAATAAATGTGATGCACTATGCTACCGTTACTAAAAGGAAATTGGGAATTTTGAAATTAGACGTTTATAAAGCTTTTGATAAAGTTAACCATTCCTATTTATACAAACTATGTAAGGAATTAAATATGGGGGACAAATTTTGTGGAATTATAGAAGAGATTTATAAAGAGAATGAAGCGTATATAAGGTTGAATGGACAAAGAACACAGAGAATTAAAATGCAAAATGGCACCAAGCAGGGATGCCCTTTATCTCCAATGTTATTTGTAATAGCAAGAGACATTAACTAATAAGATAAGACAAGATAATACTTGGGTAGGATATAAAATAGGGGAATTAGAAATGAAACTAAACCTATTTGCAGATGATGCAATTATACTGACCCAGACCCCGATGGAGATGATTAAAGGCATAAGAAATATTTTGCAAGAGTTTAAACAGGAATCAGGATTGTCGGTCAATATGGAAAAATCAGAGATTATGTGTTTAAATACAGGTCTGGGAGAGCAGATAGAAATTAGGAAAGAATCAGGGTTGAAGTTAGGATTAAAGAAAATTAAATATTTTGGAATTTGGTTATTGAGAAACCCAGCGAAAATCGAGGTGGTGAATTATAGACAAATATGGAGGAAAATGTTGAAACAGATGAGGAGCTGGAAAGAGAAAAGGCTAAGGAGAATGGCTAAAATAAGAGCATTAGAAATGATGAGTTCCCAAAATGATGTACCTGTCTCAGGTCTTGCCAGGGGCTTTATTAGCATCCAAGTTTAGGGAGTGGGATAAAAAACTTAATTATTGGGTTGAAGAAGATAAGAGACTGAGAATAAGGAAAAAGTGGTTAATAGCGAATGAAAAAGAGGGCAGATGGGGAATTCCTTGTTTGGAGTTGTATAGAGAAGAATTTCAAATTGAAAGATTAATGGAGCTGCAATTATTCAAAAATAAATGGGTGAAATTGGAAAAAGAGATAAATGGGATGAAGAATAGAGAATTAATTTTTATAAGGTGGAATAGGAGTGACATAGATAAATTAATAGGTCCCATGAAAGGGACTATGGAAATTTGGAAAAAATGGCAGGGAAAATAGGATTATATAAATCAAAACTGTCCTCGTTTATGTAATAAATAGAGTTAATGAAACAAATCTAAATAGGGTTATAGGAGAGTTGAAGGGAAGAGGGATAATTAAGATAGAACAGTTATATGAGAAGGATGGGAGGCCAAGAAGAAATCATATAGAATGGTGGTTGGGTAAGGGAAGATGGCTACAAATAAATGCAATATGTAAATATCTGAAGGAAAGGGAGAATAAAGAAGCACTATTTAGGGAGGAGATAGAGTTAGAGAAAATAATAAGAGAAAAAAGTGAGGGTACCAAGGCGCAAGCAAGTAATATATATAAGATGTTAGGGCAGCCAGATGGGGATGTGATCCAAGGACTAAATGGTGGCAAAGTGAGATACAAGTAGAGGTGCAAGAGATGAAAAATATAGTGGAGAATATAAGGAAAACTAAGAATACAAGAGTTAGGGAAATGAGAAGGAAAATATTACATAAGTGGTATTACACACCTGTTTTACTTGAATACTTTCAGCAGAATGTTACAGGTACAGTGGTACCTCAAGATACGAACCCCTCGTCTTATGAACAACCCGAGATATGAACCCGGGGTTCAGAAAAATTTTGCCTCTTCTTGCGAACTTTTTTCGTCTTACGAACGCCAAACCCGAACTTCCGGGTTCGGCGATCGGGAGGCTGCTGGGAAGCCCCCCGGCTGTTTTAAAAGTTGACAGCCAGGCAGCGGGGCTTCCCAGCGGCCTCCCGAACCCCAAACCCCGAAGTTCGGCAAAAGTTCGGGTTCGGGAGGCTGCTGGGAAGCTGCGCCGCCCGGCTGCCACCTTTTAAAACAGCCGGGGGGCTTCCCAGCAGCCTCCCGAAGCCGAACGCGGAAGTTTGGGTTTGGCGTTCGGCTTCGGGAGGCTGCTGGGAAGTCCCCCAGCTGTTTTAAAAGGTGGCAGCCGGGCTGCGCGGCTTCCCAGCAGCCTCCCGAACCCCGAACTTTTGCCGAACTTCTGGGTTCGGGGGGCTGCTGGGAAGCCCCGCAGCCCGGCTGTCACCTTTTAAAACAGCCAGGAGGGTTCCCAGCAGCCTCCCGAAGCCGAACGCGGAAGTTCGGGTTTGGTGATCGGCTTCAGGAGGCTGCTGGGAAGTCCCCCGGCTGTTTTAAAAGGTGACAGCCGGGCTGCGGGGCTTCCCAGCAGCCTCCCGAACCCCGAACTTTTGCCGAACTTCTGGGTTCGGGTTTCGGGAGGCTGCTGAGAAGCCCCGCAGCCCGGCTGTCACCTCTTAAAACAGCCGGGGGGTTTCTCGGCGGCCTCCCGAATGCCGAACCCGGAAGTTTGGGTTTGGCGTTCGGGAAGCCGCTGAGAAGCCCCCGGGCTGTTTTAAAAGGTGACAGCCGGGCGGCAGCGTTTTTTTTGCAGGGTTTTTTGTTGTTGTTGCACGGATTAATTGACTTTACATTGTTTCCTATGGGAAACAATGTTTTGTCTTACGAACCTTTCGTCTTACGAACCTCCCCTGGGAACCAATTAGGTTCGTAAGACGAGGTATGACTGTATCTGTTGGCATCGGTGCCAAGATAAAGGAGTGTTTATGCATATGTTTTGGGAATGCCCGGTAGTGCAGAATTTTTGGCAAAAAGTGCAAGAGGATATTAATAGGATGTTAAATATACGATGGATAATTACTAAGGAAATGGCAATATTAGTCAAAAGTAATGCGATGGGAGAATTTAGAGAAATAAAATAAGCAGCGATAGAAAACGCTCAGGCGGTAATAGTCTTGGGTTGGAAGGATGCGACAAAATGGACAATGCAAAATTCCAGTACATGGTGGACCACATTAAATTTGAGATTATGGATAAAAGAATGAATTTGGTTAATGAAACTGACTTGCGACAACTGATGGGACGATGGGACAAGGTAAGACGATATATGGCGAGTAGAATCTGAGACCAAGCTACAAGAAACAAATTGGAATCACTTTATATGTAACTAGATACTTTGCTCTTGGATTAAAATGGTTTATACAAGAAACATCCCTGATTTGGTGGTGGGATATGAATGTTTGTCTGGTGGTGGGCACAATTCACAAAACACTTGTTTTATGTTGTGTGTGTGTTTATATTGTAAAAAATCAATAAAAATATTTTAATAAATATTTTAAAAATATTTTAAAAAATAGAAATTAACTAACTAACTAACTAAATAAATAAACTCTCTCTCTAATCTGCAGTCTAGATTTAGAATCAGAAAGTGGGGAAAGACTAGAATCCAGTAAAGAAGACGAAATAGAAACAGACAGGCAAACAGAAAGAAGACAGGAAGAAATAACACTAGAAGAGAGAGAAGGTGAAAAAGGAAAAGAAGAAGGAACCAAGACTAGATCACAAACAGCAGCGGCGGCGAATAAATAACTAAAAAAATAGCAACAAAACAAAACCAAATAAACAAGCGAACGAAACAGAACTAAAAGGGAAAAAAACCACCTTTCTTTTCTTTTGTTTAGTTAAATGCTATCAGAAATTAAATTAATCTCAATAAATATCAATGGTCTTAACAACAACTACAAAAGAAGAAAGGTCTTTTCCAAACTTCTGAGCCAAAAAGCACAAATAATTTGTCTGCAAGAAGTGCACATCAAATCAGCACATAAAAAATATCTAGAATACCCCAAACTGGGAGAACTGTATACATCATTAGATGAAAAAAAAAAAAAAGAGGGGTGGCCACCTATGTGAAAAAAGAACTAAAACCGAAAGAAATAAAAACAGACTCAAAAGGAAGATATGTCATAACCGAAATAGAAATGAAAGGTGAGAAAATATTAATAGTTAATATATATGCCCCAAACCAAAAATTGAAACCATTTTACAAAAAAAATACACGAAATCCTATTTCAAATTAACTCCGGAAACATCTGTATAATAGGAGACTATAATGGGATCGTGGACCCAAATATAGATTACAAGACAGGAAATAAAAGTAAAATAAAAAGGTCCACCCTACCCATCACATTTAACAAAATGACAGAAGAACGGGATCTCACAGATATCTGGAGACTAACACACCCAAAAGAAAAACAATTCATTTTTCATTCAACACCACAGAACTCCTTTTCTAGAATAGATATGGCATGGTTAAACAAAGGAATGTATAAAAAAATAAAATCGATTGAGATAGAACCAAATACGTGGGCTGACCACAACCCGATAAAGATTATTTGGCAAGGAGAAAAAAAAGAATACAGGAGATGGTCGCTAAACACAAACCTACTCTGAGACGAAAATTATATAGAGATGATCAATAAAGAATTAAAATTATTCCTGGTGGAAAACAAAAAACAACCCACCTCAATACAAATACACTGGGATACTCTAAAAGCATATACCAGAGGATTAAACAATAGCATACACAGCCAAAAAACAAAAGGAAGAGAAGGAGGAATACAACCACTATACAAATAAAATCAGTAGCTTAGAAAAGAACCTCCAACAAGATCCAACAAACAATCAGACTCTAAAACTTTTGAGGGATGCTAAACACAAAATAAACTCTATCGATCAACAAGAATTAATCAGAAACATAAAACAAACAAAACAAAATTATTTCGAAACAGCCAATAAACCAGGCAGATGGCTTTCCCAAAAAATCAAAAAGTGATAAAACTGATATATCAACTAGAAGATAAAAATGGAATAACCCAGCATACAGAACAACAGAAAAAAGAAATAATACAGGATTACTACAAAAATTTATATAAGGAAGAATTAATAGAAATTCCAAAAATTACAAGATATATACTAGAAAACAATACATTACAAATAGATGACCCTGATAAACAAATGTTAAATGAGAAAATAACTATACAGGAAATTCAACTAGCCTTAAAAAAACAAAAAAATAATAAATCTCCAGGTCCAGATGGCCTTCCAGGAGAATTTTATAAAGGGAATAAGGAAACATTTGAACCTATCTTATTAGAAATATATGACTAAATACTAGAACAGGCAAAAATCAGACTCATGGAGAAAGTCATATATAACAGTGATATTGAAAGAAGGTCTAGATAAACAAAAAAATACAGAACTATAAACCAATATCACTCCTGAACGCAGATTACAAGATCTTTATGTTGATTCTAGTAGAAAGAACATTTAAAAAATAAAATAAAATTATCAATACGGATCAAAGTGGCTTCTTACCACTTAGACAAATCTCAAACTGTACAAGGACGGTATTGGTCATTTTGGAGTATTGTGAAGCGCATCCAGGAGAGGAACCGTTGTACCTACCTGAACGGTCTTCTCAGTGCACTGGAAGGAGAGTCCAACATGGGTATTTCACCAATCCTATTGGTAGAGACTGAGTTAAATTTACATATTAATTGAGCACCGCCCCCCTCTGCTCTCCCCATGAGCCAGTTTTAAAAACGAAAAACCATAGTAAGAGGATAACCAAGTTTTATTTAACAACAGGTAATAATGAACATAACTTCCCACCCCGGCGTCCCTGACTTATAACAATGCTGGGCGGGTTTGGACTCTCCTTCCAGTGCACTGAGAAGACCGTTCAGGTAGGTACAACGGTTCTTCTCCACTGCATCTGGAAGGAGAGTCCAACATGGGATATACCAAAGATTCAAGGCCCATGGGAGGGAAAGGAACTTGTCAGGGACGTTGGGGGAGAGCAAACTCGTTGTAAAACACATCTCCCAAAGGCAGCATTGGCGGAAGCAAAGGAGTCCAACTTGTAATGCCGTATGAAGGTCGAAGGCGTCGACCACGTTGCATCCCTGCAAATGTCCTCTATTGACGCCTGCGTAGTCCAGGCCGCTGATGTGGCCGCGCTCCTAGTCAAGTGAGCCGTCAATCCAGCTGACACAGCTTGGTTACGTGCCTTGTACGCTTCCGCAATACAGTCTCTGATCCAACGACTAATAGAGGTAGACGATATGCCAAGTTCCTTTCTATCCTTTGCAAAGGAAATAAACAGTCGTTCCGTTTTCCTGAAGCTCTCTGTCCGTCTGATGTATATCTTAACCGCATGGACCACATCAATCTTGTGCCAGCGCAACTCCGACGGATGATTGCCCTGTGTGCAAAAATCAGGAAGAATCAATTCCTGTCGTCTGTGAAAGTCCGTATTCACCTTCGGTATGAAGGAAGGGTCTAGTCTCAGCACTACTCTGTCGGGATAGAAGATGCAAAGGTCAGGTCTCACCGACAAAGCAGACAACTCCGACACTCTCCTAGCCGACGTAATAGCCACTAGGAAGGCTGTCTTGATGGAAAGTAGTCTCAATGGTATGGACCTCAATGGTTCAAACGGTGGTTTTGTTAATGCTCTGAGGACCAGCGCGAGGTCCCATGACGGAAACCTCCGAACTGGTGGCGAATGCTTATTCGATGCTCCCTTAATAAAATCCTTTATCCAAGGGTGATAGGCCAAGGAATGCACCTCGGCCACTTGTATCATGGTTGAAAGAGCTGCCACATGCCTCTTTAAAGTGTTAGGCGCCAATCCCCGCTCCAGTCCTGCCTGCAGGAATTCCAAGACGGTAATTACTGACGCCACTCTAGGGTTTATATGTTGTTTATCGCAGAAACTGCAAAAGGCTGCCCACGTTGTCTGGTAGATCCAAGATGTCGATGGATGCCTTGCCGCCTGCAGGGTGTCGATGACCGTTTCTGGCAGTTTCAGGTGTCGTAGTCTGTGCCGCTCAAGTGCCAGACGGTCAGTTGAAACCACTGGGGATCTGGATGTCGTAAGCTCCCCTGGGTGAGTGACACTATCTGGTCTGGGATCCTCCATGGTGGCGACACCGATAGTCCCACCAGGTTGGAGAACCACGGGCGGCGTGGCCAATGTGGAGCCACCATCAACACCTCCGCTCTCTCCTTCAGGATTTTTTCCACCACCCTTGGTATGAGACTCGTTGGTGGGAACGCATAGAGTAGTCCCGGGGGCCAGGAAGCTAGGAGGGCGTTGACCTGCTCCGCTCCCGGCTCTGGAAACCTTGTGTAAAACCTCGGGAGCTGGGCGTTCTGGGAACTTGCAAAAAGATCCACTAACGGGGACCCAAATCTGGTTACCATCTGCTGGAATAAGGCTGGATCCAATCTCCATTCTGACGGGTCCAGGGTGGACCGGCTCAACCAGTCCGCCTGTGTATTGATGACCCCTGCAATGTGTTCCGCTGACAAGGATTTCAGATGCCGTTCGGCCCAATGGAAAAGGTTGTCCGTCTCCACCATGAGACGGTGCGACCTCGTACCCCCTTGATGGTTCAAGTGAGCTCTGGTCGTGACATTGTCCATTAGCACCAACACGTGCTTTCCCTGAACTAGGGGTGCAAATGTCTGTAAGGCCAGGAACACCGCTCTTAGCTCTAGGAAATTTATGTTGACCTCCGCTAGGTCTGTCGTTGTCCAGAGACCTTGAGCCATATGGGTCCCAATGTGGGCACCCCATCCAGTAAGGCTGGCGTCGGTGGTCAGAATGATCTGCTCCTGTGCTCGAAAGGAGGAGCCTTTGTGTAGTGCCGGAGATGCCCACCACTTCAGTGACTCTCTGACCTCGTGAGGTAAGTGCACCTGCTTGTGGGAATGGCTTATCTTGGTTCTCTGAGCCGGAAGCAAGAACCACTGCAGTGTCCTGATGTGGTGTCTGGCCCAGGGCACGATTCCAATGGTCGACACTAGGGTTCCCAGTGTCTTTGATAACAGTGACAATGGTAATGGCCTGCTGCGATGTATGCTGGCTACCAGCCGGCGTATGTTGTCCTGTCGTTCCGTGGAAAGGGACACTGAGCCCGCTTGAGTGTATATAATGGCTCCTAGGTGTAGGAGTCTGGTGGTGGGGGAGAGTTGGCTCTTCTCCACATTGATGGTGAAGCCGTGCTCCTCTAGCGTGCGAATGGTCATGTGTAAGTCCTTTCTGGCTTTCGCCGGGGACCTGGACAGTATGACTATGTCGTCCAGGTAAGCCATCAGTCTGATGGAACGAGCCCTTATGCTGGCGGTAAGCACATCCAGGAGTTTTGTAAACATCCATGGGGCTGACGAAAGACCGAATG
Source organism: Erythrolamprus reginae (assembly GCF_031021105.1). Taxonomy (NCBI): domain Eukaryota; kingdom Metazoa; phylum Chordata; class Lepidosauria; order Squamata; family Dipsadidae; genus Erythrolamprus; species Erythrolamprus reginae. The sequence goes on from NC_091957.1 coordinate 27,519,713, forward strand.
GCATGGCCTTGTACTGGTAATGTCTCCCCTCTGTACAAAAGCGGAGAAACCTGCAGTGTGCCGGATGAATGGGAACATGCAAGTATGCTTCTTTCAGGTCTATGGAGGTTAAATAGTCCTGAGCCCGGATGGAAGCCAAAATAGTCTGCAGGGAATGCATCCTGAACCTTCGGTATTTGATGAAAAGGTTCAGTTGCTTCAGGTTGAGGATCAACCTGCATCCCCAGGAGGCCTTGGGAACTATGAAAATCGTTGAATAGAACCCTTTTCCTTCCTCCTGTTGGGGGACTCGCTCTATGGCTTGGATGTCTAATAGGTGCGTGATTTCCTTGCGTAACTGTGATTTCTTTTGAGAATCCCTTATAATAGGGCAGTGTAGAACCCGGTTGGGAGGAGGCTGGATGAACTCCAGCTTGAGTCCTTGAGCCACAGTGGCCAGAGCCCATTTGTCGGCGGAGGTGGTACGCCAGGCGCTGTGGAAGCCCTGCAGCTTCCCTCCCAAGGGCTGTGGTGCCGTCGAGTCATTTCGTACGTTTGAAACCCCTCTGGTTGCCACCACGAAAAGGCCTTCTGGACTGTTGGTAGCCCCTGGGTCTGTCCTGAAAGGAGCTGCGATCGCTCCTATAGGGCTGTTGATTGTACTGGCCCTGGGAAAAAGGCTGCTGAGTCTGGGTGGATCCGGAGGATGAGTCCCAACGAAAGGACTGGCGCCTCGAGTACGGATTGGACCTGCGGTCCTGTCGTCTGTTGGACCTGACGAGCACCTTCCTCTTATCTTTGTCCTCCACGAGGACTTTCTCCAACAAGTCCCCGAAAAGAGATGAGCCCTGGAAGGGGCCGGAGGCCAGTCGCCACTTAGATTTGAGGTCCGCCTGCCAGTTCCTTAACCACAAGAGGCAGCGAGAGGACAGCGTGGTTGCCATGCTTCTGGCGGAAAACTTAGCTGTGGTTAGTGTGGCGTCTGCGGAGAATTCTGCCGCTGCCAATAACTTACTCAGGTCCTGGCGAAAACGGCCGTCCTCGGGTCCCAGGCGGGATTGCATTTCTTTGTTTATATAAGTTTTATTAGTTTTTTCAAAGTTATACAAACTGAAATATTAGGAAACTTTGCAGACATTATTTCTCATATTACAAATCATAGTTATATAAGAAACATAAAATAAGTCAAAGAAAAAAACATGCATTTCTTGAATCCACAACATTGATGCTCTGTTCAGGAATGATGCCGCAGCAGTCGCCCTGAACCCCCAGCCAGACATCTGGTGCGTTTTGCGCAGTAAGATCTCCGCCTTCCTATCTTCAGGTTTCAGGCTGTCACCTGTCTCCGAAGGCACCAATGCGCTGGAAACCAGCGTTACGACTGGCTGATCGATGGGAGGGAATTCGAGAAGCTTCTCCACCTCCTCATCAAATGTATAAAACTTTCTCTCCAGGTTAGAGGAGCCCTGTGCTGCCGCTGGGTATAGCCAGAGTCTCTTGACCTCTTCAACAAAGATTGATGAGGCAGGAAAATGGTCGGACTCGGGCTGAGGTTCCTTGAGCAGTGTGTCAGAGGTCCTGCCCGTCTCTGTAGTCTCTGTAGCCTTTGATGAACCTGGCGGATTCATCAACTGCTTGGCCTTGTACAATAAGGTTCTAAAGAGTGCCGGTTGAAACAGGCCAACAGTAGGAGTCTGTTCTTGCGCCCTCTCATCCTCTGAAAGGTCGTATTCCCGGTCACTGTCTTCGAACTGAGCCGGTTCCTCTGTCAAGGACCCCAAACCCGAGGGGGGGCGGTGCCGACCATGAGCCCCTAATTTGGTGTTGTCTGCCATGTTGCTGTGCCCCTGTTGCAATGCCCTGTGAGTACGCATTGGCTATCATGTCTTGCAGGTCTGGGGGCAAGTTTTGCCATGCCCCGGGCTGCGATCTTAGGCCAGCCGCCGTGGGAGTAAACGTGGCTGATGGCCCCTGGGTCTCTCTTCCTGAGTATCCCGACCCTGGTCTAGCCCAAGATGTGCTGGGCGAGGGCATGACTTGAGGGGGGGGGCAGGAATTGCCTGTCCGGTGACCAGTCCCCTTCAGCAGCGACCCCACTGAACCCAAAAGTGGCTGGGGGTGTCGTGGGGTCTGAAGGCAGTCTCTGGGTCATAGGCAACCCCGCTGGGGAGGCCTGCAGAGCTGCTTCCAGCTTCCTCTCAAGCGCTTTAATGTGCTTTTCAGCTTCCTTCATGGAAGAGGAGGAGGAGGCAGAAGAGTGGGAGGCCTTGGCTTTTTCCTTGTCCTTCCCTTTAGACTTATCTTTGGGTGGCGCAGGGGATGCAGGCTTGTCTCCCTGTGTTGCCTCCATTCTACTCACGGGCACTCAAGGATGGATTTTTTATTGCTCTTGATGACCCCGGTGAGTATTGAGCCTCCAACTGCCTCGTCAGTACCTTCAAAATGGCGCCGCTGTCCTCCCGGTGTTCTGCGCCTACGCACTAGGGCCATCTGGTCCCTTCGCGCCCATTCTCCTCAAAGGGTCGCTCTTCGCGCCCAAACAGGAGGGATCGCCACGCCCACAAACATGGTGACGTCTGCTCTCGCCGTTCCCGGGACTTTCGCCCGTGTCCCGCCAGCACCGGGCGATTGCTGCCCGTTCCTCCTCGCCCCGATCGCCTTGCCCTCCAAGCGCCAGCGGTCGTGGCCGCCGCGGCGATTCCGGCGGCGGTCGCGGCGGCTGCAATAGTATCAGCCGCGGCAGTAGCGCTGATCCCCGATCAGCTGTAAGGCGCTCCGCTTCGGCTTGCCAGAGACGCCTTCGAGCCTCCCGGTGGGGGTGGGGGTGGGCCCCCTCACCGTCAGCTCGCAGCCCTAGTATGGCCTCGGAGGCCAGGGACCCCGGGCTGGGTGCTTCTCTATGGGGTGTTCCCTCGGAGGGAATACAAAACCCCTAAGGAGAATGGTTGGGGGTGGTGCCCGCGGAGGGCAGAGACCCCATGTCTTCTGTTTCCTCTTCCTTCTGCTCCATCTGAAAGACATAAGGAAAAAAAGGAGATTAAACAGGTAAACAATACATTTTATTTTTAAGCTCAAACTCAGTGTGTCTCTACTCTGGGACTGAGTTTTTAAAACTGGCTCATGGGGAGAACAGAGGGGGCGGTGCTCAATTAATATGTAAATGTAACTCAGTCTCTACCAATAGGATTGGTGAAATACCCATGTTGGACTCTCCTTCCAGATGCAGTGGAGAACAGGTAGCTCTTGCCTTCCTGGATGCGCAGAAAGTATTTGATAATGTCAATTGGCAATACTTATTAGAATTAATTAAAGAACTAAAATTAGGCAATAAATTTGAAAATATTATTAGAAATATATATACTCTCCAATCAGCTAGAGCAATAATAAATAGCGATATGACAAAACCAATACCCATAGAAAAAGGGGTACGTCAGGGTTGCCCAATGTCACCTCTTCTATTTATATTAACACAAGAATTACTACTAAACAAAATACGAAACAATAAAGAAATAAAAGGAATTAAAATTAAAGATGAAGAATATAAGCTGCAAGCATATGCAGACGACATAGTCTTTTTCCTGGAAGACCCTATAAATTCAGGCCACGAGTTAATCAAAGAAATAGAAGGATTCGGTGAATTTTCAGGACTAAAAATTAATAAGCAAAAGACAATGCTCATGACAAAAACTATGACCCTAGGGCAAATTAAGAAACTGGAAGAAGCTACAAATCTCCAAACCACAAAAAAGACCAAATATTTAGGACTAACAATATCTAACAAAACTATATCTCTCAAGAAAGACAATTATGATAAACTAGTACAAGAAACAAAAAAAACCTTGGAAAAGTGGAAAGATTTAAAACTATCAATGCTAGGTAGAATAGCAGTAATAAAAATGAATATTCTCTCAAAATTCCTCTATCTTTTCCAAACTGCCCCCATTAACATAGAACAATTTTTTTTTAGAGAAATATTTTTTTTTTTCAAGATTCATTTGGCAAAACAAAAAACCCAGAATCAAATTCACATATCTCCAGGACAGTAAAAGTAGAGGAGGCCTTGGGCTTCCAGACTTAAAATTATATTACAATGCCGCTAGTTTAGTATGGATAAAAGAATGGATCAACCTTTCTAACAAAAGAATATTGGTACTGGAAGGACACGACCTACAAATAGGCTGGCATGCCGATCTTTGGAAAGATGAAAGAAAAACACAAACTATCTTTAATAAACACTTGATCAGAAAATCCCTGTTAAAGACATGGTACGAAATCAAAAAGAAATATTATACTAAAATTCCTAGATGGTCATCAACCATGGAAGCCATTATCTATCCAAACCTGATAGATCCAACCAAGACTTTAAAATATATAGACATCTTACACCCAAACAGAGATTTAAAAACTAGACAGGAACTGGAATCACAAAATTACAAGATAGATTGGTGGAATTATACACAAATAAAATCCAGATATAATAAAGACAAAGCGCCTGGCATTGAAATTTCCACTAAATGTCTAGATAAAATTTTGATAGGACATGAGAACAGACAGATCACCAAAATTTACCAACTGCTCCTCGAACAAGAAAAAATAAAAGACACAATCAAAAATCCTATGACAGCCTGGGCCAAAAACATCCAACGAGAAATACACTTAGCGGATTGGGAAAGAACATGGAACACAATATCAAAAATTACACTATCAGCAGCATACAAAGAAAATTTTTATAAACTCTTTTACAGATGGTACATGCCCCCTTTGAGATTAGCAAAGATTTACCCAAAACTACAAGACACCTGCTGGAAATGTAAAAAAACAAAAAGGTTCCTTTTTTCACATGTGGTGGTCTTCCCCAAAATCAAAAAAATATGGAAAATAATTCATAGATGGCTCATAGAAATCACCAAAGAGAAAATAGAATATACTCCAGAAGGTATGCTCCTAGGAATTTGGAAAAAAAAAAATTCTAAGCAAACTCTCTTCCTTGTGACTCATATAAATACCGCAGCTAGAATATCGCTAGCGCAAATGTGGAAAAATGAAAAGATCCCATTTAGAAAGCCTAATTATAGACAAAATATACAAATGTGTAGAGATGGATGAAATCACAAATTCAATTAAGGGAACTAAGATCAAAGAATCAAAACGATCATGCTACAAATGGCATGAATGGATTCAAAAGAAAAAATTAAAATATTATAATACAAAGTAACAGTATACAGTGGTCCCTCGATTTTCGCGATCTCAATCTTCGCGAAACGCTATACAGTGGAACCTCGACATACGAGCAGCTCTACTTACGAGCTACTCGAGATAAGAGCTGGGAGGGGAGCGACATTTTTGTTCGCCTCCCGAGCTCACATTCGGGATACGAGCGCCAAGGAGCTGTCTCGGCTTCAGGAGACAGCTCCTTGGCGCTCGTATCCCGCGTGTTTTAAAAGGTTGCAGCTGGCCTGGGGGGCTGGGGGGGGGCTGGCAAGCCCCCCAGGCCGGCTGCAACCTTTTAAAACACGCGCGCCGCTTCGCAGCTGTCTCCTGAAGCCGGAACGCTAACTTCCGCGTTCGGCTTCAGAAGACAGCTGCAAAGCGGCGCGCGTGTTTTAAAACGTCAGAGCCGGCCCGGGGGGCTCGGGGGGAAGCCCCCGAGCCCCCCAGGCCGGCTGCCACGTTTTAAAACATGCGCACCGCTTTGCAGGCGTTCCAGGCGAGCCGCCCGGCATAAGCAGCGGTTTCGTGGGTGCTGGCAAGCCCCCACCACGTTACTTCGCTCCTGTCCTGGCTAAATCGTGTGGCAGCAAACATGCTTTGGGAGTTTGGCTGGGGGGGAGGGAGTTAGGAAGGTGCAAAGCATGTTTGCTCCCACGGGGAAGGGAAAAGGGGGCGGCTTAAGTCCTTCCCTGTGCTTCGGAAGCCGCTGACGCGCCCCTCAGAGAAAGAGAGAGGGGGGAGAGAGAGAAAGAGAGGGCTAGAAAGAGAGAGAGAGTGAGAGATGCTCAGTGAGCCTTTCTTTGAAGTTGCCTTTCTTTCTTGCTTTCTTTCTTGCTCTTTTTCTTTCTCTCTTTTACCTTCCCTTCCTCTATTTCTTCTTTTCTCCATCCCACCTTCTTCCCTCCCTCCCTCCCTTCACTCATTCCTCTCTTACTCTCCCCTTTCATAGGTTTCCTTGCTTCCTTCCTCTGTTCCTGTCCCTTTCCCCTTTCTTTCTTTCTTTCTTTCTCTTTTTCTTTCTCTCTTTTACCTTCCCTTCCTCTATTTCTTCTTTTCTTTCTCCTTCCCACCTTCTTCCCTCCCTCCCTCCCTTCACTCATTCCTCTCTTACTCTCCCCTTTCATAAGTTTCCTTGCTTCCTTCCTCTGTTCCTGTCCCTTCCCCCTTTCTTTCTTTCTTGCTCTTTTTCTTTCTCTCTTTTACCTTCCCTTCCTCTATTTCTTCTTTTCTTTCTCCTTCCCACCTTCTTCCCTCCCTCCCTTCACTCATTCCTCTCTTACTCTCCCCTTTCATAAGTTTCTTTGCTTCCTTCCTCTGTTCCTGTCGCTTCCCCCTTTCTTTCTTTCTTTCTTTCTCTTTTTCTTTCTCTCTTTTACCTTCCCTTCCTCTATTTCTTCTTTTCTTTCTCCTTCCCACCTTCTTCCCTCCCTCCCTCCCTTCACTCATTCCTCTCTTACTCTCCCCTTTCATAAGTTTCCTTGCTTCCTTCCTCTGTTCCTGTCCCTTCCCCCTTTCTTTCTTTCTCTTTTTCTTTCTCTCTTTTACCTTCCCTTCCTCTATTTCTTCTTTTCTTTCTCCTTCCCACCTTCTTCCCTCCCTCCCTCCACTCATTCCTCTCTTACTCTCCCCTTTCATAAGTTTCCTTGCTTCCTTCCTCTGTTCCTGTCCCTTCCCCCTTTCTTTCTTTCTTGCTCTTTTTCTTTTTCTCTTTTACCTTCCCTTCCTCTATTTCTTCTTTTCTTTCTCCTTCCCACCTTCTTCCCTCCCTCCCTCCCTTCACTCATTCCTCTCTTACTCTCCCCTTTCATAAGTTTCCTTGCTTCCTTCCTCTGTTCCTGTCCCTTCCCCCTTTCTTTCTTTCTTTCTTTCTCTCTTTTACCTTCCCTTCCTCTATTTCTTCTTTTCTTTCTCCTTCCCACCTTCTTCCCTCCCTCCCTCCCTTCACTCATTCCTCTCTTACTCTCCCCTTTCATAAGTTTCCTTGCTTCCTTCCTCTGTTCCTGTCCCTTCCCCCTTTCTTTCTTTCTTTCTTTCTCTTTTTCTTTCTCTCTTTTACCTTCCCTTCCTCTATTTCTTTTCTTTCTCCTTCCCACCTTCTTCCCTCCCTCCCTCCCTTCACTCATTCCTCTCTTACTCTCCCCTTTCATAAGTTTCCTTGCTTCCTTCCTCTGTTCCTGTCCCTTCCCCCTTTCTTTCTTTCTTTCTTGCTCTTTTTCTTTCTCTCTTTTACCTTCCCTTCCTCTATTTCTTCTTTTCTTTCTCCTTCCACCTTCTTCCCTCCCTCCCTCCCTTCACTCATTCCTCTCTTACTCTCCCCTTTCATAAGTTTCCTTGCTACCTTCCTCTGTTCCTGTCCCTTCCCTCTTTCCTTCCTTCCTTCCCACCCTCCATCCATTCATTCACCCATTCATTATTCATTTATACGTACATGTACATTTCTTCATTAAAAACATGTCTTTCTGCATAATTTAGACTAACTTTGTGAGTTTTTTGAGGGCTGGAACCAATTAAAATTATTTACATTAATTCCTATGGGGAAAAGTCGTTCGAGATAAGAGCTGCTCGACTTAAGAGCCCAGGTCCGGAACGAATTAAACTCGTATCTCGAGGTACCACTGTACCGCGATTTTTCAAAAAATAATAAATTAAAAATACGTCCGTGGTTTTCTCTCTTCCTTCCACTCTTCTCTCTCTCTCTTTCCTTCTCCACTTGCCCACGAGAAGAAAAAAAGCAACCTCTGCCGGGCAGCTCCCCTTGTGCCCTCGCTTTGTGCCTGCCTCTTGTCCCTCTCTTTTGGGGATTTTTTTTTCTTTTCTTTTTTCGCCTTTGGTCTCCCATTACTGTAAACCTGCCGCTTGGCCGCCGCCAAGGAGAATGCGAGGCATGCGAGGTCCCTGCAGAGCAGAGGGGGTGGCTGAGGCGGCGGAGGCGTAGCGGCGGCGGCGGCAGGTGAGCTTGGAGCCTTGCTTCAAGGGGGTCAGACGCAGCCTCGGCGAGCCGAAGGTTTCCGCGGCTCTGACTCAGAGCAGGAAGGGCTGGTGGGGGCGGCGAATCCACCTCCCCAGCCACCGGCTCCACCATCTGCGCATGCGCGGCCATGGGGAAAAAAGGGCGCGCATACGCAGATGGTGTTTCCACTATATCGCGAAAAATCGATTATTGCGAGGTCTTGGAACGTAACCCTCGCGATAATCGAGAGATCACTGTATATAGAAAAAGTAGTAAATGCCTTATGAATGTCAATAGAAATGAAGAATAAATATTTTCCCTCTTTCCTGTTATTTTAAGTATGTATTATACCAATTATATATATAATTGATTAAATATGTATTATACCAATTATATATATAATTGATTAAATATGTATTATACCAATTATATATATAATTGAATGTACACTATTAAATAAGTGATATAGAGAAATTGAAGATATATACAAAAAGTAATAGAGATGGAATAAGATCTGTAAAACTTAAACAAAACATGTGAGAAATATTTTTGAAAACAATAAAGAAATGCATTCTCTTTATTGTAGATAAACTGTGTTTAAGCTTGATATCTTTGTTTACTGTTCATGACACAGACAACTGGTAAGAAGACTTTATAACTGGATATTCTTTGGACTGTTTTGATTATTACGTGTATGAACTGGTCTGTTTATCGGACTGTGCTATTTCTTAAAGTAAACTTTAACTCACGTTAGTGTATCTGTGTTAGTGAAACACAGATACACTAACGTGAGTTAAAGTTTACTTTAAAAAATAGCACATTCCAATAAACTAATACACAACTAATCTCATAAACATTTCTGTCTGCGTATCCTTGTTAAACAAGGATTACTTTGCGCATACATTAACAACTGTTCTCTTCTCTAACCTCCCCGCAAAACCCCACCCCCACCACAAAGGGACTTACCTTCTCATTGACTGGCCCGACGGCAAACCAACTTTCCAGGGCTTCTAAAGAACTCACTACTAGCCTGCGGGAGGAAAGAAAAGGAGGAAAGTGTGGTCAGAAAATGCTCGACACGAGAGACCCTCCACCCCACCCCCTGATGGCTTAGAAGAAGGTGGGGAGCAAGTTGGAGATGCCAAAATCTTTGCTCTCCCCCCCCCCCCCCCCCAAGTGCAGAGAAAAGAATCAAAGCAAAAGAAAGAGCTGCAACAGGCATCATGCAAGTCTAGGGCAATGTGGCTCATGTTCGGAAAAACTTAGGGCTGTTTTAGGGTGCATCTCCGACTGGATCACACCCCTCTACTTCCTGATAGGGTGCTAGCGGTAAAGATGATTTCTTTCAGGAAGCTTGTTTTTTTCATGAAAAACACAAAAGCCTGTATACCTGTGGATGTATTACATCAACAGTGTCCCCACTATCTATTAATGGGCCTTGTTTCTTGTTCTGAATAAATCCAGGTTGGCTTACCGCATCTTTCGGTCTATAAAATGCACTTTTATCCCCCACAAAAGTGGGTGGGAAATTTCAGTCTGTTCCAGGTAGCAGTGATAGGTGCGGCGATCCCTGCTGCCTGGAACGGGCTGAAAAGGCGGAGGGCAAAAATGGGGCCCCCAGAAGTGGTTGTGATCCCTGCAGCCTTGAACAGCTGATCGTCGGTTTTCCAGGAAGCCGATCCAGCTGCTAATCAGCTGCTTGTGCTAAATCAGGCTGTGCTGAAGTTGACCAGGCTGTTTGCTGCAAGGAGGCAAATTGCTGGGAAGCAAAGGCAGATTTTTTTTTTACTTGTTTTCTTCCCCCAAAACTAGATGTGTCTTATGGTCCAGAGCATCTTATAATTTGAAAAATACGGTAATTATGAATGATAAAGGCAAGAGAGTTAATGCAATGATTCTGGATGAGCTACTCCAAAGTCTTCCAAAGGTTCAGCCCGGTAAGTCTGGATTCCATTTTTGCGAGGAGGGGTAAAGGTACCCACAACAATCTGGGTCTCGTTTGCCCTTCCTCTTATTGGCCCAAAGGTTCTTATTCAGAAGGCAGCTGGACTTTCTTGGGGTTGTTTTCCCCCTTGAAAATCTTTTGCATCCAGGGAGCTTCTTCAGTTCTGAGTTGACTAAGGTAGTTTAACTCGGATGAGAAGCAAGACTTTTTCAAGGATAAAAACCAAGGAAGTCCATCTGCCTTTTGAAAAAGCACCTTTGGGGAAAAACCACAACCCGGATGGTGGAGAATCTCTGCAGATAATCCGCTTTTTTAATGCAGATCTCTCTTCTCTGCCACATCACCGTTCATTTAGGCCACTGAGAGGAATGGGGTTGTTGTTGCTGTTTTAAAGAATACAACAGCTGAGTCTCCTTCTTTGGAATGATTTCTTTTCCCTTGGAACAATTGTGTCTTTTATCTACAACAGTGGTTCTCAACCTTTCTAATACCGCGACCCCTTAATACAGTTCCTCGTGTTGTGGTGACCTCCAACTATAAGTCTAGCCCCAATTATCCCAACAGAGCTTTAAACTGATTGGCAGGAAGGTCAGAAGGACAACCCCACTGTAAACGCCTGATTGGTAGGATTGTAAAAATATGTTCCTAGGCGCCAGAATAGAAGCTTTAGTTCCGGAAGGAAGGAAGGAAGGAAGGAAGGAAGGAAGGAAGGAAGGAAGGAAGGAAGGAAGGAAGGAAGGAAGGAAGGAAGGAAGGGACCTAAGAAGCAGTTCAGTGAATCCCCCGTTTAAGATGCTCAAACCTTCCATCATCTAGCAGGTGTCTGAAAAACAACTTATAAAAAGGGAATCTCCTGCTAAAGTTAGAAAAGCCAGGAAGGATGTGAGCCAGTGAAACAGAGCTAGCATGTCCCTTTACACAACGTGCAGGAAAGCTGCAGGTTCATTCCACCTCACCCTTCTCAAAAGCTGGTTAAGCTCTACCCTTCATTTTTTTTTAAGCCTAGACTGCAGGCAATAGTTAGCCAGGAGTCGTGAGAACCAGAGGGAAAGCCAAGCAAATAAATAAATAAAAATGAATGGCTAAAGTTTTTTTTTCTATTTCTATTTTTTGAGCTGACTTAATCTGCCATGCAAGGGACCCTGTTATTAAGCAGCACAGTGGAGATTAATCATATAAAAAAATCCTTGATCGGCTGACTGGATGGATGTAGGAACACTCAGAGAAAGAGAGGGTGGGGTGGGGGGCAAAAGAAACAGCCAAGAGGATGGAAGCCATGGGTAGCCATCTCTGTCACACAAAAACCATTCGTACAGAGAGAGGCAGGATACTAACCGGTCCAGGGTGGTTAAGGATTCAGTATCAGGACTTGGGGGAAATGAAAGGAAAAAGGAGGAAAAAAATAATAGAGGCAGATATAAATGAAAAGATATGAAGCTCACAGAACCAGAATTGAGAAAAAACACATCCTAAGAGCAACTCAACGAAGGGGGTGGGGGTGGGAGACAGCAAACTAAATGGAGCTGGGAATTGAGGGGGAACAGAGGGAAGGGAGGCGTGTGGGCAAAGCCGGACCCAAATTGAAGGGATTCCTTGGAGAATGGCTCCTATTCCTTCATTTACAAAAGCAACAAAGACAAGCCTCTAGGCTAGAGGTGTCAAACTCAAGACCGGTGGGTCAAAACCAGCCCACATGGTGCTTAGATCAGGCCCATAGAGCTGCTCTGGAAGCAGTGTAGGACCGGCCTGCAAAGACTCTGCCAGTTAAAACAGAAATTCGGAAGGCTGCGCACAGCCCTCCCAGGGTCCATTTTGGCCTGTGACAGCCTCCTGCAGCCATCTGCCGGCAAAAATGGAACCGGGGAGGTTGCGCACGGCCTGCCCAAGCTCAATTTTTGCTGGCAGAATGCTGAAGCAAGCCGTCATGGCTGAAAACAGAGCCCAAGTGGGCTGCACGTGGCCTTCCCGAGCTCCGCTTTCGTTGGCAGAGGGCTGAAAGCCATCGCAGCTGAAAACAGAGCTTCGATGAGTGATGTTGCGCTGGACACACATCTGGCCCCACCAACGTCAAACACAACCCTGATGCATCCCTCAATGAAATCGAGTTTGACCCCCCCCTGCTCTGCCACAGGTGTCACACAGAGCCATATTTGCTGGCACATGATACGTTGGCCAAGCTCAGCTCCAATGTGCATGTGTGTGACAGCCAGCTGATTTTTGGTTCACACAGAGGCTCTGGCAGGGTGCTTTTGGCTTCCAGGGAGCCTCCGGGGGATGGGAGAGGGCATTGTTACCCTCCCCCGGCTCCAGGGAAGCCTTTGGAGCCTGGGGAGAGTGAAACAGAAGCCTACTGGCCCCACCAGAAGTTGGAAAGCAGGCAGTTTCCAGCCTCCAGAGGGCCTCCGGGGGGTGGGTGGGGGAAACTGTTTTCACCCTCCCCGGGCACTGACTTATGGGTGTGGGCACTCGCGCATGCATAACACACGTGCACGTTCTTTTGGCATCCAAGGAAAAAAAGGTTTGCCATCACTAGCCTAGGGAGAAGCTGTGCAGGATGGCGGGAAGATCCCGCCAATCCTAACAAATCTTGCTCAATGGACAAACTGCTTACTGGTAGCCCCCAGAAGGCTGCATGGACCATACAGAAGTCTGACATCTGCTTCCTGACAATTTGACCTCTTTCTCCAGCCTCTAAGGATTCGGGGACTGTATGGATTTTAAGTCAACCCGCTGAACGTTACGGGGTTCAGCCAGCTGAATTCTAATCAGTCAACAATTTCTTGGGAGGAAAATTGGGCCTCATGATCCTTCTCAATGAGTGAGATTTCATCAAAAGATGCATCTCCTGCACGTTGAATATAAATTTTCCAAGACCCCAGGGATGATGATTTTTGCACTTGCAAAGATGGAAAAATTGCACATGCGAGACAGAGATATTCTGCTTTGAAAAGAAACCCACTGAAGCTAAAGGGGGCCTTCAGCTCAGCCTTTTTCTTCTCACTCCCTTCCTTTCCTTCTCTTCTTCTGCCCTTCTCATTAAGCGCAAGAGCAAAACCCAAGCCAGCAAAACTCCTCCCGCATTGGGAGCCCACCTTTTCCTGACTCAAAATTTCTTTGTCTCAAAATGGCCCTGGAGAAGAGGAGGAGGAAACGAACAGGGGAGGTTTAACAAGCAAAGAGCAAACTTAAAAGGGAGGGAAGGGGGGGTTCAGAGGAGCTACAACCTGCAGGTGGACAGTGTATCCTCAACGGAGAGCAGGCCAAACATAAACTGCCTGGCCCCCACATCTCCAAAACACATGGGCAAAAGACAAGATGAGAAAAGAGGTTGCAGGATTTGGACGTTCATAAAGCAGGAGTCCCCAACTAGGGCAATTTTTAAGACTGGTGTATTTCAACTCCCAGAATTTTGGGAGTGGAAGTCTATAAGCCTTAAAGTTGCCATGTTGGACATTCCTTTGGTAAAGAATACCCTGCACGGTGCGTATGCTAGGAATTGATCTCCAATATGGGCCATGGAAGGGGGCTTCACAGAGAGAAGCAGAATTTAAAAACCAACCGTCAGCCCATTATTTACCTCTCCAAGACGGTGCCGCCCACGGCCACAGGGGCTGCAGCCTCTGTGTCTCCGGCCCCGTTTCCCTGATTCAAGTTCGGGGGGCAGACGCTGCTCACGGATGCAGACGGGAAGTCTTCCGGGGGTTCATCCGGCCAGCCGAACTGCTCCTTGGTCTTGCCGTAGATCTTGACTGCGTCCAGCATGGTGACACCGGCGGGGTCCACAGAAGCCCCGACTGCAGTTGGGAAAAGAAGGGTGGGGGTCAATTGGCCACTGAGAACACCCCCTCAGCCCGTAGCAAATGGCAATGAAAATCTAGTGAGAAATAGGGAGAGGGCAACGATAGCTTGATGAAGATCAGGGAAGCAAGAAACCAGTTATGGATAAAGACGATTCAGAATACTACAAAACTTGGAACAGGCAAAAAGATTCTTCATATGACTATTACTACTCTACTCAATATTTAACTCACGCTCAAACTGCTCCAGCCAGCCAACTAACAACCACCACCAACAACAACAGACAGAAAGAAGGAACAATCATGGTGAAATTGATTTGCACCTTATAATGCTCTGGCCCAATCAGGTTGCAGTTCAAACCCCATGACTCAGCACTAGCATGCTTACATTCTACATTTTGCCTTATATGGTAATACAATGAAATATTACCCAGTATTGCTAATCTTAACACCTATCAATTCAGCCAAATGGAGGCGAGTCTTTCTTTCCTAAGGGACCTGATTGGGGCAGGTTGGATCCCGGTACCTGCAAAGACAATAAAAACCAGGGCTCTTACTGAAAATGGTCAGCTTCTTGTCGGCTTGCAGGGCTTCCTCGCGAGTGAAGGGGAAATCGAACCAGCGGGGGCGGCTGAGGTTGAGCTGCAAGGTGCGTCCGAAGACTTCCAGGTAGGAAGGAGCTCTCTCGATGGCTTGGGTCCCGATCTGGACCCTCATGCCGGTCATAACCATGGTGCTGTTGTTGTTTGTCACTTCGAGGGTGAAGCCCCCAGGCTAGCGAGAAAGGACAGGCGCGGCTCAAGAGGCAGGAAAGACGCAGGGGCTCGACCTCTTCTCCTGACCGCAGCTAAGGAGCTTCCTTGCCATCGCTGACCCCTGCCGCCAGGTCCTACCTTGGTGTTGGCCACATACATGCCGGTGGAGTTGAGACGGTGCTTGATCTGCTGGGCATTGTAGACCTGCAGGAGATCGTTGCCCCCAAACTCCACATCCGTCAGCTGCTGGTTGTGTTCAAAGAAGTCAATGGGAAAGTTCACCTGGGTGGAGCTGCGTGTGGCTGGAGGGAAAGGGCAGTGACAGAAAGGGACGTCACTGGGCAGTGATGGTGAACCATTTTTTCCTCGAGTGCCGAAAGAGTGTGTGCACGCACTATCATGCCTGCCCGAGTGCCCAGACTCATAATTCAGTGCCTGGGGAGGGCAAAAACAGCTTATTCCACCTCCCCGGAGGCCCTCTGGAGGCCAGAAATGGCCTATTTCCCAATTTCTGCGGCGCCCAGTAGGCTCATGTTTCACCATCCCCAGGCTCCAAAGGCTTCCCTAGAACTGGGGAAGGGTAAAAATGCCCTCCTCTGTGCGAGCCAAAAATTAGCTGACTGGCACACACATGTAGGTTGGTGCTGAGCTAGGTTCGCCATCACTGTCATAGGCGAAACTTACACCTAACGCACAACTAAAACTAGAGGTTGTATTTGAGGGAAATGTCAGCTACATAGCTGACATATTTTCTCTCTCTTTCTTTTTAAATCCCTTCTTTCTTTAATTTTCTTACTTTATTTACTCTATCTCTAATCCTTCTTTTTTCTTTTTTTTTCTGCATAATTTATATTACTGCTATATTTTTTTTCCTTTTTAATGTAAATATTCAATAAAAGTTATTAAAAAAAGAAAAAAAAGGGACGTCAGGCAGAGGGTGAAACTGGGGGAGCAGCTGTGGTTGCTCCAGGAAGCCTTTCCTGAAATTCAAAACTTCCCCTCTTTCTCAGGTCAAATCTCTGCCAGGCAACAATCCTGGTTTATAGCATAATGAGAGCCCTGTCTTTCTCCAGGTCCTTCTTTCCTCATTACTCTCTCACTGCCTTTCCTAGCTTTAATTTTGGACTATCAGGTCTTTGAGAACAAAAGTGCTGTCTGATAGCAAACCTACCATACTTTTCGGAGTATAAGATGCACCTTTTTCCTCCCTAAAAGAGGCTGAAAATTCAGGTGTGTCTTATATTCTGAATGTAGCTTCCCTCTTCCCACAGCCCTAACTAGTTGCTAACAATCTTCTCAGCTCTTACTTTGCCGGTTCTTTCATTGTTACTCTTTGCAAAGAATGTTTTCCAAGCCCTAAGTTTTTGCAGGGTTTTTTTCACTGCTCTAACTTGCTCCGAATAAGTTTCTTTCCAGCCCTAACCAGGTGCTAATGATGTTCCCAGCTCTTACCTGCTTGCAAGCTCTTCCATTGTTACTCTCTTTGGAGAATGTTTTCCAAATCCTGTCCTTGTAGGTTTGCAATTAAAATTGCTCTACTTGCTCGAAATGTTTCTTTCCAGCCCTAACCAGGTGCTAACGAAATGCCCAGCTCTTACAAGCTCTTTCACTGTTATTCTTTGCGAAGAATGTTTTTCAAGCCCTAAGTCTTTGCAGGGTTTTTTCATTGCTCTACTTGCTCCGAATGTTTCTTTCCAGCCCTAACCAGGTGCTAATGATTTTCCCAGGTTTTAGTGGCTTGCAAGCTCTTTCATTGTTACTCTCTCCAAATAAGGTTTTATTAAAGCCCTAACCAGGGGATAAAATAATGTGCTGAAGTTGACCGGACTAAGTACGCTAGCCAGATGAATATCTGGTAAGCAGATTCTTTTCCCTATTGAGGAAGGGTTGAGGAAGGGAGGAAAGAGAGGAGAAGGAAGAGGAAGAAAAGGGATTGACGGAGGGAGGAAAGAAGAGGAAGAGAAGGAAAAAGGAAGGAGGGAGAAAGAAGAGAGAAATATAGAAGAAAAAGAAGGGAAGGAGGAAAAAGAAAGGAAGGAGACAGGAGGAAGGGGAAGAGGAGGGAGAAGAGAAGAGAAGGAAGAGGAGGAGGAAGGATGATATGGACGAGGAAAAGGAGAAGGACAAAGGAGAGACAGCGAAGGAGAAATGGAGAAAGCAGGAGGAAGAAAGATAAGGGAAGGAGAGAGGGAGAAAGAAGAAGAAAAGGGAGGGATAGAGAGGGTGGGAGGGAAGAAAGGAAGAAGGGGAGAGGAAGAGGAACAGAAGGGAGGGAGGGAGAGAGGAAGGAGGGAGAAAAAGGGAGGGAGAGAGGGAAGGAGGAAGCAGAGAGGAGGAGAAACCACCTTCTCGCTAAAGCCAAACTTGCCCTTGTCCGCGACTTACGGATTGCTGCTGCTTTGCGTTTGCGGATGGGCTTCATGATGCTGACCACGCTGCTGGGCTGCAGGGCAGGCTGGAGCCAGTGGGAGGTGTTTTCCACGTTGGCCATGTAGATCCGCAGGCTGCCGTCCTCGCAGAGGAGGATCATGGTTGTCCGCTGCTGCTCATTGCAGGCCGTGTGCCGGATGGCCACCATGTCTTGGATCTAAGCACAGGGAGGGTACCAGGGTTGATGCCATGTGTGTGTGAGAGACAGAGAGAGAGAAAGAGAGAAAGAAAGAAAGAAAGAAAGAAAGAAAGAAAGGGAGAGACAGAAAAAGACAGACAGAAAGAGAGACAGACACACACAGAGAGACAAAAACAGAGACACAGAGAGAGACAGAAACAGAAAGACAGAGAGACAAAGACACGCACACAGAGAGAGACAGAGTGAGAGAGAGACAAGACAGAGACAGACAAAGACAGAAAGAGACGGAAAGACACAGAGAGAGACACACAGAGACAAAAAAAGAGAGAGAAAGAAAGACACAGAGAGAGAAAGAGAGAGACAGAGAGAGATGTGGGGAGGGAAGAAGGCTGGCAAGCAAAGGAGGCTCAGCAGAAATTCTGGCCACCCAGGGTGAACCGGAACTTTGGATCCCGAATCAATCAATCCACCCCCCTCCCACCCCACCGCCTTCGTGTACACGTAGCAGGCCGTTTCTTTGCCCGTTCTGACTCAGAAGCCGATTTCGGTGCTCCACCATCGGTGACTTGTCTTCAAACTGTTTGAGAGCCCCTCCTTCATTCGCTCACCATCCTGGTTGAAGTCCCAACCTCTGAAAGGCCAGCCTGCCGAACCCACCTTAGCTTTAGCCGGTAAGGTCTTGATCTCTTGGATCAGGAAAGTGTCAGGCTTCACCATCATGACGAGAGGGATGCCGGTGGTCTGTTGCACGCAGCACAAGAGGCCTGGATGGTTCATCACTTCTGACCATTGGCAGAGGGCCGGGGAGGTCTTGCTTCCCCCGTTGGAGCTGCTAAGAAAGGAGGGAATTAAGTGAGAGCAATAAGCCACTTTTGCGGAAACAGGGAAGGCCTGAAAAAGAATACAGTGAGTCCTCGAATTACCGCGGTTCGTTTAGTGACCATTCCAAGTTACAATGGTGCTGGGGGGGAAAAAACCTGACTCAGGGCCGTTTTTCACATTTACGGCCTTTGCATAATCAAAATGCAGACACTTGGCAGCCAGTTCATATCTTTGATGGCGGCAACGACCTAGAATCAATGTTCCCTCTAATTTTTTTTCTGTGTGGGCGGAAAAGTATAGTGTCTGAGCGGCAGTCCCTTTGGGACTGGGTGGCATAGAAGAATGAATGAATGAATGAATTAATTAATTAATAAACAAACAAATAAACAAGAAAAAAATCCCTTATTTTTAATTAAAAGAAATTAATAATAAAACAAAACCAAAATCTATTACTATTATTACTATCTTTTCCTCTTTTTCCATCCCTGTCTCCTCCCCCTTGTGTGTGTGTGTGTGTGTGTGTGTGTGAACTCTTGAACAATTTCCAATTACAGGTGAGCTATTGGAAATGGTTCAAGAGTTCACACACACACACACACACACATACGGCTGGTTTTTTTTTCTCTGTTGTTATTTGGGTGCTTTTTACCATATGCTTTAAATCAAGTCATTTCTCTCTTTTTCTCTTTCTCTCTCCCCCTCTTGCTCTCTCTCTCTCTTTTTCTCACTTTCTCTCTCCCTCTCTTTCTATCTCTCTCCCCCTCTTGCTCTCTCTCTCTTTCTCTCGTTTTCTTTATCTCTCTATTGCTTTCTTTCTCTCACTCTTTCTATCTCTCTTGCTTTCTTTCTCTTCTCTTCTCTCTCTTGCTATCTCTCTCCCCCCCTTTCTCTCTCTCTCTCTCACTTACTTTCTCTCTCCCTCATTCTCTCTCTCTCTGTCAGCGAGGGGGCTGCGAGAGCACTTTCTCCAAGCGCTTCGGGAATGCCTGCCCTGCCTCTACTGCAGCCCCCTTGCTGAAAGTCCAGGACGAAAGCGCTCCCAGCGAAGGGGCTGCGAGAGGGGCGGGTATTCCCGAGGCGCGCGGAGAAAACCCTCTCTCGCAGCCCCCTGACTGGGAGCGCGGATGAGGAGGAGGAGAAGCTGCAGCCACCGCTGTGGGAGAAGTCGCGCCCCAAGGCAGGAGACAGTGGTGGAGGAGAGGGGGCGGATCGGGTGGGCGGGGGGCAGGGACGAGAGGCCAGGGGCGCGAGGGGGCCGAAAGCACCGTGGGGAGGCAGGGGCTGCCGGCGCCTCCCCCCCCCCGCACACACACACCCATGGGCTGGCAGGGGGATGGGGAGCGCGCGCCCGTGGAAAAGGGTGCCCGGGGGGGTATTTTGGGGCACGCACGTGCGCACAGGCGCAGCTTACAAGGAACGCTGCCTAGAATCATGTAATTTCCCAGCTTCTGACCAGCAAAGGCAACGGGAAAGCCAGATCCACTTAATGACCAAGTTACTAAGTTACTACCATCGAGGCAAGAAAAATTGTGGAAAATGGGATTAACAAAGGTCTCTCTTAAAGACAGAAATTTGGGGCTGAGAATGAAAGATGAATTATGATTGGAATCACTCAGGGAAAATTCAAGAGGGAGAAAGAAGAAGTAGAAAGGGGAGGGAGAAGAGAAGGTGTAAGAAGGTAGAGGGAAACAGAGGGAGGGGAGTGCAAAGAAAGGAGGAAAAACAGACTGATAAATAACAGCATAAAATAGGTGCAAAAGTAGGATATTCATGTTAGATTGGATAAAAATGTATAATTATGTATGTTTTTGATACGTTTTAAGGTACATCCATTGATGTATATATGGAAACTGATGTAGGAAAAAATCTAAAAAACCTTTTTATATATAAAAAAAAGAATCTGGCCAACTAACAGTGAAGGGAAATGAGCAGGAGATAAGATAGGCATTCAAACCTGAGCTGGACTTTGTGCTTTATATATTCCATATGTATATATGGAAACTGTGGAGGAAAAAAAAATAACAACCCCCAAAGAAAGAAAGAAAGAAGGAAGAGAGAGAAGTCCTCACCTCTTGATGTTGATGGGAAAGAGGTGCAACACCTCCAAGGTAGCTCGGCTGATGGTAGCCGCAAAGGACTTCCCTTGGCAGTAGCTGAAGAAAAGCATCTGCAGGACGTGGGAGTAGTAGACAGACACTCCGCCCCCAGCCACCTGGCCATTGCTATCCTGCCAGGGACACAAAAGGCAGAGGTCACAGGTGGGCTCCCCCCCCAAACCGTATCTGAGTCTAAAGTGTCCGTAAAGATTCTCCGTTATTCTGGTATACATATATATTTATACTCCACAGATTGCATTGGCTGTTGATTGGTTTCCAGACTCAATTCAAAGTGTTGGTTATGACCTATAAAGCCCTACATGGCATCAGACCAGATAACTTACGGGACCGCCTTCTGCTGCATGAATCCCAGTGACCGGTCAGGTCCCACAGAGTCGGCCTTCAACTAGACAATGTCGCTTGGCAGGTCCTGGGGAAGAGCCTTCTCTGTGGGGGGGCGGCCGGCCCTCTGGAATCATCTCCCCTCGGAGATTCGTACTGCCCCCTCTCTCCTCGCCTTCCTTAAGAGTCTTAAGACTCATTTATGTCGTCAGGCTTGGGCCGATTAGCTCTTGGCCTCCTGGCCAACAAATGTTTGTATAATTGTTGTATGAATGGGTGCGACTGATTTTAATATTTGGGATTTTAGATAGCCATTTAATTTTAATTTAATTGAATTTAATGCTATTGTAATGTACTATTTTTTATGTGTTGTAAGCTGGCCCGAGTCTTTGGAGAGGGGCGGCATAGAAATCCAATAAATGAATAAATAAATAAGAAATAAACTTGATTTGACTACTGGCCGCTGGTGAGCCGCAACATCTGTGTTATCTGTCTGCTGTGCCCTGGGTCATTACAACTGATTAGCCTATAGGCCAGTGATGGCAAACGATTTTTGCTTGACTCTGCCAGGCAGTGCGATTCATTTTTTTTACATGATTTTTCCTTGACTTTTAAACATTTTAATAGTTTGTTTTTCCCCCCTGATTTATTCCATTTTTTTCACAAATTCCCTGATATTTCCCAAACCGCCGATTTCCCTAATAATTCCTTGATTTCCAGGTTTGCGGGACACCCTGCAAAATCCATCCAGTTACCTTTTCAAAATATAAACTACTTTTGACACAAAGTGGGCCTCTGCGAATCAAGTGAAGCCCCATTTTTAAATAAAGAGGGAGAGTTTCCGGATAGCGCCGGTGGCCATGTTGAGGCAGGAGGCTGAATGCAGGGCAGGATACCTTCAGGTCCTCGTGGCTGACTTCGAGGACGTTGGTGACATAGAAAGGGCCATGCTGGGCACTGCTGGCCTCCTCCATGAGCTGCAAGTAGATGTAGCCCGCCGAGGACATGATGACCACAATGTTCTTGCTCTCTTCGTTGAATAGGAAGGTGATGTCTCGGATTTTGGAGCTGGGCAGCAGGAAGTAGAAGGTGGGACTTAAGGCATCCACCGAAAGGTCATAGATCTGTGCAAACAGAAGGGAAGACTTTGAGGTGGGGGGGACCAGAGAAGCGCCCTCCTACCTGGCCACCAAAGAGGGTTCTGGCATCTTCAGCCCTCATTGGCATCCTGCCATTAATAGCGAGGAGAGAATGGGGGCAGGGGGGAGCAATGGGACAAATGGACAATAAACATGTGCTAAGATAGTGCTGGAAGAGGAAGGTCACTTGAGGAAGACCAGGGATGCTTTGAACCAGCTAGGGCCAGTCTTCAAGGGCACTGAGAAGCCGGAGAAGCTGGGAATGGAATGACGATTGCTTCAAACATCAAGTGTTTCCAAAAAGATTTAGACCTCTGCCCATTGGATGGCGTTGGACTGGTCAAGTGGGTAGCTGTCAGGATTTAAAACCTGAGGTAAAAGTCAGAGTAGAGTAGAAATGCTGTAATTACTGTAAAGTAGAAGGAATGCTGAGTCATGGTGCATCATCAGGCTGATGCAATCTGCTCTACAACCTGATTGGTCAACACTTGTATATACTGTAAAACACCTTTATAAGGGCGTGGTCTGTTTTGTGGTTGGTTTACAGTGATGGGCTCCTACGGGAACGGTCAGAAACGCAGTTCCGGTAGCAAAATTTGGAGCTCCATCCCAGACCACCCAATTTGCACTGAAAGATGTTGAAACAAAATGCATAAGCCACGCCCACAATGTGGTAGTAAAAATTTTGGTAGCCCATCACTGTTGGTTTAGTATGGTCAGTTGTGGTTTGTGGTCTGGTCTGGTGTAGTTTAGTGTGGTTGAGTTTGTTTTGTAATATTGTATACAGTTAATAGTTTTTGATACTACTGACAAGTAAATAAATCTTCTGAAGAAAGAAATCCTGCTGTATGGTCTTTATTAAGAAAACTGCCTAGTGACTGGTATCCTCCACATTTCCATTGAAAATTTAAAATAACTCTGACAATACATTCTCATTGTGGTGTGGTCTGGTAGTGGTTAGTGGTTTGTTTTGTTTTGGTTAGTAATGGTTGGTTGGTCTGTGATAGAGTTGCCTAGTGTAATAGTTTGGTTAGGTGTTCTGTGATATAGTATAAATAGTTTTGATACTAAGAAGTAAAAGCCTTCTAAAGAAAGAACTCCTGCTGTGGTATCTTTATTAAGGAAAGTGTCTAGTACCTGGTGGTATCCTCCACATTTCCAAAGCAAGTTCAAAAATAACTCTGACAAGAGCGACAGATTGACAGGATAAGCCTGTATGTTTTCACGTGGAAGATTTAGTTCTAGCTTGATTTTACTGCCACCAGCGTCTTTTAGTAAAAAAACCTTATCACTTCATCGAGGGTCTTTCTTTCTTCAGGGATCGGACTGAGGCAGGTCTGACAGAGATCAGAGCAGAGGGAGAGGGACAGGAAGAGTCTTGTCGGCCTCCACTCAACCCTACCTTGACAAAGTCGGCAGTGACGATGGCCAGTTCTGTCTGGGATCCCGGAAGCCAGACTGCCTTAATGATGAAGTTGCCCGTGGCAAGCTGAGGGTGAAGCACCAAGTGATCCGAGACGGAGCCTGAACTGCTGAACGTGAGGACGTGGCAGTCCTGGAAAGGGGCAAGAAAAGGGACTTAACAGAGAAACACATACTGGCAAGCACACGTGTGTGTCAGAGAAAGAGACTGATGGTTTTCTATATTTTGTTGAGGACACCATCATGCTCATGAACCATAGTGTCAGGTCTGCCTGGTTCGGCTTGGAGGACTCACAGGCATCCTGCAAAGGATGGGCAGCGGAGGGGTGAGGACGAAAGGGAGAAGGATGAAAGGGCAACAAAGCTTTGGGTGTACATAATACACACGAAAAATGGGAGGGGAGAATGACAGGTGAGAAAAACCAGAGCAACCGGATCCTGTTTGTACCAGTATTCCACAGCTGGGCACCCTGAGAAATATGCAGATTTCCCTCCCAACACTTCATAGTTCTCAAAAACATCTTGGCGAGCTCTGGTTGGCTGAAAAAAGACTGGTCACCGGGGGGGGGGGGGAGAGGATGGGCTTGGAGGCAAAGCTACACCTTATTTTTAGCATGGGAGATTTCAGAGCTGGCTTGACTTTACTGCAACCAGCATCCTTAGTAAAAGAAAATTTGCTTTAACCAAATAGGAGTCGAGGGTTTTTCTTTCCTAAAGGATCGGATTGGGGCTGGTTTTTTTCTGGCTTCCCCATTGACTTTGCTTGTTGGAAAGTCGCAAAAGGGGAATTACATGACCCCAAGACACTGCGACCAGTTGTAGATCTGAACCAGTTGCCAAGCTTCCAAATTTGTGATCATGTGACCACAGGGATGCTGCAACAGTCTATGTGTGAAACGTGGTCATGTCACTTTTTTCCGGGCTGCTGTCATTGCGAATGGACACTAAATGAACTATTGTAAGTCAAGGATTAGCTGTATAAAGGGAGGCGATCTCTCTTCCACAGTCAGTCAATCACCCTTTTTGCAGAGAAGGAGAGTCCACCTGCTATCTCTGTCTGTCTGTCTCTATCTGTGTGTGTGTGTGTGTGTGTCTCTCTCTCTCTGTTGGTTTCTCTGTGTCTCTATCTATTTATTTATCTCTTATCTCTCTGTCCGTCCCTCTGTGTCTGTCTCCCTCATCTATGTCTATGTCTATGTCTTTCTCTGTCTGTCTCTGTGTGTGTCTCTTTCTCTGTCTGTTTCTGTCTCTGTGTGTGTCTCTCTCTGTGTGTCTTTCTTTCTGACTGTCTCTGTCTCTCTTTCGCTATCTCTGTCTCTGTCTCTCTGTATGTCTCTCTCTCTGTCTCTCTGTGTGTGTGTCTCTCTCTCTCTTTGTGCCTGTCTGTCTTTCTCTGTGTCTGTCTATCTCTGTCTTTCTTTCTCTGTGTATGTACCTGTCTGTCTCTATCTGTGTTTGTCGCTATTGTCTGTCTTTCTGTCTCTGTCTCTCTGTCTCTCTCTATTCTCTCGTCTGTCTCTATCTGTCTCTGTGTGTCTGTCTGTCTCTCTTTCTCTCTCTCTGTCAGTCTGTTCCTTTGCCTCTCTGTCTCTGTGCCTGTGTCTATCTCTGTCTCTCTCTCTACCTTCAGCCCACAAACAGCCAGATAGTCCTCCTTGCAGGCGTTCCCCGTCAGGCTCAGGACCGTGAAGGGGACGGGCGCGGAGGCCAGGCGGGTCAGCGTCAACTTCCTCTTGCTGGAATCAGCTTGCTTCAGCAGTGCAGAGAGCTGCAGCACAGTGATCTGCGAAGGCAACAAGAACACGGGCATGATGGTAGAGACTGACTACAACCCAAGAAAGATGGAGGAAAATTAATTTTGAAGCTCCCCCCGAATCCTGGTTTCCACCCAAGAAGCCTTGCAGAAGTCTCTGCCTCTCAGTGGCAAAGAGCAGAAGAGTTGTCCAAATGGTGCTTGGCTCACTTTGAAAAAAGTTCACTGCCGTTCTGTATTTTATGAGCCTCGGTGGTGCAAGTGGTCAGAGGGCAGTATTTCTGCTGCCTGTTCAGCAACCTGCAATTTGGCAGATCAAATCACATCAGGCTCAAGATTGTCTTGGCCTCCCATCCTTCCAAGGTGGGTAAAATGAGGACCCAGATAATTGGGGGCAATATGCTTACTCCCTGTAAACCGCTTAGAGAGGGTTGTAAAGCACTGTGAAGAGGTATACAGTGGTACCTCGAGATACGAGTTTAATTCGTTCCGGACCTGGGCTCTTAAGTCGAGCAGCTCTTATCTCGAACGACTTTTCCCCATAGGAATTAATGTAAATAATTTTAATTGGTTCCAGCCCTCAAAAAACTCACAAAGTTAGTCTAAATTATGCAGAAAGACATGTTTTTAATGAAGAAATGTACATGTACATATAAATGAATAATGAAGTTTCTTTCACTTAACTTGTAAACTTTCTTAAACTTTTAAATTTACATATGTTCAACTTCTCTGCCACCCAATCCTGTAGGACAGAGGTCCCCAACCCTTTTTGCACCAGGGACCGGCTTTAAGCGATCAAGAGAGGAATGGGTGAATGAATGGACGGAGGGTGGGAAGGAAGGAAGGAAAGAGGGAAGGGACAGGAACAGAGGAAGGAAGCAAGGAAACTTATGAAAGGGGAGAGTAAGAGAGGAATGAGTGAAGGGAGGGAGGGAGGGAAGAAGGTGGGAAGGAGAAAGAAAAGAAGAAATAGAGGAAGGGAAGGTAAAAGAGAGAAAGAAAAAGAGCAAGAAAGAAAGAAAGAAAGAAAGAAAGGGGGAAGGGACAGGAACAGAGGAAGGAAGCAAGGAAACTTATGAAAGGGGAGAGTAAGAGAGGAATGAGTGAAGGGAGGGAGGGAGGGAAGAAGGTGGGAAGGAGAAAGAAAAGAAGAAATAGAGGAAAGGAAGGTAAAAGAGAGAAAGAAAAAGAGCAAGAAAGAAAGCTGCAAGCACCCCCCCGAGCCCCCCAGGCCGGCTGCAACCTTTTAAAACACGCGCGCCGCTTCGCAGCTGTCTCCTGAAGCCGAACGCGGAAGTTAGCGTTTGGCTTCAGGAGACAGCTCCTTGGCGCTTGTATCTCGAATTTGGGCTTGTAAGTAGAACAAAAATATCTCTCCCCTCCCAGCTCTTATCTCGAGTTGCTCTTAAGTAGAGCAGCTCTTATGTCGGGGTTCCACTGTATGTCTAAGTAGCATTCCTTCCTTCCTTCCCCCCCTCTCTATGGTTGCAGGCTAACTCTGCCCACATCCAGCAGTTTGATCTGATGGGGCTCAGGGGTGACTTAGCCTTCCATCCCTCCGAAATCAGTAAAATGAGGACCAGATTGTTGGGGGCAATATGCTGATTCTGTCAACCACTTAGAGGGCTGTAAAGAGAGCTTCCTTCCTTCCCTCACATCCCTTTCCTTCCTTCCCGCTATCTCCTTCCTTCCTTCCCTCCCAGTGGTTAGAATGCAGAATTGCAGGCTAACTCTGCCCAGTCAGGAGTTCGATCCAGACTGGCTTAAGGCTGACATCTATTCTTCTGAGGTCAGTAAAATGAGGACCTAGATTGCTGGGGGCAAGAGGTTGACTCTTAGAGGGGCTGTAAGCTGCTTAGAAGGGCTGTAAAGCAATGTGAAGCGGTATATAAGTCTAAGTGCTATTACTATTATAGACATGGTGCTAGTTAATAGCCTCTCTGGGTTAAACTGCTGGATCAGAAACCTGTTTGACCTTCGACGCTGGAGACAATCAGAAGTTTTAGGTTCTGCAGAAGTTGTCTGCCTGCTTCTGGGGCAGACCCTCCGCCAACTCTCACCTTGCCCTTCTCGTGGCTGACTGCCAGGTGTTGACGCCGTCCGTGAGGCGAGGAAAGCACACACATGGCCACCCGCCGCAGGACGTGGGCACTGATCAGCTGCCGGATGGTCTGGCCTTGGTCCCCGCTGTAGTTCATCCGGACGTTCTCAAAGGCACCTTCCTGAGAGCCCAGAGTTGGCACCTGGAGGGGCAGGGCACAAGCAGGAAAGGAAGCTGCCATTACGGAGCTTGGAATATTAACCTGGAAGAATCTTATGTGACAAGTTAGCCTGGAATATTGACTTCTGAAAGATGCCACTGCTGGATCTGAGTTTGTTCTGCACATGGCCCTTGGAGCGAACCCACTGACTCAAAAGTCCCTTATTTCATGATAAAATCAAACTCTTTATTGATAAAAACACACACACAGTGAAAATCAGATTTGGCCGCAAAGAAAAGGGAGTTATTTCTCTCTCCGGAGCTAAGCATCAACAAAGTCTAGAAAAGGCACCAAACCTGGCCTAATTGACATTCCTTAGAGAACAAGTCCATTTTTCATTCAAGCATATGAATCAGTTCACTGAAATCCTGAGCAAAAATCCTCCAGCAGAGGATTTATTGAGGCAGAAATCATGGTTTTGAAGCCTTTTTCAAGCACACACTTCCACTGAAAACCCCACACCCAATTACCCCAAATCCTTTGCCTTTATACTGCCTGGAAGTGACATCACACCCCAAAGAGGCTCAGGCTGTAAGCTAATACCTTTTACTGTGCAACTCCTCTTGCCTTCTCAGCAATCTCCTATAGCGAGGGTCTATCCACTGACCTATCCACTGACAATCCATCTAATGTCATCCTCAACCTCTGACTGGCACCACTCCTCCATTAGTATATCAGCCTTCTCTGGTGGTCCCTCAGGTCCCTTCAAGTCACTTTCCCCCTAACTCTCACTCTGCATCAGATGGCAAACCCCAGGCCCAGAGTATCCAGAGGGGCCTGGCTCATCCTCCTCAGAATCTGACATGAGTTGAGATAGACAAGGAGCATTCCAGACGACAGACCTGGCTCTGAAGGATGGAATGACAGGGGCTTTTCCTTAATCTGCCCCCTTGAACTAGACCCCACTCTCCCAACCTGTGCTGGTGAGCTTCTGCCCATCTCACCATCAACTGGTCAGTCATTTCCACCGTCTTGTCCAAGGTGTGCAGCTGGTTCAGGGCCTGCTGGGCGCGGCTGCTGCTGCCCATCGCCGAGGCTTGCTGGAAGTTGATCTGGATGGCCTCCATCAGGAAGTTGAGCAGGTCGAGGACCAAAGAGGCAAAGGAGAAGTTGGCCTTGGGGAGAGGCAAGAACATGGAGGGACTGAGAAGGCTTTCCCCCACCTAGGGAGAGGGAGCCCCGATTCACCTCCCGTGAGCACATGACGCCAAACCTGGGCCTGCAGCTGCTCCCGACAACCTTCCACGTTCCTGCAGAGGCTGCTCTTCTTGGGCTTGTCTTCATCGCCCCCTCGGCCGTCACTGGCCAAGGACTTGGACTTGTCAGTTGGCGAGGTGCTGGAATGGCGGACGCTCTCTGAGACGCGAGGCTCGCTTTGGAAGGCTGACTCCTTCAGGGTGGAGCTCATGCCGCTGCTGGGGGTCCTCTTCACCAGGGCCTGGAGGAGGAGAATCACCACGCGGAGACCTTAGCCATCTGGCAGGAAGAGGGATAACCCCCAGCTGACCTTGTCCAGCACGCCTGTCCATTCCCCCCCATCCGACCATGAGATTTCAGCCCTAGAACCTACCAGGCAGCTCCCATCCTCTTTGGCTCCGCAGTCGCAAAAGAATGACCCGTATTTTGCATACGAAATCTCGTGGTCCTTGTGGCAAACCTTGGCACAGACAGTGCACACACCAACACCGTCCACCATCTTACAGGTGTGGCAGTGATACCTGTCAAGGTAGGAACAGAAAAACAGGACAGATGGGGGGGAAAGGGGAGGGAAATGAGAGATGAGCACTTTGCCATAAAGCAGACAAAAAGACACACCCGGGTTGCTTAGACCAGAGGCCCCACATCATTTTTGGGGCATCAGGGCAGCGGTGGGTTTGCACCAGTTCTATAGAACCGGCAATAAATTGGTGGTGACATCCTCAAGTTCTGATACTGATTTGTATATATTGAACCTTTTATGTGTATATGTTTTGTAATGTGCTTGTTTGTCTTCGTATGTAAATATTTCATAGAGATTATTTTAAAAAAAAAAACAGGT